>NW_027397072.1:41117768-41418874 GCF_003265705.2 Callorhinus ursinus
AAAAAAAAGACAAGGGCTCATATTCTTAGGGTGAAAAACCCTTGGAGCTTCTCTGTTTTTTGAACTTTGAATTCTGAAACCATTGGTGGCAGGATTCAGTCACTGACAACACAAGTTCATTGAATCATTTCAAGAGTTGAATGATTTCAAAAGCCCTCATCTCAGGAGAAGATTCAGTTTTCATACTGGGGCAGTGATCACTTTAAAACACAGAACAAAAAGAATTTTTTTTAATCTTAAGAATTAACAAATACTCAAAATGCTATCTTGGATCATGATACCCATCAGTACTTCCCATCATCTAGACCTGCATCTAGAACTCCACTATAAAATCTTTTCAGGCATGTGTTAGGTTTCTGTGAAAACTTTGTTTAAATGTAAACTTCATACTACACTGTCAGTTTTGTCTCAATAAAACTATAGATTTATAAATAAACACAAAATGTGGGCAACATCTAGGAGCTGAGGATGACCTCCACCTGATAGCCAGCAAGAAATTGAAGCCCTTAGTCCTAGAGTTGTGAGGAAATTATTTCTGCCAACAACCTGAGTGAGCTTGGAAGTAGATCCTCCTTGAGTTGAACCTCTGATGAAAACCAAGTCCTGGCCCACAACTTGATTGAACCTTTGTGAGACCCTAAGTAGGAGACTCAGTTAAGCCATATCTGAACTCCTGACTCACAGAAACTGTGATATATATAATAAATATAGACTGTTTCATACCATCAAGTTTGTGGTATTTTGTTTCATGGCAATAATAACTAATTCAAGAGACATGGCATAATCATATAAAGAAGAACTTAGTATATTTGCATTTTCTTTACATTCTGAATATAATAAAATGTCAACAATTAAATCTTATCTAAACTACATCATATTTAGGGCGCCTGGGTGGCTCAGTTGGTTAAGCGACTGCCTTCGGCTCAGGTCATGATCCTGGAGTCCCAGGATCGAGTCCCGCATCGGGCTCCCTGCTCGGCAGGGAGTCGACTTCTCCCTCTGACTCTCTTCCCTCTCGTGCTCTCTATCTCTCATTCTCTCTCTCTCAAACAAATAAATAAAGTCTTTAAACTACATCATATTTAAATGATTGGAGAAATGATTTCTAAAGTACCATGGCTCTCCAATTCTCTGAGCATGAAATTGCCCTCACTCACCAGTGTTTGATTAAATAAGGCAAGTTGTTTCTGCCAGTCATCTACTCGAGTTTTCAACGGACCAACATAACGTGATGAGGCAATGGTTGCGATGTTGATGGTGCTGTCATCAAGAAGGACCTTTAAAGAAAGAAGAAGAAAATATGCAGCATTATGAGTTTGTGCTCTCAAAGATAATTACAGATGTTTAATCCCAAGAGTCCACTTAAAAGCCAACTTTTTAAATAAATAGCTTAGTCTCACCTACTGTTTCCTACCCATCCATTCCCCTTCTTCATCCACTTCAGTGGCTCACAACCCACTCTGACGTTCTCTCAAATGTCACCAAGATACTTTTGATTGCCAAATCTTGGCTATTTCTTATTATTAATGGCACATGTTTTTTGTTTGGTTCAATACTGTTCTCCTCTCTCCCCCTACTCTTAGGTATCTGGTACCTTCTTTATACCATTTGGTCATCTAAGCTTTTATTTCTCAAAGGATTCAAAACTTGCAAAATTAAAAATTTTTAAATTAAAATTACCTTCTCTATCTAATGAAACATCACTTTATCTCAGTTATCTTGCAGAAGAGGGAAACTGAACTCATTCACATCAAGCTTAGAACGACTATAAACAGTTTTCTCTCTACCTCCTTCACCTACTTTTCCCCTTACACTACAGCAACCCTTACAGAACATGTGCATTCTGTAAAAAATGTGTCTGTTAATCTAAAGGATTTTAATTGCCCTATTTAAATTATAAATTTCTTGAGAGCAGAAGCCCCATCACCTAGCATCACTTGGCCTCCTACTACCTGACTTTCATCTTGGGTTTGCTCTCTCATCTACTGCCCAGAGTGACATCTGGTCTTGCTCTTCCAACCTATACCTGGCAAAACCATCTCATTATTAGTTCTGGTGTGGGTATACCCAAATGGGCCAGGGCTTTGCTTTTTAAATTAGGCCATAAGACACAGATCCTTTTGCTAAACAAATGTGTCTTTGAATTTTAAATCACTAAGAATATTCCAAACACATGGATTAGATTTATTTTCTTTTATTGTTCATAGAGTATAGCCATCTACTCCTAATCTCAAAAAATTCAAGTGAACTTAGTTTCCTAGTATGCTATAAACCGGAAATGCTCATTCATGTTTCTTTGCCTCATTGAAATGGTTTGAAATGCCCTTCGTTCTCATCTATGTCTGTCAAATACCATTTATTCTTTAAGGTCCAGCATATCTTGGCTGGTCTAGGAAGGATTCTGTGATCACTTCAGCCATAAATTATCTCTTGTTTTTCAAAACTCTTCAACTGTTAACTACAGGATTATAATTCTTATATATGCTACTTTTATTGCTTTGCTAAATATTTCATGTACAAGCATTCCTATCAGTTATACATATTCATATCTTGCCTTTCCAATTAGATTTTTTCTTAGTAACTCTCATATTTCATTCCTTTATTATAATTTCCCGTAGAAGATTCAGAAGTAGGTCTGACCAATCTTTTTTTTTTATTTGACAGAGAGAGACACAGCGAGAGAGGGAACACAAGGGGGTGGGGAGAGGGAGAAGCAGGCTTCCCGCTGAGCAGGGAGCCCGATGCAGGGCTCGGTCCCAGGACGCTGGGATCATGACCTGAGCCAAAGGCAGATGCTCGATGACTGAGCCACCCAGGCGCCCCTACCAAGGGTTTTTAATAACCCAGTTACCCTACCTGTATGTCATCTGTGCCGCCCAGGATAAACACATCTTTGGAGTCCCGGTGAGGGAGAATAACGAATTCGGTTGTTTTCCAAGAATCCTCCACCTTAGAAATAATTCACGTCTTAGGATACTTAAATTCATTTCTGTTTAGGTACTCAATAAATGCATGTAGAATAAAACAAGTGAAAACTCCATAATCATCCCATTTTCCTCTTTACTGCCTTTAAAATTCTTAAAATCCTCGTCTTGGTTAAAGGATACTGATATGCTAAATTTTATTGATGAAGATTAATACATATGAATAACTTGTGATATGTTAATGTCTACCCTTTACCACTTTATGCTTTAAATGTAAGGAAAATACTTGTTTTTATACAGGTGATTTGTAGGTATGTGTGTATTTTTAGGGTAGGGAGGTAAGTAGCTTAAATAGAGAAGTCTCTTCAATGTAGCATTTCACAGTTACTTTTTTCTGGTAGTTGGAAAGATGATGTATTTTGGTATAAAAGATCTTCCTTGGAATGTGCTTTTTTATATAAGCATGCAAATATCAAACTTTATTGTCATCAAAGTGGGCTATAAGCTAAGTAGAGAGAGGATACTGATAAAAGTGCTGCTGATAATAATAATGACAATAAATGTAAGGAAACAACAGAAGGATGACTGATAATGAGAGAGTGAGAGCTGCAATGTTGAAAAACCCATCTAGATGAATCAAAAGTTGGTGATCTTCATGCTGAATATGAAAACCTACATTTCTTGATCTTCAGAACATATTTTTCAGATTTACCTTTTTAAGAATTGTTTCTAAGGCAGCTTCTCCAGAAGCCTGTCCAGAAATGTCCTGGATTTCTTGGCCAAAATCAAAAACATGCAATTCAGAGAGCTTCTCCAAGGTTAATGGAATTTCAAGGTCCACTAGGGAGGCATCAACTGTTTGTTCGATAGCTGCCCAATGTCTTGCCTTCAAAGTTGGGTTCCTCAAGTCAATGATAACTGGAAGCTGGAAGGCAAACACTCTCAAAGGCACCATGCTTTTTATCTTTTTTTTTACTATAGATATAGGAGTTTGATTGTTTTCTTTCTTCTTCTTCTTCTTCTTTTTTTTTTTAGTTAACATATAGTGTATTATTAGTTTCAGTGGTAGAATTTAGTGATTGGTCACTTGCATATACCACCCAGTGCTCATTATGTCAAGTGCCCTCCTTAATGCTCATCACCCAAGTACCCCCTCCCCCCCCCCCCCCCTCCCCCCCCCTAAAAACATAGCCCAACGCTTCTGGTTTCACTTCAGCAATGTGGAGAACTGGAAAGAATACCACTTGTGCTCTTACAAAAAGAAAATTCTGGACAAACTGAAAATTAATGAGTTCTATTGAGCCCATCAAAAAATTGAGGTTGCAGGGCAACCAACTAACTGAAAATTTGGGGAGAGACTGGTATCTGTAGATTTCTCCACTGCAAAAAAACAGGACCTGAGAATTTGCTTACCTAGGACAGATGCCTTGGGTTGCCACTTAAGCTAGCAAGAAGATTCAGCTAAATTTCAAAAATAAATTGCTAAAGAGTGAGTGTAGGGTAGCATGTGAAGTCCCTGGGGGCTACAAATACAAAGATGTTCACAGGGAAGATTGGGGAGAATCCTAAGAAACCTTATAGTGTTGCCTGGGGGGAGGAACACAGCAGCCACTATTTTAACTCTAATCAACCCATTTCTCCTAGTTTCCCTATGGAACAAATGAACTTAATGTCAGGGAAATGAGCAACAAACACTGTCATTTTAAGGCATTGTGATAACCCACTGTAGATTTCTGTATATACCGGGAGAAACAGAATTGGAAAAATAAAAGCTCTACTCAAGGGGGGAGGGAAAGAAATACATTCTAGGCTCATTACTACAGCTGGAGGAGGGGCAGGAATACCAGTGAAGGTCAACAGTCTGAGAACAAGGAACACAGTGCCTTACTAAGATAGAGGCTTAATCAGAACACAAATGGAATGCCCCTCCACACCTCTCCCACTGGGCTAACAAATACTGAATAAAAATAACAGTGGAATACAGACTGATTAGCTACAAGGGACAGATTCTCTCTGGGGACAATACATAGAGAGGACCTAAGGTCAGGGAGAAACAAAAATTGAAAAAATAATCTTTGGCAAATGAGCCCAAACCATTAAACACAAGGTATCAAAAGAACAATTTGAAGGCTGTAGTATATTGAGGGTAACCACAGCAACAGCAAACCTCAAATCTAGCCCAATTCTTTACTAGATTTAACATAACATGCCATACAAAAAGCCAAGTAGGAGGAAAGGCATGCTCATCTCCAGGCATAAAAATTATTTACTTCAGTATCTACTGTACTACATAAGATGTCTGGCTTTCAATAAAAATGTAAGAACTGTATAAAAGTTAAGATAAACATACACTTAATAGACAAAAACAAAAAACAAAATAAAAAAATAAACACCAGACTCAGATATGATACACAATATTGAAATTAATAGAGAATTCAAAATAATTGTAATTAATATGGTAATGGCTCTAATGGAAAAGGTAGGCAACATACAAGACCAGATGGGAAATGTCAATAGAAAGATGGAAGCTGGGACACCTGGGTGGCTCAGTCGGTTTAGCATCTGCCTTCGGCTCAGGTCAGAATCCCAGGGTCCTGGGATCAAGCCCCTCATTGGGCTCCCTGCTCAGGAGGAGCCTGCTTCTGCCTCTGCCTGCCACTCCCCCTGCTTGTGCTCTTTCTCTCTCTCTCTCTGACAAATAAATAAAATCTTAAAAAAAAAAAGAAAGATGGAAGCTATAGTTAAGAATTAAATAAATGTTAGAATGGAAAAAGACAGCAAGAGATAAAGAATGCCTTTGATGAGCTTGACACAGCCAAGGAATCGGTGGACTGGAAGATAAGTGAGTAGAAATTCTCCACACTGACAGGAGAAAAAAATAGTGGTTAAAAACCCCAAACAACCAAAAACCAAAACCAAAACCACAGACAGAGCATCCAAGAGCTATAGGACAATATCAAATGGTCTAAAATATGCAATAGAAATCTCAAAGAATAACATAATGGCTGCATTTTTTTTTTCCAAAATTAAAGACAGACACCAAACCACAGAACCAAGAAACTCAGGGAATGCTAAATGGGATAAATACAAACTGTAAACAACAACAACAACGCACACCTGGGCATACCACATTATAAACTGACAAAAATGAAGAAAAAGAAATAATCTTGAAGACGGCTCAACCAAAAAATACAAATTATCTACAGAAGGACAGGGACAAGAACAATAGAAGATTTCTTGTTAGAAACCATGCAAGCAAGAAAGTAATGAAAGGATACTTTGAAATTGTTGAAAGAAAAAACAAAACCTGTTGACCCAGTATGATAAGTTTAAATTATCATTTAAATTATCATTCAAAAAAAGGATAGAGACTTTCTCAAAACAAAAATTTAGGGAATTCATTGTTAGCATACCTACTCAACAAGAAATATTAAAGGAAGTTCTTCAGGCTATGAGTCAGAATCTTAGATCCATGCAAAGAAATGAAGAACACTAGAAATGGAATAAAGGCAAAATAAATTTCATTTTGTTTCCTATTTTGATTGCCCTGAAAGATGATTATATAAAATAAAAAATAGTAGTAATATACTGTGCATATAGTATATGTAAAGGTAAAATACAAAAACCGAAATGATGAGGTACATCAGAGGGACACAGAAGTCAACTCAGAGAGTTCTCAATAGCCTAAGTTGTAATGATTTAAGCAAACAATAAATAATGTAGTATTGTATTATAATCCAAATTATAAAATAAATATCCATGAGTTTATACCGACATAAATAAACAACTGAATGGATGGTTGGATTACCAGACAGATAGATAAGCAGACAGAGAACAGATAAATCTATACAGAAAGATACAAATTATCAACATCAACAGTGAAAAATGGGACATCACTTCTGATCCCACATACCTTTTTTTTTAAAGATTTATTTATTTATTTTAGAGAGAGAGTGAGAGAGAGTGAGTTGAGGGAGAGAATCTTCAAGCAGACTTCCTGCTGAGCACAGAGTCGGATACAAGGCTCGATACCACAACTCATGGGATCATGAACTGAGCCAAAACCGAGTCGGAAACGTAACCGACTGAGCCAGCCAGGTGTCCCAGATCCCACATACTCTTAAAGGATAAATAAATATTATGATCAATTCTATGTCTACAAATTCAACAATTTGGATGAAATGGACCATTACTTTGAAAAATACATTATAAAACCCCTCAAGAAGAAATAGATAACCTAAATAATTCAATATGTATTAAAGAAATTCAATTTGTAGTTAAAAGTCTTCCAAAAAAGGAGACTTCAAGCTGAAATGGCTTCACCGGTGAATTCTACTAAACACTTAAAGAAGAAATAATATTAATTCCATACTCTTTTCTCCAGAAAACAGATGAAGGAACCCTTCCCAACTCATTTTAATGTATAAAAAAAGCCCCTAAATTTAAAAACTGAATTTAGTAACATCACAGGATATAAGATCAATATACAAAGGTCAATAGTATTCAACAGTATTCTGCTATATAGCAGCAATAAACAATGGGAATTTGGAATTAAAAACAATATTATTGGGGCGCCTGGGTGGCTCATTTGGTTAAGCGTCTGCCTTCAGCTCAGGTCATGATCCCAGGGCCCTGGAATCAAGTCCCACATCAGGCTCCTTATGGGATCTCTCTCTCTCTGACAAATAAATAAATAAAATCTATTTTTTTTAAAAAAAACAACAATATTATTTAGGATAACAAAAAGTATTTAATTACAAAACTAACAAAATACATGCAGAATCTGTGTACTGACACTATAAAACTTTGATGAAAAAAATAAAGGAAGACTTAACTGAAGAGATATACTAGTAACAGACTGGAAAACTCCATCTGGTTAGGATGTCAGTTCTCTTCAAATTGATCTATACATTCAACACAGTCCTTCAAAAATTCCTGGCAACTTTTTATACATATTGACAACCTAATTCTAAGATTTATATGGAAAGATACAGAAATTAGAATAAACAAAATGATTGTGAAGAAGAAGAACAAATTTAGAGGACTTACACCTACTTGATTTCAAGACTTACTAGCTGTAGTTATCCAAACAGTATAGTATTGGCGAAAGAATAGACTCACAGAACAACAAAACATAATAGAGTCCAGAAATAGACTAAAAAATATAGTTAGCTACTTCTGGCAAAGGTGCAAGGGCAGTTCAGTGGAAAAAGGATAGTCTTTTCAAATAATGGTGTTGGATTGAGTGGATATCCAAATGTAAAAAATGTACACCTTGACATATCTCTCATATTTTATGCAAAATAACTCAAAACAATTCATAAACTTTAATGTAAAAAAAAGCAAAACTATAAAACTTCTAGAGGCAAATACAGGAGAAAATCTGTGTGACCCTTAAGTTTAGCAAAAACATTTTTAGATAATATACTAAAAAGATAATCCATAAAAGCAAAGAATATAAATTGAACTTTATTCAAATTAAAACCATTTGCACTCTGAAAGTCACGGGTAAGGGATTGAAGAGACAAGACACTGACTGGGAAAAAATATTTTCAGGTTACATATTTGAAAAAGGAGTTGGATCCAGATTTCAAAAAGAACTCTTAAAACACAGTAATAACAAAACAAGGAACCCAATTAAAAATGGGGCAAAGAGCCAAACAGACATTTCAGCAAAGAAGATAAAAGATGGAAAAAAGACATTTAAAATATACCCCACATGATTAGTCACTGGAAAAATGCAAACATGACTACCATGAGATACTTCTATACATTTACTCGAGTGACTGAAATGAAAACCAAATCAAACCACACAAAAAACCTCCCGAGCAATAAGGAGTGCTGGGGAGGATGACGAACAGCTAGAATTCTCACACACTGCCCTCCTGGGAAGGCAAAATGTTATAGTCCTTTGAAAAACAGTTAGGCGAGTTTCTTCTAAACATATACTTACACGCCACCTAGAAATCCCACTCCTAGTTACCTACCCAAGTGAATTAAAAACTCATGTTCACTCAAAAAGCTGCACAGGATGGTTGAGAGTAGCTTATTAATAATCGCTATAAAACTGGTCACAACCCAAATGTCTTTCAACAGGTGAATGGAAAAACCAACAGTAATAATCTATATAATGGAATTATTACTCAGCAATAAAAATTAACAAACTATTGATTCACCTAACAACATGGAAGAATCTTTTTTTTTAATTTTGTATTTCAACTCAATTAACATATAGTATATTATTAGTTTCAGAGGTAGAGTTAAGTGATTAATCAGTTGCATATAACACCCAGTGCTCATTATATCATGTGCCATCCTTAATGCCCATCCCCCAGCTACCCCATCCCCTCCAACCTCCCCTCCAGCAACCCTCAGTTTGTTCCCTATAGTTAAAAGTCTCTTGTGGTTTGTCTCCCTCTCTGATTTTGTCTTATGTTATTTTTTCTACCCTTCCCCTATGTTCATCTGTTTTGTAAGAATCTTTTTAAAAAAATATTCCAATTCACAGAGATGTGCAACTATCAGCACTATCTAATTTTAGAACTATCACTATGAACTACTTATTGCTATCTAATGACCCCAAAAGGAAACCCCATACCCATTAGTTTTCATCACCCATTTCTCCTCCACCATAGTGTCCAGTAACTACTAAATTTACTTTCTCTCTCTATTGATTTCTCTATTCTAGACATTTCATATCTATTATACCATATGCTATGAAGTCTTTCTATGATTGGCTTCTTTCACTTAGTATAACATTTTCAGGGTTCATCTATGCTATAGCATGTATCAAAACTTCATTCCTTTTTATTGCTGAATAATATTCCATTGTATAGATATATTACATTTTGTTGATTTATTCATTAGTTGATGGACATTTGGGGTTCTTCCACTCTTGGCTATTATGAATGATGTTGCTATGAACATTCATATACAAGTGTTTGTGTAAACATATGTTTTCAATTCTCTTAGATAAATGTCTAGGAGTGGGGTCCCTTTTGAGAAACTGCCAAACTGTTTTCCAAAGAAGCCATACCACTTTATAATCACACCAGCAACATATGAGGGTTCCAACTCTCCAGATCCTTACCGACACTTATTATATAATCTATCGTTTTGATCATAGCCATTCTGGGGATGTGGGCTGGTGGCTCATTGTGGCTTTGATTTGCATTTCCCCGATGGCTAATGACGTTCAGCCTCTTTTCATATATCTTCCTTGGGGACATGTCTGTTCAAATCCTTTGCCCATTTTAAAAGATTATTTCTCTTTTTATTTTTGAGTTAGAAGAGTATGTTATATATTCTGAAAAGAAGTATCTGGATGTATTTTAAATGCATTTTTCTAGGTGAACACTGCCAGACCCAAAAGGCTGCATATTGTACAATTCCATTTATATCATATATAAAATGAAGAACTTTAGGGACAGAAAACAGGCCAGTGTTTGCCTGGGGTTGGCTGACTACAAAAACAGCTTATGGGACTTTGGGGGTGATGGAACTATTCTGTATGGTACTGTTGTGTTTTATACACGACTCTACCCATTTGTAAAACCCCACAGAACTGTATACCATAAAAAGTGACTTTTACTCTATGCAAATATTTTTTAAAAATCAACCAGAACTCTGAAGGAATGCAAGATGAATAAAGACTTTGACAAATAAATTTGTTTACAATCATATGATATAATCACACAACAGGCAAATGAAGAAGAAAGAGGCTGACAGAAACTTTGGGAAAGTGCTTTGACTAGATATTGTAAAACTAAAGAGGGAGAAACTGCAAAAACACTCTTCTTGTTGCGCCTAAAGTTTTGCTTACTTTTCCTACCCATGTCTTCTTTTAGTCCTTTATCTCATCTTTTAAAAAAATCTAAAACTGCTTAAAAGGATAAAATCATAATACTTTTCATTCCCATTTCAAGTACTGGTTCAGCTGTGATAAGTTTCAAAGAGCCAGTCTCACACACCCACTGCTGGGCTTCACAACTGTCAAGTCATAGCACATCTGGAAAATGGCATATTTATTTGGTGCAGTGATATAAATGGACATGGCTGCACTAACCTCATTTGGCTGTCTAAGGCCTGAGTGGATCAGTATCTTGGCATACCTACAACCCATTACTACACTAAGCTCCCTACCACTTGGGAAACTCTTACTCTGGATGTCGCTTGAACCAAGGTATTCAACTGCATGATTTGGCCAGTTGAAGATAGGGATGTAGTCTGCCTCTAAAAAAATTTGTCTATTCTTTCTTTTCTCTCTGCAAAGCTGACTAATTTAAACAGGGAAGAATTCCTGACTTTAGTCTCATTAGCATTAAGTAGTAACAGACTGACCTGGAGTTTTTGAAATAATTTCTACTGAACTTACCTTTTCTTTCATTTTTTCCACCTTATGTTTTAGCTGGGGAACTACACTGTTGGGTGGCAAGCCCTTTTCCAATTGAGTCACAAATTTGGCATATTTAGAAACTTGACTATTCAGGAATTCTGGATCCAGGCAGTCAAACTTGGACTAAAAAAATCAGAAAGAGAAAAAAAAGTTAAGACATATGATAAAGGCAAGCTTGAAATAGTAAAATTTTTTACTTTCCTAGATTTTCCAGTAGTTAAATTGTTAATCCAAATCAACTCTCTACTTTTGGAAATGGCTTTACATATTAAGATTGCTGATAGTGTATCAGGCATCCCTTGCTTATTCCTTTCGTGTTCTTGTCTCCTACATCATCAAATGTAGTATTGTAATCCCTGTAATTTATTCCTGAGGGCCAACTCTTGGAAGGAGACCAATAGCTACTTCTTACTCTTACTAACTAGAACTTTCTCACCCAGTAGTCTCCTATTATTTGATTATGTACCCCTTTAATATAAATGATTTAAAGATATACCCCAAAATATACATGTATCTGTAAATATATTTCTCAGTTCTATAAACAGAGAAAGACAAATACTGTATGATCTCACATGTGCAATCTAAAACAAAAAAAAAAAAAGGAAAGGAAACTTACAGATACAGAGAACAGACTGGTGGCTGCCAGAGGTAGGGATGGGAGATGGGTGAAATGGGTGAAGGAGTAAGAAGATATAAATGTCCAGTCATAAAATAAATAAGTCATGGGGGTGTAATGTACAGCATGGTGACTACAGTTAACAATACTGTATTGCATATTTGAAAGTTGCTAAGAGAATCGATCTTAAAACTTCTCATCATAGAAAAAGAATTTCATAATTATATATGACAATGGATGTTAACTAGACTTACTGTGGTGATCATTTCACAATAGACACAAATATTCAATTGCTATGTGATATACCTAAAATGAATATGTTATGTGTAGTTATAAACCTTTATTTTTCTTTTTTTTCCTTCTAGGTTCAACATTTCCTTTCTGTCCCCTAATGGGTCTTTTTGTATGTTTCCTATGATGACATCATCCCATTTTGGAAGCTTCTGTTGTAAACTATGGTGGTAATTAGAAAACTCTCTAAGCTTTTTCTTTATACCTCAGGAAGTTTTTCTACATACCTTAGGAGCTTTTTCTACTTCTGAGATAAGTGACAAAGGAGTTATACAAGAGCACTTAAAATTCTTTGATATTATATCATATATTTGTTTGTTTTCTATTTTCCTCACCAAAAGGTAAGTTCTGTGAGGGTTTGGACTTTATCGTTTTTAGTCTCTACTGGTATACCCAGCACTTAGAACATTATCTGGGAAACACTTTCTGTGTTACTGGTGTTTAAACCAGACATGTGACTTCTAATTACAGGAATCAGCACAAGTAGGCTGAATGAGCAAGTGTAAAACAATATCTGTAAAGTTGATGGTATTTCTAACATGTCCATATCATACTTGAAAGAAGAGATGATCATCTAGTCTGCCTTCTAGAGGGTTGGCCCTTATCAAGGTTTGAACATACAGGTAGATCCTAAAAATCAAATTCTATGGTGGCTATTGGTACTTGGCCCCCTAATTAAGGTAATTTACTGTTGAGCTCTTAAGGGAAGATCCTAGATCTCATTACTCCAATTCTATTCTATCACAGTGAACAAAATGGCTTCCTTTTTTTCAAAACAAGAACCGAAACAGAAGTTAACAGGAATCTAAAGTGTGTAGATCACAAATAAAATCCTACAATCTTCAAGAACACTTGGGTGTAGTATATCATGACAACATTGTATTCAGAAGCCACAAAGCAGTTTAAACATCATGCGGTGAGATCTTTTGATGCTTCCTTCATTTAGCCTTCTTAAATGGAGGACCCAAGAAGCCTGTCTTACAAGAGTGCATTCTGCTCTGTGGTATATAGTGACACAAAGACCTTTACCCATTTCACTGGAAAGCTGATAACAATTACCATAAAACTGTAACATTGCATGTTTTACTGAATTAAGACTACTCCAGATTGTTAAAAATAATTCTTATTATGAGGATATTAAGTTTAGTTAATAAAAAATGATTTTGGGATTGAGAGGTTTTTTTGTTTTGTTTCACCTTTAACCATTCTTGTTGGAATTGATCCCATTCAGATAAAGAATCCCAGAGCAATTGTTTGAGCTTCAATTCAGCACTAACTTCTTCCAGAGCTTCAAACTTTGATACTTCTACCTTTAAAAATATAATAAGCAAAATGCACTATTTAGTTTTCAGATTTAAAGATCTTACGTTATCCTCCTATTAGTAATTCTTGATACAGTGACTACTTAGCAGAAAATGGGTGGGTCCTAAATGGGGAAATAAAAGGAGCGATACAAACAAATGAAAAAAATAAATCATAAACTCTATGTATATTCAAATTTCCACTTGAGTGACAAAATATAACTCTACATTTCCTTAGAACTTAAATGTTCTGCAAAGATATAAATATGATGAATACCATAAGCATTCTTCTTCAAGTTGGATCATACATGCCTGGCCTTTTTTAGGAAAACAAATGAGTTTTCAGAGGTACTCATTTCCTTTGGGACATGTATAGCTAGATGACAGAGAAGGAGATTTCTGTGCAGTAGCTGGTGGAGGGGATGGGGAGATTTAACATGGAAAGAACAGCCTGGTTTCTACCTCTTTCTAAACCCCTGGGTTGTATATGAACACTGTAGGGAGAAAGACTGCAAGAAAATCAAGAAGCTGTTTTCATAGAAGCGTTTTAAAACTGCCTTGGCTTAGAAGTGAACAAACCCCCAGGGGGGTTGTTTGCACAAAGATAAGCTAGGGCTTTGAACATTCCACCCAACAGCAGCTGAATACACATTCTTTCCAAGTGCACACAGAACATTCCCTAGGATAGATCATATGATAGGCTTCAAAACAAGTCTTAGCAAATTTAAGATTAAAATCATACCAAGTATCTTTTTCAATCAGAATGGTTTGAAATTAGAAATCAACAAGAGGAGAGCTGGAAAATTTACAAGCATGTGGAAACTAAACAACACACTCCTGAACAACCAGTGGGCTAAAGGGGAAATCAAAGGGAAATTAAAAACAAAACAAAACAAAAAAAAACTTGAAACAAACAAAAACACAGCATGCCAAAATCTATGGGATGCTGCAAAAGCAGTTCTGAGAGGACAGTTTATAGTGATAAATGCATATATTAAAAAATAGGAAGATATCAAACAATTTTACACATTAAGGAAGCTGAAAAAGGGCAAACTAAGCCCAAAATTAGCAGAAGGAAGGAAACAAAGATCAGAGTGGAAATAAATTAGAGACCAGAAAAATAGAAAAGATCAATGAAATTAAGAGCTGGTTTTTCAAAAAAGATGAATAAAATAGGTAAACATTTAGCTAGATGAAGAAAAAAAAAGAAGACTCAAATAAATAAAATCAGAGGAAACTTTATACCAGATACCAGAGAAATACAAAAAATTGTAAGAGACTACTATGAATAGTTATATGCCAACAATTAAATTATATCACTTAAAAGAAATGGATAAATTCCTAGAAACATATAACCTACCAAGACTGAATCAGGAAGAAATAGAAAATCTAAATAGACCAATAAGGAATAAGGAGATTGAACCAATAATCAAAACCTCCCAACAAAGAAGAGTCCAAAAGTAGATGGCTCCAGGAGCAGATGGCTTTACTGGTGAATTCTACCAAACATTTAAAGAAGAATTAATGCCAATCTTTCTCAAACTTTCCCCCCCAAAACTGAAGAGGTGGGAATACTTCCAAAGTCATTTTATGAGATCAGCATCACCCTGACATTATGAATCTAACCTTGTCTTCATTAAGAATTAGAAGTAATTTCGTTAGGCCAGTTAGATCTTCACTCCTATTCCCAAATGACTGAGAGCTGCAGAAGGAAGGGTAGACCTGAGGTGATCATGAAAGAAGAATTAATCAAGAATGGATACAGAGTGTGGAAAGAAGGGGACATACTTTTATTTCAGGCTCTGGCTCAAGCAGTGCTATCCTTTCTGACCCAAGATGTGCCCACCTGTTATAACTTTTTATCAAGCAATATTTCCTCAATACCTCACTTCCTACTGCATACCATCCTACCTTGTAGGTCAGTTAACTCAACCTGGCAACAACTTTGAACCCTAGTTCTCCAATGCACAAATCTCAAGTCCCGCACCAGTGACATCATCTAGAGTCACACTCATTATTTTGCAGATTGCCCCCACCAAGTCCTGGGCTCTGGAATGGACAGCTCCTCAGATAACTTTCTGGCCATCCATCTTAGGCTCTGGAATAGATAGGTACATTCCCATGTGAGGTCCAGGCACTCCTCCAAGACTACTGGAGAGACTAAAAATACCTCTCATTGCTGGTGGCTCCCTGGGTTTGACCCTAGGAATCTTTTCTTTTCTATTCTCTTTTCTTTTTGGTCTCTTTATAACTGTTCAGAGCACTTAAAACTCTTACTCATTTCTCTTCATTTTTTTTGAGACACATTGTTTAGCCTTTGAAACCTACCCTTTTTTGGGATCCATCTATTCCCTGGCTTAGCCAAATTCTCTTCTTTCACCAAACTGGTGCATCAAACCAGGACAAATCAGGCAACATTCATGGAATCATAACACACACAAGAATGTAAAAGAAGCTTGAATATTATTCAAGAAAGACTCGAGGGGCTTTAATTGACCATGTTAAAAAATCCACATACATATTTTAACATAGAAAGTGCAGTCCTTGGTCTGAGGGTTTACCTATAATTCATCATTATTTTTTTATTAAGAAAGATATTTTGTCTTTCATGTGTACTAATCTTTAAACACTTCAAAGGCAGAGAACACATCATATTTGTATTTCAGACCATTCCGGCACATAGGTGTCCAAACATTGAATGTTAGAGCCACATTCTTGAGGGTGGTTGTGCATCAATGCCATTTCCTTACCTTAAAATTCTTCTGATAGGATTTATACTGAAATGCACGTTTTTGAAGATCATCTAGAACTACCTGCAGCTCATTCAACATGAGCTTTATTTTGTCTTGGTCGGCAGTGATATCCAAAATCTGTGGATCCTGTAAAATTAAGATAATTTTTGATTAGTCATTCCTACTTTTGATGTTGACCATTAAATTAAATGAATTCATAAACATTTAAAAAAATATTTTTCTAATTCTCTTTTCACTCTGATTTTTAGAAAATGTTAAAATGGTTGCTTTTCTTGCACTTTAAAGCAATAGATGTACCTTGTAAAAAAAGTACAGAAATAAATAAAGAAGTGTCATGGGGACAATGTTGTTTTTAAATAGTACCTAAGGTATTTCCCCCATCTACTCTCATTCCCTACACTTCCTCAACCAGCATGACTTCAGGTAAGGAGAGGAGCGTGCAACGGGGAAGAGAAGAAAGAGGACATGATATAAGGGAGATCCCTATTGTACATTCATGGAAATAGGAAGCCCTCTGATTTCTGAGAGGCAGGAAGAGAGAAGATAAGGAATAAATGGCCAGATATCAATTTTCCTGGCTGACCTGTTGAGGGTGAAACCCTACCCAGTGAATGGGAATGGAAAGGTTCAGGAGCAAAGAAGGAACACCTAACTAGGTTTGGGAGAATCTGAGAAATTGGAAGAATCTGAGAACTATTATAGCCATAGCTTGGGAGGATAATCTCTGATTTGGCATGGTACTGCATTCAAAATGGCAACATGTTCTAGAAAAAGCTAAGGGAAGTGTCTAGCGGAAGGGCCTTGTGTTTACCCTCTGGTGCCTTCATGGCTTGGTGTGGCACTTGGTGGATCATGATGTTCTCGTGTGCCTTGATTCTGGCATTGGGAACCACGGCTAATACTGGAAGGAATCTGAGATCAGGACGCGGAGGCCACAGATCACTTGAGACTGTAGACTATAGCAGAAATGATGGATTACAGCAGGAGGGGCCAACACGGTACCCAAAGAATCAAGAAGGACCCTTAGCTAACAGCTGCTTGGGACCACCAGGCCCAGCCCAGCCAAACTGCACTAGAAGTCCTATGGTCCAGAGGACACTAAGAGGTCTGGATGCCCCCTCCCTCCATGTACCAGGAGGAAATGCACATTTCCACTTATGGGCAAGACGTTGGAGATAATGGTGGCAGGGGTGAAGAAATGCCCAGTAGGCATTTTGAATTGAATGAAAATCTAACAGAAAGAGACCAAGCTAGAATGAAATAGACATTTCAAACTGAAATAAATTGCATATCATCTTGTCACACTGAGGTTTTTTTCTCCAACTCCCTCTATCATCAAGAGTAGAGGTCTTGACAGCAAGATGGTATCATTTATAGAAATAATAAGTTTGCAGTTTTTTGCTCAAGAGGGATAATGAATTCATTCCAAACCTTCTATGGAAGAAGCACTCGCTGGAGAGAACCTCTGCTGTCATTTCTGTGTGTGTGCATCATGCTTTTTACAAGGCATGATTACACATGAAGCACTTGCCAGCACTTTTGCTCTCTCTAGCAATCCACATACATGCATACAGTTAACAGCAGATTATCAACCATTGGAAGCAGACTGCCTAAGCTCGAATCCTGGTTCCTCCATTTATTATGTGTGTGACCCTGCATTACTTAACCTCCCTGTCCCTTTGTTTTCTTCTCTATAAAATATGACTACTAAAACCTTATTTGTGTTCTGAGAATAAATGAGTTAAAACATTCAAACATATATAAGAAGCATTATTCATCCTTGTCAAAAACTGCAAACAACCCCAATATCCATCAACCATGGAATAATTAACTTGTGGCATACAATGAAATACTACGTGGCAACAAAGATGGATAAACTATATCCACTCACAGCATCATGGGTAAATCTCAGGAATATAACAAAATAAAATAAAGGGCATACTGTATGATTCTATTTAATTGAAGTTCATAAATAAGCAAAACTGATTTATAGCATTAGAATTCAGGGTAGTGGCTTCCTTTGGGGGGGAAGAAAAGGCTAGTGATTCAAGGGAATCCTAAAGGTACCAGTAACATGAGTAATGGATACTGGGGTGTGCTCATTTTCTGATAATTCATGAAGTTGCAAAGTTATTATAGTTATGTACAGTTTTTTTCTGGGTGAAAAATAAAAAAATATTTCAATATAAAAATAAAAACAATACAAAGACCTTAGAGCAGTACTTGACACATATTAAGTGCATGATAAATGTTAGCTACTTTTATGTTTCCATGTCAATATGTATAAACACACATTGTAGTCTTTAATATCTACATTGTATTCCTTTGAGCAAATGTACCCTAATACCTTTTATTCATTCTCTGTTGATGGACATTGAAATTTTCCCTTTTTCTGGTTTGATTACAATTTTATATGCTTTTATACTTCTGTGATCAGATTTAGTTAATATTAATAATAAAATAGTAAATCATTACAAAATCATATTTTCTTTTATTAACATACTATTATTTGCATAATTATATTTTCATGTATGCTGATTCTGTTAGGAATCACCCAGCTATCTCTTCTAAATTCTTAAAAAATTTCCCTTGTATCTTTTGTGTAGCAAAATTGGTACAAGTTAACCAAATATTCTTCATTATCATTTATCAATGTAGATAGACTCTTCTTCTCCCTAAATGTGAATTTTCTAATATGTACCTAAGCAAATTTTAAAATCGTGACAATAGCTACAAAATATGTTAAAAAGTTATAGAAGCACTCATTTCAAAATAATAAATAAAAGTCAGGAGAAAGAAAATATTACATATGCTTTACTTGCAATGGTCTGGAATTTATTCAGTACTTAGAAGTTCAGAAACCTGTTTGGTTTTTAATAGCAGCTCAAAGACACTGTTAACTGATTAGAACGAAACCACAAAAATAGAAGTTAAGTCAGGTTAAAATGAACTGTGATCCTAAAGTAGCTTAATTAAAATATAATAGTCCAGTTTTATACAGATTATTATTTTTTTTAATTCTGCTTTAGCTTACCTGTGCTTGTAGCTTTACCTCATTCACTTCGTTGGTTAGGTCTTCAAGGTCTCTACTCAAATGCTGAGAAAATTGCTTGATCCTTGTTTCTCGGTCACCCACGGATTTATCGATGGCATTCCGAACTGCAACAATGGACGGCTTCATAGTAGCAAAAACAGCGAAGTCTTCCGGAGGTGTGGGGACCTGATATTGTTCAATGAGCTTGTACATCTGAATCACTACATTGCCTTCATCTTCAAGGCTTTCGATCTAAATAGAAACATTGGTTGCTTGTTAAATATATCAGAGTCTGATTATTCCCTTTCAGTGTTGTCTTCTAGGAGACAGTCGCTGTGCACTGTGAACAACACACGTTCATAACCAGCACAGGAGGAGTGTGCTTAATGGTACGACCTCCCTGGCTGAAGCCTGCTGGGTGATAAAGACAGTTGTTGCTACGGTACAGGTAATCAGGCCCAGGAGGTAAGTTGTTCAGAGCTGAGCACAGTTAGTATGACTCTTACAAATGTTTATTGTTCTCTTCTCTCTCTTTTGGTCTCTAGTAGCATTAAACAATGCCAATATTTGGTTTTCAGGGACAACATGTGCTGCAAGGATGCTCCGTTGCAATTATCTGAGCTTGTAGGCATGCATGCTGAGCAGGGATTGTCCCAAAGCAGCCCCTGAGGTATGCATGAGCCATGATTCTGGCTGCATGTTCCCCACTATCC
This sequence comes from Callorhinus ursinus, assembly GCF_003265705.2. Classification (NCBI taxonomy): domain Eukaryota; kingdom Metazoa; phylum Chordata; class Mammalia; order Carnivora; family Otariidae; genus Callorhinus; species Callorhinus ursinus. Next base: position 41,137,796 of record NW_027397072.1, read on the forward strand.
TTTAATAAATACTTTTACTATCTTCAACGGACTACTAAACATCTTCACTTTGATGTCCTATCTTCAGTGGATGGTGAAACTGGGACTCTCCAGTTTTGGGGGAACCCTCCTCTCTTTCACTGTGCCATGTGGCTAGAGCAGGAACAGCCACGTTCACACAACTTGACCCAACCCCCTGGCCACAAGTTGAACCAAGCAGCACAAAATTGCGACCTGGTGAACCCCGTTTAGTCTCCCTCTCGCTGAACATGGGAAGAGTTAGACTGTAGGGGTTGGCAGAGGCCATTTGCTTCCATGTGGAAACAAAGCACGTCCTTGACGTGAGAAGACAACTGCACAGAGGCTTTTATTTATTTTTTTCAAGATTTTATTTATTTATTTATTTGAGAGGGAGAGAGATCACGAGCGGGGGTGGGAGGGGCAGAGGGAGAAGCAGGCTTCCCGCTGTGTAGGGAGCCGGATGCAGGACTCGATCCCAGGACCCTGGGATCATGACCCGAGCTGAAGGCGGACACTTAACTGACTGAACCACCCAGGCTTTTAGAGAAATGATTCCCAGCCCTTCGCTTGGGAATCACAATTCCATGATCATTGATCACAAATAAGAATTGCAGGAAATTGTGACTGAGAGCAGTGGCTTTGCTGTCAGAGACACAAACTTAAAGTCTAGCTCCACCACAAACTTTGTGATCTTGGGCAACATAACTTTTTTCAGTCCCTGTTTCCTTATCTGTGGAATGAGAAAAAATTATCTACACTTCTTAAGTTTTTATGAGGATTAAAAATGTAACATATATAAAAAATTTAGCATAATTCCTGACTAACATTAAGAGTTTGATCAATGTCAGCTCTCATTATTGCTGTGATGTAGGGCATTCACTTACATTGTCTGAAAGTGTTTTTGATATTTTGACTGCTGTTTATTGACCTTCAGTCCCTCAATTTCTCTTATTTATCTTCCTTATCTACCACAAGGACTGGAATATTGAGTTATATGAAAATCAACTCACCCTTTCCTGAATTTCATCAAGAAATACTAAGCTGTTAACATATTCTATGGTGGTAGTTGGAACAAACTCAAGTTTATACTCTGCATCTTGTGCCTCAGAGATAATGGCATCCACCTTTTTCTTGCTTTGACGGGGAAGCATATAATTTAGCACCTGGGAAAGAAAAAGAAAATGTGAATCATAACTACTTAAATATTTTCATTTTATTAAATATTTTAAATAAATCCTAATTGAATGTTAAATCAGCAGTTCTGTCTTCTGTCATCTACAGTAGGGGTCAGCAGAGGTTTTCTGTAAGGACTGGATCGTGACTATTTTAGATTTGCAGGACAGACACAGTCTGTGCCACAAGTACTCAACTCTGCCCTTGTAGTGAGAAAGCAACCATAGGTAATACAAAAGCAAATTGTCATGGTTGTATGCACAACACAGGTGGTAAACTGGATTTGCCCTGTGGGCTATAGTTTGCCAGTCCCTGCTTTACACCATTGTCTCGTTGGAGGTATTTGAGAATATTACAGGTATACTCTGGCTCCAAAGGAAGACATGAAAGTTACTGCAGGATCCATACAAATGTCCTCAGCAATACCATTCACTGAAATATAATCAGATCTTTAGGGACAGTTTCAGAGCAGGAAATGATGTCCTAAACTGGATCTCAGTATCATTGAGTCAACAAACATTCCCATTAGAACACTGAGCGGTTATAGTGGTGTCTCTTCGGCAGGAAGCCTTGAAATGCTCCAACAAAGGAAAACGAAATGGGAGTAACAGGCTAGTCTGAGGCCTGCAAGTCCCCTCCCTTCCCTCAACTGAAAGCTGACTATGCTTGGGACAGAACAAATATGGGACTTTTCTTAGGAATTAAGGATGCCCAGTAGGTTATGTTAATTTTAACATATTTGCAATACTACAAAATAAAGATAGTCTATTTGTAGTAGAAAAATTGTAAAATAATTATAGAGACTATAATTAAAGCTTTTCCTAGTTTATAGTTACCTCCAAGCATCGCAAAGGTGATGGAATTAGTTTTTCTTTTAGCAGCTTTGTATCAATAAGCAGCAATCCTACACTTCTGGTAGGCCTCAGAGCTACTGCATCCTTGTGCTGTCTGTGATATTTTTCCAGTTGTACTCTAAAAAACTCAACATCTACATAAAATTATCATATAAAGCATAAAATATATTAAATTTTAAAGGATCATTATAAAATACATTAAAAATCATTGCATTAATAAATTTATAGATGTATTTATAATGCTATTTTCCTGATGTATAATACTTTGAATAACTTCAAAATGTTAATTCATAATGCTTTATATTTTATTCTTGTACTAAAGAAAATAATATTCAATAATGTAAATATGTTTTCTGGCTCCTACTAAGAGATGGCAGATGAAAATAATTTGTAATTGTATTAGAAGATCTAGTCCAGAATGGACTGGATCTGAGAGTCAGGTTGAAGTTGGGCTTCATGGAAGGGTTCTCCCACATGGCACCTCCATATAAAGCACTCTGAGGATATTAATAACAAAAGTGTAAAACACAAGAGATCAAGCATAGCTGAGGTTATCTCCATTTCTCTTCCCAACACCTCTCTGCCAACCCTGCTCCCACATCACGGCTAAGGCCTTTGTCGATGTGCATGTGCCATACGCCTGCAGTTGCATTTTAATAATCTTCCTATTTTCATTTTCTCCCTTCTCCAATCTACCTGGAACCAGTGGAGACCTGATTACCTTTGAATACAATTGTATCATACTGTTGGTCAAAAACACCTCTTTCTAATATACATGTAATACTCAACTATTCTGCCTGTCTTTAAAAATCTTGTACCCTCTGGGCCTGTAAAAATTTAGCTAACTTTGGAGTGCCTGCGTGGCTCAGTTGGTTGATCAGGTCATGCTCTCAGGGTCATGAGATTGAGCCCCACATTAGGCTCTGTGCTCAGCATGGAGTCTGCTGGAGATTCTCTCTCTCTCTCTCTCCCTCTCCCTCTGCCCCTCCCTCCCTAAAATAAATAAGCAAATCTTTAAAAAAAAATTAGTTAACTTTATTTCTAAGTACTTCCTCCACAGATTGATTTCCTTACTGCTCTCTGTTCTCTTCCTATAGCCCTCCTCCACCATCCCAAAAAAGAAAGGGTGTTGATTCTTGTCTTTATTCATGTCATCTCCTCTCCTGATTATAAGGGTAAGTTTGACATAGTATAAAGAACAGTGTTAGAAAACCTAAGCTCAAGTCTTTAACCCATCTTTAGCTTTGGTTAATTAGTCTTTCTGAGTTAGCTTCAGCTTCCTCATAATACACAAAAGAGTCAACAGTTATCTATCCTGCTCACTTCAGAAGGTTTAGATGTGTATATTTTTGAGAACTGACAAAATGAGGATATCAAGTAATCTGAGAAGTCCTTCAGTAAAAAAAAAAACTGTATAATGTGGCTTGGTCTAGTATTTTCCAAACTTATTTGAACACACAGTATTTTTTCATGGTATCATGTAATTATCCTTCAGAATAGTGTTCCAAGCATTGGAAATAGAGTAGATCTAGAAATGATTCAGGTAGAAAGGGAGTGATAACTCCTCCTAAAATCCTAAGATTTTTTAAAAGTGAAGAAACCCTATGAGTGCTATTAGACTCCATTTTGAGAGCCAAGACAAGAATAACGGGTACACCAAAAGGAGAAGAGAAGAAGGAAGTAGAGAGGTTAAAGAAATAATAGCTGTGAACTTCCCAAACCTGGGGAAAGAACTAGTCATACAAGTCCATGAAGCTAATAGATCATTTTACTATCTCAATGCAAAAAGACTCTCTCCAAGACACATTATCATGAAGCTGTCAAAAACCAATGATAAAGAAAGAATCTTAAAGGCAACCCGGGAAAAAAAAGAAAGTAACCTACAAAGGAACCTCTATTACACTATGAGCAGATTTCTCAGCAGAAATTCTACAGGTTGGGAGAGAACAAAATGATGGATTCAAAGTATTGAAAGATTAAAAATTGCCAGCCAGGAATACTCTATCTAGCAAAGTTATCCTTCAGATATAAAGGAGAAATAAAGACTCCCAGACAAACAAAAGTTAAGGGGGTTCATTACCACTAGACCTCCCTTACAACAAATGTTGAAAGGAGCTTGTCTATCTGAAATGAAAAGATAAAAATACACAAAACTTTGAGTAAGGTGATAAACAGAATCACAAAATTGTAACTCTATTTTAGAATAGGATGTTAAACAAGTATAGCATAAAGGTTAAAGGAAAAAAGCATTAAAAATAGCTATAGCTACATATTTTGGTAACAAACTCACAGCATATAAAAGGATAAAATGTGGCAACATAAATATAAAAGGGGAGCAGGAAAATAAAAGAACTTATGTAGGCAAATGAAGATAAGTTACTATCAGCAGAAAAAGGACTATTTTATCTATAAGACATTTTATACAAACCTCACAATAACCACAAAACAAAAATCTAGAGCAAAGACACACACACACAAGAGGGAGAAATTGACCAAATCATCATAGAAAGCCACCAACCTAAGAAGGTAAACAGAAACACAAAGAAAGAGAGATAGAGATACAAAACAACCAGAAAATAAAAAATAAAGTGGCAGCAGTAAGTCTTCATACATCAATGATCATCCTAAATGTAAATGGATTGAACTCACCCATCAAAAGGCACAGAGTTGTTGGCTGGATTAAAACACAAGACCCAAACTATATGCTGCCTTCATAAGACTCATCTCAACTCCAAAAACAAACATCAACTCAAACTGAAGAGGTGGAAGAAGATATGCCAAGCAAGTAGTAACCAAAAGAAAGTGGATGTACCCATTCTTATATCAAACAAAATAGACTTCAAGCCAAAAATCATAATGAGAGACAAAGACCATTATGTAATGATAAAGGGGTCAGTAGATCAAGAAGATATAACAACCATAAGTATATATGCTCCCAATATCTGAGCACTGAAATGTTTTAAGCAAATACTGACAGATCTTAAGAGAGAAACAGACAGGAATAATAGAGGACTTTAATACCCCACTATCAGCAATGAATAGATCATCTGGACAGAAAAGTAACAAGAAACAGAATTGAATCACACTTTAGAACAAATGAACTTAACAGACATATATAGAACATTCCTTCCAACAGCAGAATATACATTCTTCTCAAGTGCACATGCCACATTCTCCAGGATAAATCATATTCGAGGTCACAAAACTAATCTTAGGAAAGTTAAGAAGATCAAAATCACACCATGAGGTGTGGAGACTAATTCTACATAAAGGAACCCAGAAATGAATAAATTCTTGACTTTTATCATGCCGACTCTTTTGGGCCACAATTTCTGTCACTACACACCAACAAAGAGAAACCTACAATACTATAAACCTTGACATCCCTCTCAAAAATAATTAGTATGGAGAAATGGAAAACTTACCAGGTTCTTTTTTTTTTTTTTAAGGTTTTATTTATTTATTTGAGAGAGAGAGAATGAGAGAGAGAGAGCACGAGAGGGAAGAGGGTCAGAGGGAGAAGCAGACTCCCCGCTGAGCAGGGAGCCTGATGTGGGACTCGATCCTGGGACTCCAGAATCATGACCTGAGCCAAAGGCAGTCGCTCAACCAACTGAGCCACCCAGGCGCCCAACTTACCAGGTTCTTGAAGTTTAAGAGCTTGTAAGTCAAGACTTTCATTTTCCTTGAAGAATATCTGAAACTTTTCAAATGTAGCTGCATATAATTGGGCAGATTCAAATGCTGCCTGTATGGTTTCCTAAATGTTATAAATAAACAGACAAGTAAAATTATATTTTTTCTGAGCAGAATTCGATTCAATATAATTAAACAAACAAACACAAATGCCTTCTCTGTGTCCAACACTATGCTTTGACCAAGGGATACACAAGTGAGGGAAGATACCATCCTTGATGTCAAAGAGCAGTAAATGGATTCTCTTACAAAATTAAAAAAAAAAATCTTCAAATCTGACTTTTGGAGAACTGTTCTCCAAAATTATTAGTAATAATTTTTTAATCTTAATAATTTTTAAAATCTTAAACAATTCCTCAATCCTTGTCTTTCATGACCTTTACATTTTTGAAGAGTATCTCATTTGTGTGTGTGTGTATGTATATGTTTTATAACTTCCAACACTTAGATTCAGTTAAACATTTTTGGTACTAATACTACAGAAATGATGTATGTTCTCAGTGCACCATGATGGAAAGCACCATAATGTCAATTTGTCCCATTACCTGTGATGTTAACATGTTGGTTAATCTGGTATCTGTCAGGCTTCATCACTTACTACTTTCCCCCTCAAATCAATAAATAACTTATGTAGAAATACTTTGAGACAAAAATCCTGTTTCTCATTATACTTTTGCATTCTCATTTTAGTATGCATTGGAGATTCTTAACTGTTTCTATGATAGCCATCAGGGTGATTTTTCTTTACATTTTCCTTCTACATTTATTAGTTGACATTCTGCTGTAAGGAAAAGCTTTCCCTTTTCATTCAATTCATTCCTTCATTCACCATATGGACTAATATGCTTTCATTTTATTCAAGAGTTTATGATACTTTTATAATCAGTATTTATTTTTATGGTCAATTTGTCCAATTTGTCCCAAGGAAACGCTTCTATCGCCTTGATACTTGAAAGACTATCTTGAATAGATAAAAATTTTTGATTCACACTTTCTTCCCTAGAGTTTCATTAAGAAATGCTATTTCATTATTGTCTTGCCTTACACATTGTTTTTGAGAAGTCTGATGCTGGTCTAATTCTCTTACTTCGTAAGTTATTTGATCTTTGTGCTCTGAGACCTGGGGAATTTTTCTTTAGCTTTAAAAGCTAATACTTTTAAGAGGCTGTAGGTCAGAACTGATTGTTCTGGGTCAATTTTCCAAGGGACTCTGTAGGCTCTTTCAATATATAGTTTCTTTTCTTGGACTAGTTATAAATGTTTGTTCTACCTTATGTTTTGTTTTTTTCTCCTTCAGAGATGCCAATTAAATGTATGTTATTTCTTCTTTGACCATCTCCTATTCCAATTATTTTCTCTCTGACCCTTTTACTTGTCCATCTCTAGCTTATTTTCATTCTCTTGGTTGTTTTTCTGTCTTTCTTCTATTCTCATTTTTCCTATCATTCTCCTATAGTAATTATTAAATTTTCATTTGAGTTTATTCTCCCTTGGTCACCATGTAATTTCGTCTTCATTTCTGAGATGAATGTTAATTTCCCATTTCTATTTTTAATTTTGAATTTTGATTCAACGTGAATTTACACATATTCAAATGCTTGTTTGAGGATATTTACTCTAGTTGGTAGTGTAGCTTTTGTTTCAAGGTTTTTTGGGAGGGAAAGGAAGGAATATTCATGAGGTCTTTTAACTTTTGCTTTCTGTTTTCTCCCTATAGTATTTTTGCATGAATTTAAAATATCTTCATTTCCTCAGCTTATGGATCTGAAGTGACTTATGAGATTTATAATACAAGGGTAGTCTGTTCCATCAGTGTAGCAATGAGCAGATTATTTAATTTTTTGGCCTTGGGGAAAAAGTTGTGTGTACTTTGATTTTTTGGTTCTCTTTAGTCTTGTAGGACCTTAAGTTTTCACCAATTGCTTCATTTCCCCTACACCACCCCAAGTTTAAATAATGGCTCTTCTTTCTTCTTAATCTTATCTTCTCCCCTGAGAGTGAGGGAATGATGCCATCTCAGATAACTTGCACTTCTAAATCCTTTTCTGTAATCAGTGTTCTGATCTACTAGGACTTTAAAAAAGAAATCACTTTACCATTTAGAAATTAAGTAGCATTCAGTTTAAAGATAAGAAAGGATGAAACTTTATTACTCAATTGAGAATATTAAAGATTGAGAATATTATAAAATAGTAAAAGTAAATGTACCTTTATTTGAAGGATAATTGTGTGAAAATTCTTATCATCATCAAATACTGCTGAGAGGCTTGGCCCAGATCCACAGGTTTTTTCTTCAAGTTTGTTGTTAATGTAAGGTCTGGTAAAAGCATCGAAATATGTATCAGGTACAAGGTTAGGAACTGATAGCACAGTGTTTTGAAAATGATTAATTGTGCCAGAAATACCATCCTGTTAGATAGAAAAACATAAACATAAATGTAAACATATATGATTATATTTATGAATAAGTTTGAATTTTTTGAAATGTTAAAATAAATAACTCATTCAACCATAACAAATACTGTGTTGATTCTGAGTTCATACAAATCATGTGAAGAACATGAGTTTTCTGGCCAAGAAGGGACATTCAAGAGCCCACTGCCTCTGCATGGAAGCTTCTGAGTAAGTCCCCAACCAGAGGGAACTTAGCAGTCCACTTGTCCTTATAAATACCCTAAGATAACCTATCTGATAAATTACAGAATCATAGACTACTGGATTTGGAAGGAAACTTAAAACTCATCTGCCTTCTCATCTTACAGATGCATAAATTGAACCTTAGAGTGGTAAGTGGTTTCCCCAAGGTCAAATAACCCATTAACTGTAAAGCCAAGACTAGAATCTAGAGATCCTGATTACTAGTGCTTTTGTGCTACAGTATACCAGGAAATATAGACTTTGATTGGTTTACTAATCTATACATGTACACAAATGAAGAGGACAGAATTCTAAGATGGCCCCCAAGATTCCCTCCCTCTGGTGTACATGCCTTGTATAATCCCTTCCTCTTGAATATGGAGGGAGGGAGGGCCTGTGAATATGATGGGATGCCACTCTCATGATTAGGTTACATTATATAGAAAGTTAAAGGAATTTTGCAGATATAATTAAGGTCCCAAATCACTTGACTCTGAGTCAATAGAAAAGGTATACCCTTGGTATGCCTGACTGAATCAAGTGAAAACCCTTAAAAGAGGGATTGGGCCCTTCCCAAAGGAGATTTTCTAACTGGTCTTCAAGAAGCAAATATCCATATTGTAAACTGATTATAGAGTTGGCCACATGGCAAGGAGCTACCAGTGGTTTCTAGGATCTAAGGGTGGTCCCCAGCTGACATCCCTCAAGAAAACAGGAACTTCAGTCCTATACTTATACCCATACAACAACTTGAGGGAACTTAGAAGTGGATCCTTTTCTGGTCAAGCCTCTAAGGAGACCTCATCACAGCCAATACCTGAATGACTGCCTGGAGAAGCTTTGAAACAGAGGATAAGCTAAGCAGTGCCCAGACTTCTGACCCACAGAAACTGTGAGATAGCACATGGTTGTTGTTTTAAGCTGCCACATTCATGGTAATTTGTTACACAGCAATAGATAATTAAAATATTTTCACAGATGCAGCATACCTAAAAAGATTTCAAAAATTGTACTTACTATAGTCAATTCTAAATTTTGTATAGCATATGTTCTCTAGATGGTGTACCCTACAAGCTCCCATTCTGTCTCAAGTTAAAGAAAAGGTGCTAAACTTTTAGATAGTTTTTATGTAGATGTAATGCTATGCACAGAACAGTACTTTCTCTTTTCTTTCTGATCATTTTGAAGGAGGGACAACAGCAAACCTGCCAATCACTTGACAGTAAAACAGTTGCTTCATTTCCCAAAAAGGTACTTATAGATGGATGCTATATGAAGGAACACACACCAGAAAGTCTTCCAAAGAGGGTTCAAATAGTAATGACTGGACTGTCAAAATCAGTTCTGTGAGAAACATGGGGATGAGAGACTCATCTTCTTCCTGCTTTTCCACCACAGAGGTCCCCTGAAATGAACACATTTGCAGTGTGATAAAGATGTAAGAACCAAGGTAAAAGATAAAAGATGCCTGTATTACAAGAAGCATGTAAACTGAAGCATATACAATTAGTTGATTTCATAATGTTGGCTTGTCTTTCAACAAATATTACCATAGAAATTAAAAAATAAAGGCAAACATTAAAAGACTACACAATAGTGTAAAACTTCTCTCCTTATGAAAACACTATCAACAAAATGGAAAGGCAAACAACAAGCTGGAAAAACATATCAGTAGTGTATATAGAATACAGGAGATTGATAATATTTAAATGGAAATATATTTGATATACTCAATAGAAATGTATACTAATATAACAATTGATATATAAATAGATATATATTAAAATATAAATGTACTTAAATAGAAAAATGGGCAAAGCTCATAATCTGACATTTCCTAAAAGGAATATACAAGTGATTGATCTCTTCCTTGTTCTTATACTCAAGATAGTTTACTCAGTAACAACATTTATTATTTACTGTGCACCAGGCAGTGCTAAGTATTCATGTACCCATATCAACTATATGAAGCAGGTATCATTATTACCCCCATGAGAAAAATAGGATCTGGAGAAGGTAAGACATTTCTTTCAGGACACACTGGTTATTAAATGCCAGGCCAGCACTCAAATCCAGGTGTTTCTGACCACCAACCTATGCTCTTATCCCTGCACTGGGGTGACAATTAAAGGAATATAACAATTAAAAGCAGTGATGTACTACTTTACAACCATCAGACTGACCACAATGAAAATGAATGATAATATCTAGTGTACATGTGGTTCATTCTCAAACATTGCTAGGAAGGTTATAAATTGACACAAAACTTTTTGGGAAGTTAATGCATCAGTATAAAAAGCACATTTCTGACCCAAAAATTCCATATCTAGGAATTTCTTCTAAGGGGAAAAAATCATAGATGTGTGAAAAATGTATGGACAAAGATGTTCTTTGCTTATTTGGAGTGATAAGAAACAAAGATGTCTTTGCTTATTTGGAGTATGAGAAAGTGATCAATGATAGAAAATTATTTGGCAGATGTACAGCTATTATATTTCTATGTGAGAATATTATATGGAAAAATACATATTGCCTTTGGAGATTTTTCACAATACTTTGTTAAGTGGAAAAAGAATGTGTTAAAGCAGTAAGTATGGTACCTTCTTTCACTTGGAAATAGTTATCTTTGGATAGCAGAGGATCCTTTTCTTTGTATATTTCTGTGTTCTTCCAATTTTCTTCACTTAGCATATATTACTTTTATAATTAGAAAAATAAATGTTACTTTCAAAATGTAATAGTACTCAGAAAAAGGAGGAATTGAGACTAGGGGAGGAGAGAAAGTAATCAAAAGGAGTATGTAACTAAAATTCAACTTTTGGAGAAAAGGGTTGAAGCTTCATAGCTGGGTTTCCTGGGGAGGCAGTTCAAAGGTGCAGGTAGGAAGCTCGATGAAACCAGGTACGCATGTTTTGCTATGTTTTTAGGTATCTGGCATGAAGCTATTATCTAGAATGGAGCTAGGGGAAGCTTATTGGGAAACGTGGATATGAGATGATATGATTTCTCTCTTAGCTATGCTAGAATGCAAAGATTTGTAGTAATTCATCTCAAATGTCTCAAATTACTCTGTGTCTCTAAGATCAACATCCTCCCAAGAGGTTATCCACTCAAAGGACAAAGGTTTGCTTCCATGATTTGCTTCTTCTCACCCCTAAACCATTGTTTATCTTTCATTTATACCACCTTCCCTGCTTTTCTCTGCCAGTTCATGCCCATGATGACCCCCAAACCATAAGCTTCTTGGGGGCAGGAATCCTGTCTATGCTTTTCATCACTATAAACCCAACACCCAGCATAGGGATTGGTACATACTTAAGAAATATTTGTCCAGTGTACACATGAATAGCCTTTAGCAAATTCCTATGAGACAGACAGCAACATCTAGCACTAGCTTGCCTGTATTATTAGATATTTGGTGATATGGTGATTTTCATTCTGCCATTTCAAGTGCATATGGTAAGCTCTGACTGTCCTGTGAAATCTAAGCATTTCTACTACTTTTCAAGTACATAGAAAATAGTATAATTCATAGTACATAGTAAGCACTCAATAAAAGCTGACCTATGAATTTTCTTAATTTTTGTCTGAATATACCTTTTTCTCAGTGACTTCAGGCTTCTCTTCAGTAATCCATTTCTGAATGACATCTGCTGAAGGTGTTCGTTTTAGCTTGTCAGTAAGATAATTCAAAAGAGAGTTAACAGAATTTACTGTTAGGATGTGCATTGTGTTCTCAATTAGATAGTCATTTAGACGGATAAAGCTTGAAAAGAAAAAAAATACAGCTTCAGTTTTCTATATTCACTACTATGACAGTGACACTAAACCATTTTTGAAAGTGACACTAAACCAAATATTCAAAATTTAAAATATCATAATTTCTCTTTGAATTTCCATTTATGTTATAATGACAGAGACTTACTGTCCGAAAGAGTTATTCTTGGACATTCTTCATTTTAAAACACAAATATACTCAAATATATAGCATCAATTTAGCTGGGTGTTCTAACTATCCAAAAGGATATTTAATGAGCAATATAGCTGGTATGGAAAATGCATGCAGCTCATCTAGCCAAAAGGGCCATAAGATTTTTTAAAGATGCTTTAAAGAAGAAATCAGAAAATATACAACATCTGTAACTCACATTCTAATGGTAAAGGTGTGAAATCTTTGCTCTTGCATAAATGTTGTTTGATAGCAACTGCTAACCCAGAGATGCAGATTTTACGTTTCCTTACTTGGGTATTTAGAATAAATGTTTGTTCTACTCAACTGAAGGCCAAGGGGCCTCAGTGGCCTCAGGGATTGTTCCATTGACCTCTATTGTGACACAGCCATTATTATCATATTATTTCATATATAAACCAGTACGCAGTTAAGATTTATTAAATATACAGCTGTCAAACTTGGACTAAGTTAGTGGGCACTGAGGAACAATAACAGTGTTCTATCGTGCCACACAAAACTTTTCAGATAATGTCTGGTGATTTCGTTTGCAAGTTATTTGTAATGATGAGGTTTTAGAATGGTGGGAAATCCGAACTCTAGAACAATGTCAAGACCCAGGTGAGGCTCTGGAAGGAAGGCTTTCCACCCTGGTCTCCCATGTGCCAAGTCCACCTTAGGGAGAGGGTGGAGTTTTGTGTGGCAATGCGGCTATCTGTCATTCTTTAGTGACCACACCGAGGTAGTGGGCTCTCCAGGTGCACTGGAGGAGGCCCACAGCTCTCTCTGTACCTGACTTCTCCTCACCACAGCCTGCTCCGTGCTTGCTCCAAGCTGGGCTAGAGGGAAACAAAGCTTTAGAGACCGAAGGGGAGCACTTGGCCTTGGGCATGCCTTCCACTCTCCACCAGTCTGACTCCCAGTGGCTGCTCTGTTGGGTGGCAGTTGGATGGGTGAGCTTCTGGGCCTGCATTCAGGTTACCATATTCCCCAAATCTCTCATCATTATTAGTGAATCCTTTGATGAAGGCTTTAATTTTTAATGAAACTTGAGAAGGCTGGATGCTCTAATTTTTCTTGAAAAAGAGAATAATCATTTACCACGTTAGCCTCAGGCAGTGATGCCTTTTGCTGGCCTGCTCTGTGTATGTCATTTTGTCAGAGTCTGCGTAAGCAGGCAACTCAATGAGACTTCCAACGTCTTGCATTTTATAATAATCTAAGAACAACAGAAGATACAATGTCAAGAATTCTTGGGTAAAAATTCCATTTCTTTCAATATGGATTAAAAGATGAGTAAAATTCCTTTTTATGGCTGAACAATATTCCATTGTATATACATATACCACATCTTCTTTATTCATTCATCTATAGATGGACACTTGGGCTGCTTCCATAATTTGGCTATTGTAAATAATGCTGCTATAAACATAGGGGTGCATGTATCCCTTTGAATTAGTGTTTTCGCATTCTTTGGGTAAATACCCAGTGGTTCAATTACTGGATCATAGGATATTTCTAGTTCTAATTTTTTGAGGAACCTTCATACTGTTTGCCACAGCGGCTGCACCAGTTTGCATTCCCACCAACAGTGCGCAAGGGTTCCTTTTTCTCCACATCCTTGCCTACACTTGCATCTTGAGTTTTTTAGTTTAATCATTCTGGCAGGTATGAGGTAATAATCTCATTGTGGTTTTGATTTGCATTTCCCTGATGATGCTAAGTGAAATAAATCAGAGAAATACAAATATCATTTCACTCATATGTGGAATCTAAGAAACAAAACAAATGAACAAAGAGGGGAAAAGGCCAAAAAACCTTCTTAACTATAGAAAACAAACAGATGGTTACCAGGAGAGATGAGCGGAGGAATGGGGAAAATAGGTGAAGGGGATTAAGAATACACTTATCATAATAAGCACTGAGTAATGCACAGAATTGTTGAATCACTATATAGTACACCTGAAACTAATGTAACACTGTATGTTAACTACATTGGCATTAAAATGGAAAAAAAAGATAAGTAAAATTAAAAACCAACAAAATGCAACCAAGCATTTTGTCAAGCAATTTATCATTAACCAAATGAGATATTTCAAACTCTAGAAAACAGCCCAGTTATCCAAAAGAATTCCACATCAAAGGATTTCAACTCAACAAAAGACTGCAGACAGTTCATTAACATTCCCCTTACTCAGATTTGATCTCTATACCATTTTACCTCTTTCCTAGGAACACCTCTACCCTCCTTTTCCACCTGAATTTTAGTTATCCTTTTATAGTTCTTGTCACCTGGGGCCGACCTGAGATCCACCCAGTTGCTTAATTTTAACAAACCTATTGTCCGTACTGGTAGGTTGGACATACCTTTAAGCAAAGAGGCCCTGATTCCTCTATAAAATGCTTATGAAATAAAGGTTCTGTAACCAGTTTAAAATATTATATATAAGCAGTGGTGATACAAGGAAGATGCAGTATTTACTGTGTTTTCCCCCCTCTACAATATATACTGAATTTAAAACGTATCAAGTAGACACTTGGAAGAACTGAAAAAATATTTAAACTTAAGAAAAGTAGAAAAAGAGTTAATTTTTTAGAAAGCCATGACTTCTGATCTATCAAAGCATTTTCCCCTTCATACCCTCAACAGGTTTATGTAGATAGTCATCAGGAATAAATCCTGCAGCACGAAGAGCAATTCGACAAGCCTTCCTGACCACATTTTTTGCCTCATTTCGAAATTCTTCTAGGCGCTCTGTCACCTAGACATTGATGAATATGTATAATTAGTAATAGCAAAGCAGCAAGAACGAAAAAAAATCTTGAAACCATAGACAAAATTCCTTACCTCTTCTAACCGTATGACTTGTGCAACTTTAAATTCTTGCAGGGTGTAGGTATGACATTTTTCAATATGACAAAGTCCCATAAAACTCAAGTGATAGCATAGTTCATTTATTTTAAGAAGAGCTGGTCGCAAATACTGCATGAAAATAAAAATTTGTCATTAAAGAAAGCCCTGTCTTTTGAAAGAATAAAAATATTTGGAAAGCAAGAATGGTTATTAAGGAAAATAAATAGCTCTATGTGTTAACTGTAGCTATAACTCCACAAAGTGCATACATTAAACAGGAACACATCTGAAACTTTTTCTAAAAGCATTCTTTGTTTTTCTTTTGTTTGTTTTTATTTAAATTCAAGTAGCCAACATACAGTACATCATTAGTTTCAGATGTAGAGTTCAGTAATTCCTCACCTGCATACAATACCCAGTGCTCATAACATCATGTGCCCTTTTTAATGCCCATCACCCAGTTACCCCATGCCCCCCTCCCCTTCAGCAACACTTAGTTTGTTTCCTATAGTTAAGTCTCTCATGGTTTGTCTCCCTCTCTGATTACTTCCCATTCAGTTTTCCCTCCCTTCCCTTATGATCCTCTGTTTCTTACATTTCACATGAGTGAAACCATATGATAATTGTCTTTCTCTGATGGACTTATTTCGCTCAGCATAATACCCTCCAGTTCTGTCCACGTTGATGTAAATAGTAAGTATTCATCCTTTCTCATGGCTAAGTAATATTCCTTTTTTTTTTTAAAGATTTTTTATTTATTTATTCGACAGAGAGATAGAAGCACTAGTAGGCAGAGAGGCAGGCAGAGGGAGAAGCAGGCTCCCCGCTGAGCAGGGAGCCCGATGTGGGACTCGATCCCAGGATGCTGGGATCATGACCTGAGCCGAAGGCAGCCGCTTAACTGACTGAGCCACCCAGGCACCCGGCTAAGTAATATTCCATTGTGTGTGTGTGTGTGTGTGTGTGTGTGTGTGTGTGTGTGTGTGTGTGTATACACTTCTTTATCCATAAAAGTATATATATATCTTCTTTATCCATAAAAGCATTCTTTGAATTATCAGATTTAAATTGTTTGAATTCCTTTCTTTTCATTTTGAGTATGTGTCTTTTAGCTATGAAATTGCAGGCAAGTAATAGAGGACTGGGCAATGTCTTAAATTTCACTATGTTTGATGAATGGCTACTAAGAGACTCATCGTGTTATCTTAAGGACTTTACAATGTCCAGTCACCCTGGTAATGAGGGGCCCATCTACTGACCTAAGAGGCTATGACATAGCACAAAACCACTTTGAATTTAAAAAATTTTAAAGTTAATTTTTTAACTTTAAATTTTCACGGGTGATAAGTTGCTGAAAAAGAAAATTCAGTCACCATTAAGAACCTATTTATGGGGTACCTGACTGGCTCAGCCGGTTAAGCACCTGACTCTTGATTTCGGCTCAGGTCATGATCTCAGGGTCCTGGGATTGGGCCCTGACTCAGGCTCCACACTCATTGGGGTGTCTGCTTGAAATTCTCTCCCTTTGCCCCCCCACTCCCTCTCTCAAATAAATAAATAAATCTTTTAAAAAAAGAACCTATTTATTTGTGGGCTGGAATAATGAGTGGAAGTGTTTGTAAAATTATGTTACATAATATTAACTTAATCTTTCTCTATGCCACAATCATGGGTCAGAGTTCTAGGCTGTTGGCTTCTAAGACACATGTTCTAACAATGTTCCACGATCATTCATCCTCACTTGTAATCTAATCAAATGAGTAGCAGTCATATTAAAAAAGTCAACGATTTATTTGTATGTGATTCTGATTTATATGTTATATACACCAAGCTATTGGACTCTTTTCTATGTGATTCCAAAACAGGACAAACAACAGTTATTCAGACCAACATGAAACAGTGCTTTATTTATTCGAAGTACAGATAAAGGGAAGTTATAATTAGTAGAGTTCTAAATGAAGAGTTTCATGAAAAAACAACTAGGAAGTCAGATAGCCCTTAAGGGTTATCTCTTGGAAGAATTTGCATGATAAAAGAAGAAGCAAAAGTTTAGAAACTAAGTCTATGAATTGAAATAAGTAAGATACTACATAAATTAATATGAGTATAGGAGTAGGGAGAAGAATGTGATCAATACGGGACAGGGAAAGCAAGGAAGTCCAGGGTACTCTGGAGACAGTCCTTGAACCAAAAATGTAAGTTCTATTCAGTACAGGGACAAAGTGCAAGGATCAAGGTGGAGAGCAAAACTGATATTGATAGTCTGCCAAAATGTGAGAGGAGTTTGACAGTGGAAATTTTTTTGAAGAAAAAATATGTAATCTTAAGAAATTACTTTGGTTCAACTTAAATATCATCTGGCTGTCCGCATACAGGGCTGTTGTGAGAGCAGCTATGAGTACAAGAGAGCCTGCGGGTGTTTTAGTAAATTTCAGACAGAATCTCGGGTTCATTCTCAGGCTGCTAAATCAATAGTATTTGTCGAAGGTGATAAGGATTACGTATTATTTTAAGTTGTTAGCAGGACTGTAACAGGAGGAAGAACTTGTCACTTTGAGGGTGGGTTTCAATATGTAGACTGAGAAGCTATCATTTTTGTCTGCCCTGGACAGACCTACCTCAGACCTACCTCCAATTCTTCTGGGGTTAGAATCCCTCTTTCTTTTGGGAACCCCATTACCATGTGGTTTTGGTAAGGCTGACCCCTCCCTTTCCCCATCACAGGAATGAGGAATAGGCACAAACCCAGGCCTGGCTTATCGGAGTACACCTGGCTGTGCAAGGATTGGCTTAGGACTGAACACGGGACCAAGCTGAGCCAATCAGTGTTCTCTCCAGCATCTCCAGCAAGAGGTGCTCTTCTCACTCCAAGAGCCAGCTGTAACTAGCACAGCAGGTGGTGCTCATGGAAGAGCCCAAGTGAGAATGAAACAGGGAAATACAGAGCTGGAAGATGAAGAGAAAGAGGAAAAAATAAAGATGAAAAGATATTATTTGAGCTTCTGAATTCAGCCATTCATAAAGGTATGTTCATCCCTTGAACTTCCTTATTATATGAGCTTTTGTTTGTTGTTGTTGTTGCTGAAGCTCATCGAAATTGAGTTTCTGCCAGTTGCATTGAAATGAGTGTTAATACTTTCAGAGGTAGAAAATCATTGTTATTAATCTGGGGGTTGATCACTGGATCAGAAAGCCCTAGGGAAACTTAGAGACTAGAGCCTTTGGAAGATAAGTGCGGAAGAGCTGTAAGAAAAATCAGGGCCATACTGAGGCACAGCGTCTTTGGTTGGAATGCAGGAATCCTTTGGATTTACTAATCTTGCCTTCACCACACCACCACAACTTTAATTTACCCTAACCCCAGTCAACAAACATTTGGGTGATCTGAGCAATTTGACACTTAGAGAGCCCACTGGAGTTATATTGGTCATGGCCCAGCCAGAGGATCTGGGCTCGAGTTCTCATGCACATTTCTGACCCAGAATAGAAAGGGCTACTGTAAAAAGGTACAGCCCTTCATAAGCGGAGGAATGGTTATATAGATCTATGAAATTAAGAGTAGTCTGTTTGCAAAGCAGTGGCTGACTAAAAATAAAAAATGGAAAGATTTTACTTACAAAGTAACATTCAAATTAAAATAAATGACTGTTTGAGAATGTGAAAACTAAAAAAAAAAAAAATTGCCTGAAAGTATCACATCAACAAAATTACACATTATTAGAAACCAGCAGGTTAAAACCATGTGCAGCACTAAATAATATTGAAAAATTAATATTAAACACACACTTAAGTTTAAAGAAAAGTGAAACTTGGAAATGTAGGAGACTAGAAGACACTTGAATTCTACAAAACAGTAGAGAAAATGGCTCTTCATAAACTCTTTCAGATCTTCATAAACTCTTTCAGACGACAGAAGGAATATTTTCCAACTCATTCTATAAAACCAAACACATCACAAGAAAAAAAAAACTATAGACCAGTCTTCCTTATGAATATCCATGCAAATATCACTGACATAATACTAGCAAACCGAATCAAACAATAAAGGGATTATATACCATGACCAAATATGATTTATCCCAGGGATAAAAAGTTGGTTTAATATCAAAAGATCAATTATTATAACAAATCATATTGTTATAATAAAGGGCAGAAACTGCATGATAATCTCAACAGATGCAGGATAAGCATTTGATAGAATCATCATGGCATGATAGAAACAGTCAACAAACTAGGAATAGGAAAGAAACTTCCTTATAGCATCATGCTTAATGGTGAAAGACTGAAAGCTTTCCTTCTAAGATCAGGAACAAGACAAGGATTTCTGCTTTTTGCCACTTCTATTCAGAAGGTTCTAGCCAGGGAACATAGGCAAGAAAATTAAAGTCATCCAGATTGGAAAGGAGTTGTAAAACGATATCTATTTGCAGATGACTTATTCTTGTGCATAGAGTATACAAGAAATACACACACACACACATACCATACTAATAGAATCAGTAATAAATTCTGCAAGGTTTCAGAAAACAGGCTCCATATATAAAAATTAATTGTATTACTATATAGAACACACACATATTTATAAATATACTATTTATATATTCTATATATATATATGAGGAAAAATCCAAAATGAAATTAAGGAAACAATTCCACTTACATTAGTATCAAAAATAATAAAATATTTAGGAATAAATTTAACAAATGAAGTGTAAAATATACTCTGAAAACTACAAAACATTGTTGAAAGAATTGACAAAGACCTGAATAAATGGGAAGGCATTGTATGTTCACAGACCAGAAGTTAATATTGTTAAGATGGCAATATTCTCTAAATTGATCTGTAGATGTAAAGCGATCCCTATCAAAATCACAATTTGCTTCTTTGCAGAAAATGACAAGATTATCTTAAAATTCATGTGGAAATTCAAGGGGCCCAGAAGACGTACACTCCCAATTTTAAACTTAAAATGCAGATCATCAAAATTAAGAACTTTTGTGCTTCAAAGGATACCATCAAGAAAGTGAAAAGACAACCCACTAAGTGGGAGAAAATTTTTGCAAATCATATAACTGATAAGGGACTTGTATCCAGAATATATAAATAACTCCTACAATTCAATAGTAAAATGAAAATAACTCAATTAAGAAATGGGTGAAGTATCTGAATATACAGTTCCCCAGATAAGGGAGTATCCAAGAAATACACACACACACACACCATACTAATAGAATCAGTAATAAATTCTGCAAGAGTTCAGAAAACAGGCTCCATATACAAATGGTCAATAGGCACATGAAAAGATGCTCAACATCATTAGCCATTAGGGAAAGATAAATCAAAACCACAGTGAGATACCACTTCACAAGCAGTAGGAATGACTATAATGAAAAAGATATAATGGTGAAAACAGAGACAAACCAAAGTCCTCATTTGCTTTTGGTGGGAATTTAAAATCGTGCAGTAGCTTTGGAAAATTGTTTTGTAGGTCCTCAAAAGGTTAAACATAGAGTTACTGGTGACTCAGCAATTCTACTCTTAGGCATATACCCAAGAGAAATGAAAATATATATCCAGACAAAACCTTGTACACAAATGTTCGTAGCAGTGTTAGCCAAAAAGTGGAAGCAATCCAAATATCCATCAATAATAGATGGGTGGATACATAAAATATGTATATCCATACAGTGGCATATTATTTGCCAATAAAAAGAAATGCTATGCTATAACATAGATGAATGTTGAAAACATTATGCTAAGTGAAAAAAGCCAGCCACAAAGAACCACATATTGTACAGTTCCATTTATATGAGATGTACAGAATAGGTCAATAAAGATGAAAAGTAGATTAGTGGTTGCCTCGAGCTGGGGAGGGGATTGGGAGGAGTTCGGGAGAAATGTAGAGTGATCAATAATGGGTAATAGGGTTTCTTTTTGGAGTGATGAAAATGTTCTAAAATTGACTGTGGTGATGGTTAATCAATTCTATGAATATAATAAAACCACTGAATGGTATACTTTTAATGGGTGAATCATACAGTACATTAATTATATTTCAATAAAGTTGTTAAAAGGAAACATTGGCACAGGTGCCAATAAGGTTTGTTACTAAAAAAAATCATGAAAAGAAATATTTCGAGGATAGCTCCACATTTGTCCCTTCCACCTTGTCTAGGCCAATCAGCCCTCCTAATTAACTAATTGTAAATACAAGAGTAGTGGTAAGTGTGTGGGTAATTATAGCATCTAATAGATATTTAAACCAACACAATGGGTCTGTTATTTAGGTCAATATAAGTTTAAATGGATGAGAACTTTATAGTCTGCTAGGGCTACATTTAAGAGAAGATATTATCAAGGTCAAAGCACTGTTGGTATGAATGGTGGACTGAGAGAAGGACAGCCTCAGCACAGAAGAGAACAAGCCTTAAGTATCAATAGAGGTAATCCCAGAGATGAATACAGGAAGAACTATTTTATATAATTAGTAATAAATTTATGACATGTATAGATCCCAAGACATGGTGAAAGATAAAAGGTAGTAAAAAGGTAGTAAAATAGGTTCAAATGATTGATGGATCCTTAAAGAAATTAGAGGTCTAGAAGTTGAGTTTGATACCAAGGACTAGAATGTTTTCTACAACGCAAAAGTTTTGATGAGATGGATGACCTGAGATAGTACCTCTCATACATTTGTTTTTGCACTAATATCTATGTTAGCCCTATTCCTTTAATGTTCCTTTATTGTGTGACTGACATCTTGATAATCATCTTTCAGATTAACATATGAAAGTGGAACAAATAAGCAGTAAAAAGCAAACTTGAGGCTTCTGATTTGAGAGGGTGGTGACTCGGTGTCATAGAAATAGACAGCTAAGGATCATGACAGTAATGGTGATTCTGGTTCATTCCCAGGGGCCAGGTAGAAAACTTGTAATGCAAGTTGAAATTCAGTGAGTGGGTAAAGATTTAAAATATAGCCACACACCGTTTAACAGATCTTTTTCCATGATTACCCCATCCTGCAAAGTAAATATTAAAATTTTCCTTTCTGTCTGAATCCATGGTAGAGGGAAGCATACGTTACATTGGGAGGTACTGGCCCATGAAAACAAGCCCCCAGATTATTTTGGACCATAGAGTCCAGAGTCACTCAAAGACGAGAGGAGGTAATAAGGGTTGCCAGCCCACTCTGCTCAAGAGGATATACCATTTTCCTAATCTACAACAAAGGGGGCCATGAATCCAAACCTCTGAGGCTGCTTCTAACTGAAGGGGACCTGTGCAACTCTCTTCTTATACTTTTGCATTCTGCAACCCTAGTTAAAATGTGAAAACACTGCTCCACTACCATGACAAGACAGAACGACCAGACAGAAAGAAAATTGTGAATTCTCTTAAAAAGATGAAATATTCTATTTCAAGGACAGTCTATACCAATACCTGTAACAGATTCACGTCTTGTTTTTCTGTAATTCTTTTAAAGTATGATTAATAGGGGCACCTGGGTGGCTCAGTCAGTTAAGCGGCTGCCTTCGGCTCAGGTCATGATCCCAGAGTCTTGGGATCGAGTCCCGCATCGGGTTCCCTGCTCTGCGGGAAGCCTGCTTCTCCTTCTCCCACTCCGCCTCCTTGTGTTCCCTCTCTCACTGTCTCTCTCTCTGTCAAATAAGTAAATAAAATCTTAAAAAAGAAATATGATTAATAAATACATACATTATTAACAATGAACAGATTTTTTTGTAGAGATTTTCGACATCCACTGATTTTCTTGGAACGGACATTCTTCTTCCACACGTTAAAAGCCTTCCATTTCCGGAAAAGTGCAAATATGGGAATCTTAGTGAGTTCTCTGTGATATAGATATTCCTGTTCCCATCGATCAATTTCGATATATTCAATGTCCTCAGTATAAATGTGCGTTACTGCTTTTTTGCTAATAGTATAGTAGTCATTTTTATTGATGTTTTCATAACTTACAACTCTATGAACAAATAAAAATTGAGTCAAGTGAATAAAAGTATTCAATACAAAATTAAGCAATTGCATTACTTTTGTGTTCTAAAGAGATAAAGCATTTCTGAAAAAACAAATATTATTTAATATTTTTAAAAAATTCTAACAAATTATTTTTAGATTGAATACTCAAGCAATGAAGGGAGAAGATGCTTTTAAAAAAATAGTTGGACTTGTTTTAGGTCTTAAAGATTTCACAACCTTGGCAATATGCTTGACAATTTCTGTTACATAGTTTTTACAGAAACAAGTCAATTACAGATTTTTAAAACCTAAGAGCCCTATATGAAAGCCACCTGAAAATAAGTTTTTATTATTAGCTCTCTAGAAACTATTCAATAATAATAGTGTAAAAGAGTTTTACACTACCCAGTATTGAGAGAATTATGAGAAAGAACAAAGCAAGAAAAGATGAATTAGATAAGAATCGAATCAAGACCCAGATTAGGTGGGGGGAAAAATGCCCAATTTATCACAGAACAAAATAATTATTGTTGAGACACTGTTTATTTCAAGATATTCCTCTTTCAGCTGTCATCAAGGGCATTCCTCAACCTTCTGCATAACAGAAACATATCAAATAAGGAAGAAAATTAAGAGAGATAAAGACAGGAATAAAGATAGGAGAAGGAAACGAAGTAATGAGAATAGAAAGGGCTGATACTCTAAAATTTCTTAAAACAAGAACTTGCCTACAGGCACAAAGGTATTTTTTTTTCCGTAATTTTAGCTATAACATTAAAATACTGGATGCAACTTAAATATTCAATAATACAACTCTGAAACATATTGTGATATAGCAAGTTACTAAAATATATTTCAAAATTTAGGAAAATAAAATTTATAAAGATTCTCTGGTACTTTAGAATAATAAGATAATGGTTAACTGCAAAAACAAAACCCCAAATTGTTTTTATGTTAAAACTATGCAAAAATTATATGTACTAACAAAGATTAGACAGGAACACTCCAGTGAAAATCAACTGTTTCCCTTGTCTATGTTCTCTCCTGATCCTTAGCTCTGCATTTTGAACCTAGAGTTCATGGCCCTTTAATGTAGCCTTCAGGTCACCTGTGAAATCCCTGAAATTGTTGCATATATACACAATTTGTATATATACAAATTTATGTACATATGTATGATAACTTTTTCAGGAATTGGAACAAGATTCTTATATGTTCTGGGTCTGTTAATCAAAAAACTAAAAACCACTGGAATAAATCACTTTTAGTCTTTAATTTCTATTTTTGTTTAACAAAACTGAGTAAGAAAAATATTTTTATAATTAGGGCATACAGGACCAGAATGAAAAAAAGCAAAAACCAAACCCCCAAGCCAAGACCGGTTCATGTGAACACAGAAGGAGGGCCTGGGGTGCTGATGGTGTGTTGGAGAGGAAGAGTCTGGAAGGTTGCTCTGCAATTTAAGTTCTGTTACAGAAAAAGATCAATTTGCTCAGCTTTTACCTAATTCCATTGACTCTTTGTTTGTGTTCTAATTAACATTTCATATCAGAACTGTCTGGGAAAATGCCAGGTATTACATGTTGCAGGTGAGGTAAATGGAAAACATTTTTTTCCTTTTTTCTTTGCCTATAGCTGAAGATATAATTAGGACATGCTTGGTGTGATTCTCTACAAAATGTGAAATTTTAACTTGTCTCTGAAACTATAGTCAACTTCAGATGTTTCATTAATATCAGTTATCAAACCAACCTAGAGACAAATCAAGCAGTTCACCATGGCCTTGGTGCATGTCTAGAAAACTTGCTCTGCATTGGTCTATCTGCTACTAAAGACCCTTCTAGAAGGTGGCAGATGAGGCCCATGATGTTGAATTCTAACTTAATCAGTACTCAGTGCCACTTAGAAATCTTTTTTATTTACAGTTTACTATCTAAGATCCTCATTCTCGAGCCCCTAAACCTTTTCCTCCACTACACATTTCTACTCTGCATAGAACAAAAGAACACATTCTAGTCTTTTTCAAATACTGGATTCCCAGCATCAAAATCATCTGGGGTGCTTATTAAGAATCTAGATTTCTGGGGTGCCTGGGTGGCTCATTCGTTAAGTGTCTGCCTTCGGCTCAGGTCATGATCCCGGGGTCCTGGGATCGAGCCCCACATCGGGCTCCCTGCTTAGCGGGAAGCCTGCTTCTCCCTCTCCCTCACTTGTGTTCCCTCTCTTGCTGTGTCTCTCTCTGTCAAATAAATAAATAAAATCTTTAAAAAAAAAGTCTAGATTTCTGGGTCCAACACAGAATCAGAATCTGTATGTATGAGACTCAAGATTCTAGTTCAAAAGCTCCCTGGATGATTCTGATACACAGTCATGTTTGTGAACCACTGAACTTTATTCAAAAACAAGGTGGTCACAAGGTGAGCTCTCTCTTCACTTGAAAATCATCACATTTGTGTGCTCCCACCTCAGCCCCTGAGTGTATCTCATGGTTTCCTCCCGAGAGAGAGAGGTTTCACCCCACATTTTTCTAACCCTCCTGGCTTTGGGTGACTTTTTCTCTGCATCTAAAAATGTGCAGAACTTTTCTTTAACTTGTAGAAAGCTTCCATTTGTAGAATGCTTTTTCTTGACCCTGCAGCCCACTTAACTTAAAATCCCAAGTATTCTTTTTTCTCTTAAACGTCCTATACAATGGTGTGTATTGGTTAGTCATATCCCTCCCATCCATTCCTTCCTCAAGTTTCCAAAAACCGATCTTTTTTCTCATAACTCTAACAAAATTATCCTCTCACAGATGGGCCAGGGACTTCCTTCAAGCCCAATTCTGTTGGTAGATATAAGGGGCAGCAGGGGTCAGGGAAAGCTTTGCAAAAATTAAGAGGGCCTATGCACAGTTCTCTGTAATCCTATCCTTAGACTTTCCAGTTCATTACTGAGAGGGTTACTCCTCAAATACACTCCTTGGGCCTCTGTGCTTCACTCCACACACTCTGCCTCCGACCACGCATCCATTTCAGGAGCTGATCCACCACCACACCTCACCTATGCTGAGAACTGCCTAGTCAGCACTGCTTGGCATCCAGGATTCAGCCTTAAACTTCGACTGCTTCTTGGGTAGTTGCTTTGGATTTTTCTCTCATCAAAGCCTTTCTTTGAGGAAATAATACAAAAATTTACTTTGAGACTTAAAAAGAGAACTTCATTTGTTCAAGTGCTGTACTATAAAATTCCTACTTTGCTGATAAACTAGATGGCTTTATGATCTAATCAACTAAACAGATCCTTAGTTAACTAATCAGGACGAGATGAACATCTTGAAAAAGATTACATTTTACTATGTTTTACTGGAAAAAAAATACCTGGAGTGTATTCTTGCTCTTCAATGTACAACCAGGTCAACTCATTTTACTGTAGAACCTGTATCTGTCCATCTAAAATGAAACTTGGACTCCAAGGCTTCTATGAACTTC
Source organism: Callorhinus ursinus (assembly GCF_003265705.2). Classification (NCBI taxonomy): domain Eukaryota; kingdom Metazoa; phylum Chordata; class Mammalia; order Carnivora; family Otariidae; genus Callorhinus; species Callorhinus ursinus. The sequence continues at coordinate 41,164,410 of NW_027397072.1, forward strand.
AAAAGCATGTATGTCTTATTTGAGAGAATCATATGGAATAAGGGAATTACACAGCTCTGTGGTAGGTCATAAATTGTCCTGTTATTGTTTGTTTTGGTTATAACTCAGACTGTACCTACAACGGTTCTAAAAAAATGTTAATTTCTTCTCCTAGAATTCCTTGATTTTCCAAAACAATATCTCGATGTGAGTTATTATTTAAAACAAGAGCTCTATCTGTTGTTACACCTTACAGTGACTGAAAATGCGGTTCATCTTTAAACCAGTCTACCAAGACTAATAGTGCAGAAACATGATTTGTCTCCTAATCAAGAACTTTAAATAGCCTCCTACTGCTTATATCATCAAATCCAAATTATTCTGCCAGGTGTTTGAGCACTCTCCTCTTGTTTTATATTAGTTCCTTCTTTGTCTCACAAACTGCCCTTTTTCATCAGGCTGATTTATCATATCCACCTTAGGCCATGTTTAAATGCATACATATGTCTTTGTTCACCCTGTTCTCTCTTCCTATCTCTTTCAAGTTTCTGATTTCTATAAGCAAAAAAGTAATTACCTGCTTTAAGGTAGTGAGATGTATTAGATAAGTTCATATGGCCCTATGCAAATCTAAGTTCTCTTATTATTTTCATAATTACAGAGTTTTAATTGTTATGATTTGAGCATATTTACTGGGTGAAGGTAAGCAAGCAACTGCCTGGAAAGAAATTAGCCATTTCCTATGTTCTGCAATTATAAACCTCAATTTATTTGATGGTCAATATCATGAATCAGTAGGGGTTTATATCTAACCTAAACAAGAGAAGAGAAATGGTTTACTTGGCTTCTGATTAACCAGAAATGATAAAATATCTGATAAGGAACTCCTTCTTACCTAGAAAATTAAACAAAAGTATAACTAAGAAGAAACTTCCAAATTTCTGTAATAAGAGTGTTCTAGAGCCAAAGGTTCTCAGTGTTATGGTCCCTGGAACAACAGAATCAGTATCACATGGGAACTGCAATTTCCCAGGCTATCTTCCCCACCTACTCAATCAGAAACTCCAGAGGTTTAACACTCTGTTTTAACAAGTCATGTAGGGCTTGCTTAGAACCCCAAGTCCATGGTGTGCAATACTGAGCTGAATATTGGAATCATCTGATGAGTTTTAAAGAAATACTGTTGCTCAAGCTCCACCACAAATCAATTAAATAATGTCCTGGAGTAGGGCCTGGATGATTCTCATTAGTAGCCAAGGCTGAGAACCACTCTTCTAGGTTCTTCAAATTTTTGTATGAAATGAAATTATTACCCATTAAATTGTCATAGCTCCAGAACAATGCCAGGGCATGTGTGTGTGTGTGTTTGAAGGAAGGGTAAGGAGACAATATGAAGCTGAGCTTTTTGATGAGCCCAGGTGAGAATATGAGGGGCCTTTAATGTTTCTATGTGCTGATTGAAATTTGACTCATCAGATTTATTTATTTGACAGAGAGAGAGACACAGCAGGGGTTGCTGCAGAGGGAGAGGGAGAAGCAGGCTCCCCATTGAGCAGGTAGCATGACTTGGGGCACAATCCCAGTACCCCAGGATCACAACCTGAGCTGAAGGCAGACGCCTCACTGACTGAGCCACCCAGGCGCCCTGTGACTCATCAGATTTAAATTTCTTCAGGGACTAGCCCAAGAAAACTGTCATTGTGTTAGGCAACCTGGCAAGATTTCTGATAACGTGGCTTCAAAATGATCTGTTATCATAGCACATATATACCTCACTATAAAGTTTTTGTAATTATGACTTCATACAGAAACCACAGTGCTGCCATTTGAGTTTTCTGTTCTAGGCTGCTAAACAGGTAATCTCCCTGAAAGGGCAGGATAGCTTTAGTTTGAATTTTAAAGCTTCCTTAAAAAAGTACTTTTAACATAATAGGCTTAGGAACCATCTGAGAACCAACTTGATCACTTAGAAAGTAATACAGCCTGAGCCACGCACAGATGATTATATGGTCCTCACGTAACTATGTTTCAGAGTTCTAATCACCGCATATACCCCTCACGAAATAGTTCATTGGCTCCATGGGACAGAAATGCGTAATTAGCATTATTTACGTCAATCCCGGCACTACTGACATTTTGAGCTAGGTAACTCTTTGTTGTGTGAGGTTGTCCTGTGCACTGTCAGCTGGTTAGCAGCTTCCCTTGCCTTTTCCCACCTGATACCAGTAGCACCATCCTCTCTAGTTATGACAACCAAAAATTCCTGCAGACACCCCCAAATGTCTCCTGGGCAGCTGCGGCGGCGGCGGGGGGGGGGGGCAAAATCTCCCAGGTTGAGAACCAGTGATTTAATGTTTCTTAATTTCACATGATCACGGAGTAATTTTTTTTAACCATCTACCTATTATTACCACTTATACATAATGTTCCTGGAAATACACATTGGGAAACACTATGTCCTCTTTCTTGGCTTTCTATGGACCCTAAAACTGCTCAGAATTTGGGGAGGACTCTGCCATACATTCTGACATATCCACTAAATTCTAATGGCTTTAAAATTGACATTCCACAGAGGATAGAATCATAGAGTTGACAGGTGGGAGTAGCAGACATTATCTTGAACTTCTATCTACAAATCATAAAACAATACCAAATACCACAGTCCTTCATACATCTATACCTCAATCTCCTCACCTTTCAACTGTAGAGAGCGCCCTTCTAATAACACTGATGTACGGGAAGCACTCAGTACAGCCTAGCACAGCATGTGTGATGAAAATGACAGAAGCAGTTGTCATTATGAAGGTGAGTACATCGGGCATAGTGTGTGAGAGGCTGGGTTCTAAAGTCCAAGTACATGGGTTTGAATCCCAGCCCCACAATTAACTAGCTGTCTCAACTTGGTCAAGTTACTTAACTCTGCCTCAGTTTCATCATTTGCAAAATGAATATATTAATATTGGCTACCTTATAGAGTTGCTATGAGGATTAAATACATAGGAAGAATCGAGAATGTTTGGGATTTGCTAAGAGTTGGTATTTGTAGTAATGTGTTGCAGTATTCATCCATCACATTGTAAAAGTATGGGTACCATTATGGCCTTATAGAAGCACCTACAGTTCCTTATCAATGTGATCAAGTTTATATTTCAATGACCAAAATAAAAAATAGCAAAATATAAACATATATAAATATGTTTGAGAGGTTTTACAGATATGGAAAAAAAGCCCACATCTACGAGGGAGGGAACTGTCAGACACCAACAGTGGCCCCCTTTACATGAGCACGAAAAAGAAATACTTAAATATTGCCCCACCAGGGGGTCTTCTTAGCTTCAACTAAATGTTCAGGTTAATAAAACTTTCATAGGCTATATTTGGCACCCCTCTACTTAGGGCATAGGATAGGAACTACTTGTTGCCATCAGGCTAGTATCAGACTTTCCTTTTCTGTGGAACTACTTGCAGAAATCTATCAGCTACCCAGGTGCTCCCATCTCCTTAGACAACAACTCAGATGGGAGGAGATGAGACCCACATTGGGTGGGTGTGGAAGCCGCCCTGGCTTAAAAGCCTCATTATCCACAGGAGCCAGTATCTCTTGTAATAACTCTTGAAGCATAGATTTCAGGATTCCTGCAAGAGACATGCCTAGAAAAAGAGCTGCTACACTACAGGAAGTCCAAAGCTATGGCTCCCCATCAGGTATTTAGAATTTATTTATTAAAAAAAAATTTATTTATTTGAGAGAGAGAGGGGGATTGAGAGAGAGCGAGAGAGAGAGCACAGGGGAGAGGCAGAGGAAGAGAGAATCTTGAACAGACTCCCACTGAGCATAGAGCCAAATGCGGGACTTGATCTCACGACCCAAAATCATGACCTGAGCCGAAACCAAGAGTCAGATGCTTAACCAACTGAGCCACCCAGGCGCCTCAAGTTTATTTCTTTATTTAAGATTTTATTTATTTATTTGACAGAGAGAGACACAGCAAGAGACGGAACACAAGCAGGGGGAGTGGGAGAGGGAGAAGCAGGCTTCCCGCGGAGCAGGGAGCCCGGCGTGGGGCTCGATCCCAGGACCCTGGGATCATGACCTGAGCCGAAGGCAGACGCTTAAGAACTGAGCCACCCAGGTGCCCCTCAAGTTTATTTTTTTAAAGGTATATTTGTTTATTTATATAGAGAGTGTGCACACACACATGAGCAGGGGAGTGGGGCCAAGGGAGAAGGACAGAGAGAATCTCAAGCTGACTCCCCGCTGAGTGGGAGGCTCTATCTCTAGACCCTGAGACCATGACCTGAGCCAAAACCAAGAGTCAGACACTTAACCAAATGAACCACCTAGGTGCCCCTAGAATTCATTTTTAGTCTCTCCCAATGCATACATAATTAAAAATCAGGGGTCATTTTTATCATAAGCAACGTTGCCTAGAAATAATGGACATTCTACTCTTATGGGGGTACCAATAAAACAGAGTTTCATAGTTAACTAAGATCAGAATCTCACGCAGAGAAAATTGCTCTACAGTCCTCTAGAGCAATGCTTCTCAAACTACATATTCTAACATACCCATACAATGGTAATATTCTATAAGGCACACTGGTGAAAACATTAATTATAAGTTCTTTATATTATAATAAGAAAAATAACACACAAGGTACTCAGGGAAATATTCAATACTGAATTTGATAAAACTTCCAAATAAAGCATAGCTCATAAGCAACCACAGCTGGGACCATAACTTTTTTGAAGTAGCCACCTGAATTTCTAATCAAGACATGATGAATGGTCTCTTCAAATTCTTGACAGTCAACACTACTGAGAAACTTTGTTTATAGAAATAGGAGACAACAAATGGCAGATGATTTATTGCTTTGTCTCTTGTGGTTGCAAACTCTCTTTTCCATTACCCAGAATTTGGATAATTTGTTCTCTTGAAATTGTGAACCAAAGGTACCACCATTCTTTAATTCTAATAGCTTTCCCTTTTCTCCCTTTGATAAATGCAGTGTTGAAATTTCTTGTGAAATGCAAATTGATTTAAAATCCAAACATTTCCAGGGGTGCCTGGGTGGCTCAGTTGTTAAGCGTCTGCCTTTGGCTCGGGTCATGATCCCAGAGTACTGGGATTGAGCCCTACCTCCGGCTCCTGGCTCTGCGGGGAGCCTGCTTCTCCCTCTGCCTCTCCCCCTGCTCGTGATCTCTCTCTCTCTCTCTCTCTTTCTCTCTCTCTGTATCTCTGTGTCTCAAATGAATAAATAAAATCTTTAAAAAAAATAAAAAAATAAAATCCAAACATTTCCATATCAAGTATTTTAGAAACAATGGTGAAGCTTTCTCTGGAACACAGATTACTCTGTTTGACTGAATTTTTCTTTAGGTTTAAATCCATTGCAATCACTAAAAGTCACTATAGAAGCATTTTAAATATCATTTTTCCAAAGCTGAATTCCAAGATGTTCTGAGTTCTTAATCTTTGTCAGTACGTGTTGACACATTTTCAGGGAGGCCCCATAATTTTTTATCAAGTTCATTCAGGTGCTCAAATGTCAATTAAGTAATCCAGTTGTAAAATCAAGAACTATCCACTAAATCTGCACAGTTAAATTATTTGCAAAATATTTTCTAATTCTTGACAAAAGTTTTCCTTTGGATCACCAAGGTACTTAAATCTGAAACAACAAAAAATGGCATTCTCATATTTTTTTTTCTTATGTCTTGGACTTCATTGTAGTCGCAATTTTGATAATATTTAATTTGGAATTCATAACCACAGGGAACCATTTACATATGGGCATTCCTTTGCAAATAAAATTATGTATTACTTGAATGTAGGATTGTCAGAATAAAATCTAGATGTAATATATATTTTTAAGAAGTATTTCCAGAGCGCCTGGGTGGCTCAGTTGGTTAAGCGACTGCCTTCGGCTCAGGTCATGATCCTGGAGTCCCTGGATCGAGTCCCGCATCGGGCTCCCTGCTCAGCAGGGAGTCTGCTTCTCCCTCTGACCCTCCCCCCATCTCATGTGCTTTCTCTCTCATTCTCTCTGTCTCTCAAATAAATAAATAAAATCTTTAAAAAAAAAAAAAGAAGTATTTCCATAATGTCTCATTTGCCTTAAATGTTTCATTGCCAGTAGGGTTTTTTTTTCCCCTCCTCAAAACAAAGTTCTTCCAAACATTTCACTTCTGTGATTGTACATAGTGCTGTTATCTAGCAGTTACTACTAACTATAGGTTTATCAATATTCAATAAAACTCATTTTCTGCAATAAAATTTTAATAATGTCCTGGTGTGTGTTAATCTCTGTTATCTGACATGTTGATCTAGTAGTAGTATTTTTTTTAAAGTCAGGTTTATTTAGGTACAATGTACATAGAGTAAAATTCTCTTTTTTTTTCTTTTTCTTTCCTTCCTTAATGTCCATCACTCAGTTACCCCATCCACTAGTGGCACTATTGATAGATTTCCTTTGCTTTTCTGGTAACAAATAGAATGAAAAAATGTCCACATAGGCTATTAAAATTGCAATTCTGCAATAGTGAGTTTTTCTCACATCAGATATTGTGTTCTTGCATTCCTACCTTCTTAAGCTTATTGATGAGATGTTAATCTAAAAACAGAATTTGGTTTCATATTTTGTTCTTTAATATGCCTTAAAAAGTTTCAAATCCTTTTCTGGGTACAGTGGATATCTTTTGGTAAGGTGTTGATATAGCTTGCTTGGAACTACTGATTCATTTGATAACATTTCCATATAAATGAGATATTTAGGCAAAGGACATGAACATTACTGTGATTCACAAATCCAAGTCTGAGATAGTTCTAATTATGTTGCCTAATTTATAATCTTTTTCCTTTTTGCCACTGTGTTTATCTTATAGTTCTAGTAATTTTCTAGCGTTAGTAATAAACTGTCAAAGAAGACATAAATAAATGGAAAGATGCCCATGGACTGGAAGAATTAATATTATTAAAATGCTCATGGATTGGAAGAATTAATATTACTGAAATGTCCATACTACTCAAAGCATTATACTGACTCAGTACAATCCCTATTAAAATTCCAAAGGCAGGGACGCCTGGATGGCTCAGTCAGTTAAGCGTCTGCCTTCATCTCGGGTCGTGGTCCCAGGGTCCTGGGATTGAGTCCCGCATCTGGCTCCTTGCTCAGTGGGGAGCCTACTTCTCCCTCTGTCTGCAGCTCCCCCTGCTTGTGCTCTCTTTCCTTCTGTCTCTGACAAATAAATAAATAAAATCTTAAAAAAAAAAATTCCAAAGGCACTTTCCACAGAAATAGAACAAACAATACAAATAAAATTTGTAAGAAACTGCAAGAGAATCCAGGTAGCCCCAGCAATCTGAGACAGAACAAAGCTGGAGATATCATGCTCCCTGATTTCAAATGATATTACAAAGCTAAACTAATCAAACCTGTATAGTATTGGCATTAAAGCAGACACACAGACCAAGAGAACAGAATAAGGAGTCCAGAGATAAACCCCTGTATATATGGTCAATTATTTTATGACAAAGGAGCCAAGAATATATAATGGGGAAAGAACAGTGTGTTCAATAAATGGTACTGGGAAAACTGGACAGCCACATGCAAAAGGATGAAACTGGACCACCATCTAACACCATACACAAAACTAAATCAAAATGGATTAAAGACTTGAACACAAAACCTGAAACCATAAAACTGCTAGAAGAAAACATAGGTGGTAAACTCCTTGAGATTGGCTTTGGTGATGATTTCTTAGATTTGACACCAAAAGCACAGACAACAAAAGCTAAAATAAACAAGCAGGACTACATCAAATTAAAGAGCTTCTCCACAGGGAAAGAAATCATCAAAATGAAATCTACTGAAAGGGAAAAGATATTTGCAAATCATATATCTGATAAAGGATTAATATCCAAAATATATAAGGAACTCATATAACTCAATAACAAAAAACTAAACAATCCAATTAGAAAATGGGCAGAGGATCTGTATAGATATTTTTCCAAAGAAGACATACAGATAGACAATAGGCACATGAAAATATGGTCAGCACCACTAATCACCAGGGAAATGCAAACCAAACCATAATGAGATATCATTTGACCTGTCACAATGGCTCTTACCAAAAAGACAAGAAATAATAGGTATTGGCAAGGATGTGGAGAAAAGGGAACCCTCTTACACTGTTGGTAGGAATGTAAATTGGTACAAGTACTAAGGAAAACAGTATGAAGTTCCCTCAAAAAAATAAAAAATAGAGCTACCACATGACCTAGCAATTCCACTATTTGGGTGTCTATCTGAAGAAAACAAAAACACTAATTCAAAAAGATATATGTGCCCCTATGTTAACTGCAGCATTACTTAATAATAGCCAAGATATGAAAGCAACCCCGAGTGTCCATTAAAGAAGATAAAGATGTGATATATATATATACATATATGTGTGTGTGTATATATATATATATGTGTATATATATATATATATATGTGATATATATATATCTCACACAGTCAATGAAATCTTGCTACTTGGCAACAACATGGATGGACCATGAGGGCAAGTAACTTAAACATTTTGTAACTCATTTGTAAAACAGAGATAATAATTGTATCTATCTTATAGTGTTTTGTGAGGATTAAATGATTTAATATATATAAATACTTTGCCTAGAACATAGTAAACACCAATAAATCATTGATATGTAAAATACGGGGATTCACTTTGGTGTGCACTCATACAACTCTCTAGCCAACAGTGTTCCCCCATACCTCATGGCTACCCTTCAATTCCAGTCACTCTTGTTCAAGGTCTAAGTCCTAACAAAACAGGATTGTTTTGTCTTGATCAATTCCATTCTCTGTTCTCTGTGCTCTTCATGATCTCCCTAGTTCCTGACCCTTTACCTAGTTTCCTTTTTACTCACACCAGAGTTGACCAGAGTCCCCACTATGCCCACTTGCTGGGCAAGATAACCGGCAGCATATAGCTGTGTACTCACTCAGGTTGATATTCCAACATATTTAGACATTTCCTTAAAGCTTATTCCTGACAAAATTGTTATGCCTAACACATAGCACTGAGTTGATATTTTAGAATAGAGTTGATAAAAAGAACTATTTTCTCACCTAAAGGAATTGTGTTAAACATTGTAGAACTGCACATCTGATGTATTTTGCTACACTTGAAAAATATGCAAAGGCATTATATTTTTTCACATTACTTTTAAAAGGAGTTTAGTTTAACATGTTTTCATCTCGTTGACCCAATATTTCCTATTTTTAACTTCCAATTTAGCTGATTCAAAGTTTGTGCCACCCAAACGATTGTCTTTTCATAAGGTTTCTGGTATTTGGAGTTCAGGCCAGGGAGGAAAAATTAACATCAACTTTAACCCATAAAAAAATAAAATATGATTCCAACTCTGCCTTCTTAAGTGAGACTTGCGTATTCCCATCAAGCATCACGACTATCAGTCCAAAGTAGTATAAAACATCAACTCAGTTCCCTGAGTAGAGTGCTCATTAGTCTAGAAATACCATTAATTTCTTGAATTGGACAAAAGCAGTTTCCATATTCATCTTTCATACTTTGTCTTGTGCTAGTAAAAAGATGAAAATCATTTTACATTTGGCAAAATTTGACTCCTCTCATAATGGGGAATGAATTATCACAAATGGCACTTCTTGATATCTGGGTTATTAGGTGATTTTTTTAAATAAGAGAAAGCTATGAAAACATTTCATATATTAATCAAGAAGTATTAAAAATCAGCAAATAGACCATTTTTGCTGATCAGTCACCATTTAAGATCTATAATCTCTTCTCCAAAAACTTATAAAGAACTACTAAGGCAGTGGGGGGGATGACAATTCTAACATTTTTTTTTTTTTTACAACAAAGGGCTTTATAGTCTATTGTATGTTAATTCTCCATCTTAAAAAAAAAAACAAAAAACCTCACTCAACCCCAATTCTTTCATCTACCACCTCACTTCTCTTCTATTTTTGGCATCCCACAATTAGTAGGTCCAAACCCAAACTCTTTTTTTCCCAACAAATCTGTTCCATCCAATCTTTTGTGTCTCAGATAATAGCAACTCTTCTTGCTCAGCCAGCGGATCATTAAAGTCATCCTAGATTCCTCTCTGGTTGTCCACCTTACATATAGGCCATAAAAACATCCTGTTGGCTTGACCCTCAAATTACTTCCCACTTCTCATCACCTCCACCTGGTTCATCTCTCACTTCAATAATTATAGCCTTCAAATTGGTCTTACTGTTTCAACCCTTGCTTCTCAAAAGTCATATCTCTACACAGCAATCAGAGCAGTCCTTTTCAAAATGTAACTCAGATCATAACACTTCTCTGCTTGAAGTCTGTCCCTGGTTCTCCACTTTTCTCAGAGTAAAAGCTAATGTTCATACAATGGCTGGCAAGCCCCTTCATTATCTGTTCCCTAGCTCTCATTCACTCTACTGTGGTCACACGAGCCTTCCCTTTTCTTCTTGACTATGCCAGGTAGGCTCCTGCCTTGGGATATATGTATTCACTTTCCTGCTCTCTGGAATGCTCTTTCTCCCACCAGCACATCATTCACTCCTTCTCTTTCCAGTCCTTATTCAAATGGCAGCTTGTCAATGAGGTCTACCCTGACATCCAGTTAATTCACAACTTCTAGCCCCAGAACTCCCAATCTTCTTTGCTTACTCTTTTTTCTCTAATACTTATCACCATCTAGCTTCTCTGTAATTTACTCAGATACTGTTTATTATTGTCTCCTCCTGCTAAAATGTAAGCTCCATGAGGGCAACAATTTTGATCTGGATGGTTCAATAATGTATCTCTAGTACCTAGAACAGTTCATGCTACAGAGTGGGTAATCAGTACATTTTGCAGAAGGATTGGACTCTTATAAGCATCTCTGTTCTTTCTTCAAATTATTTCTCACTCTAATTAAGCTCTTTCAGATTTATAATAAATCTACCATTTAAAAATTTGATTAAAGTGTTATTCTTCTCTCCCTCTTTTTGCCAGTAGGAGAGCTGTCCTCAGTGTTACCTGACTCAGTCAAAACTACAGTGCTGCATAAGGGACAGTAAAAGCATTCTTAAGGAGTTCTTTTTTCTTTCCATGCAGCAGAGAATGGGAATTTGGTGGTAAAGCTAAACCCCTATCACCTTCCCAGGAAAGACTGTCTCAACAGCTGTTGTCCACCCAACTAAACAACAATGGGGGAAAGCCAGTATCATCTTTAAATTCTACTGCCTATTGTGCTGAATTCTAAAGCTATTCATAGGGGCACCTGGGTGGCACAGTCGGTTAAGCATCTGCCCTGGGCTCAGGTCATGATCCCAGTGTCCTAGGATGGGGCTCTGTGTCACTCCCTGCTCAGCGGGGAGCCTGCTTCTCCCTCTCCTCCCCACTCGTGCTCTCTTTCACTATCTCTGTCGCTATCTCTCTCAAATAAAATCTTTAAAAAAAAAGCAATTTACAGACTCACATTTGTATGATTCTTCTATTTCAGAAACAAATGTGTTTAGTAATAATAAAGAGTATATGTGAGTGTGTGTTATTGATCTATATAAATACCTTAAGCTATCAATCTCCTTTTATTTCTAGATTGCATTTTTAATCTTTAAATTTTTATTGTTATGTTAATCACCATACATTAGATCATTAGTTTTTGATGTAGTGTTCCATGATTCATTGTTTGTGCATAACACCCAGTGCTCCATGCAGAACGTGCCCTCTTGGATACCCATCACCAGGCTAACCCATCCCCCCACCTCCCGATATCAAGCTCCTTTTATTTCTAAAAAAAAATCTTATCTCTACTAAGGAAAGTTGAAATAGTATGTAAAGCAAATCATGTACCTACTTTTTATACATTGCCATCTTTTTTTTTTCTCAGGAATCACAAAATATCAAAATTATCTTTGGAATACTGATTAAAAATAGATGGCATTATATAATATAAACATAGAAGAAGCATAACAGTGCACTACTCTGTAATATAATGTCTACAAGTAAAGGAAAGCTAAATGGAAAAAATAAATAACATTGTTGTGAGTAAGATTCATTTGTCATCAGATGATAACCAAAATTGTATTTGACATTTATCATTAATGCCCAGTCAATTATGGATAACATTCACAATCTTAACTGAAACTTTTACTGTTGAATACACTGTTTTATAAAAGAGAACTCACTTGAGATTATATGTATCATATTCAGTGGAAGACCTTGGCACTGCAGGGATCATATAAAGAAATCCAAGATGTTCATTTTCACGTATTATTTTAATGATTTGCAAGGGATTACGAATGTTGGCTTTAATGACTTCTTCCCGGTCATGGAAAGTGTACTTAGGGTATGCTGAGGAGCTAGTCCCATAGAGACCTCTTCTTCCAATACCGGTACGCGACAGTTTAGGAGAGGGAGCGAACATCTCGGTAGAGGGCCGCTGGATCTAAACAAAGTCAATTTTTAAAAATATGAGTTTTTGCAAAAAACAAAGTATAAAAAAATGACAAAGTATTAACCTCAAGTACTAGTTACCATACTGCTTGAGATGTTTGGGTTCAAAGGTAAACATTTTTGAACAGAAAAATTCAAATTATTATAAGGCAGGGATATATTCCTTCCCAGTCTTCCTTATCCGGGGTCCATCCCCTTTCCCAACCCCCCCAGCATCTCCCATTGTCACCCTCTCTCCTTTAACTCTGTGTTTATTACATCAAAATACTACCAGCTCTACGGGGTTCTCAGGAGCCCAGCATTCTTCCTGCTCAGGTGCTTTGCATCTATCTTGACTGTGGCCTCTCCCCTCAACCCCCTCACCTAGTTCTGAGGACCTTAATGCTTTCCAGTGAGTGACATCTTAAACAGCTGTTATCAGAGCTCATAATAAACTTCTTTTTAGTGAAGGTAAGGGGTGGTTACATTGAGTATCGGGGATCATTATATAATAATAGCCTTGGAGAAGCATTCATGCTACAAACTCATGATTGCCTTGTTCTGTAGACCAGTGCTTCTCACATTTAAACGTGCATGTGAATTACCTAGGTGTCCTATTAAAATGCAGATTCTGTCTGTCAGTCTGGGGTGGAGCCTGGGATCCCCCATTTCTAACCTGCTCGCAGGAGCTGCGGATGCTGTGGACCGCCACTGGAGCACCAAAGCTAAGTCCCTGCCATGTTCACACACTTGAACTTTGCTCTAATCCCCCAGTTCCACTGTCTGTGCTCTCAGTGCCATTCACACTCCTTTGTTTCTTCCCAGCAAACTCCGGGGCAGCATCATACACACTTCCTCCTCCTGAGGAGGTTGATAATGATGTTTCAGGAAATTTGACACTAACTCCCAACAGTCATCACCTGGTCTCACCAGCAGAAGGGCAACTGGCATTAAGACAAAAGAATCACTATTGCAGACCTGCTTTGTTGAATAACTGATGTAAATATATGAATGATATCTTTATTGCCTGTTAGCATAACTAACAGAGGCTGCCATTTCTTTCTTTTCTTTTTTTCTTTCTTTCTTTCTTTCTTTCTTTCTTTCTTTCTTTCTTTCTTTCTTTCTTTCTTTCTTTCTTTCTTTCTTTTCTTTCTCTCTTTCTCTCTCTCTTTCTCTCTCTCTTTCTCTCTCTCTTTCTCTCTCTCTTTCTCTCTCTCTTTCTCTCTCTCTTTCTTTCTTTCTTTCTTTCTTTCTTTCTTTCTTTCTCTCTTTCATTTCTTTGACAAAGAGAATAAGAGAGCACAAGTAGGGGGAGTGGCAGAGGGAGACGGAGAAGCAGGCTCCCCGTTGAGGACTTGATCCTGAGGGGCTTGATCCAAGGACACCAGATCATGGCCTGAGCCGAAGGCAGACACTTAACCAACTGAGCCACCCAGGCGCCCCCGGGGTTGCCATTTCTATGAGAGACTGATTACCACAAGCTCTATGGAACAACATCCCCAGGAAGTTTGTATTCACAGATCCCATCATTCTCCATCTCTCATTCAATATACCCTGGTGAATAGGAGTTTCAGACAAAAATCCTAGAAAGTTTAGAACCAGAGAAAATACATCTTTGAACTCAAAAGATACAATGTGCTTTTTTCACTTAATGGCCAGGGACAGCAGCAACAACACTGTTTTCTTATGTAAAAGAAGAGGTCAAGCCAGATACCCCTAAGCCATAGAAAATACACATTGTCTTGTCTCAATGTTTCAACAAGGGCTGTAGTCAACTTTAATATTTTTATGGAATTAGAGTATTAATATTTTAACAGAAAATGCATGTATTTTCTTTATTATATCCTTCAAAAAGTTTTACTGCCTTCTAAGTACAAGATTTCTTCAACAATAGGCCTATATATTTTCATCTGAATACTTATTTCCAGTTATGTAACTCAGTGCAAAGATGTAATTCAATTTAAGCAGTCACATAAGTTCAGATTTTGTGGGGTGGGTGGTGGGGGTGGTGGAAAGAGAATGAAGGAAGTATGTATGTACGGATTTAAAGATTTTATTTATTTGAGAGAGAGAGCGCGTGTGCGCTCGAGCAGTTGCACGAGTGCGGGGCGGGGCAGAGGGAGAGGGAGAAGCAGACTCCCCGCTGAGCAGGGAGCCTGATGCGGGGCTCGATCCCAGGACCCCGAGGTCACGACCTGAGCCGAAGGCAGAGCTTAACCGACTGAGCCACCCAGGTGCCCCAGGAAGCATTTATTAATAAAGTATAGAACACCTGTAGTGTTCTCTATGATGGATGTCCAGTCCAATTTTTTTAAGTCAATCTTCCTTAATTACCAAAAGCAATGCCTCCACCTGCCTTCTTTTATCTCCCAAGGAATCCTCACTGGTACATTTCCATTCTAAACTCATTCTGAGAAATCAATATCCCCCTAAAATGACCCTCTTCTTAGAATAAACACCCTCCTCCTTTTATATGGAACATCCCTTTTCTTCTACATTTCCCTTTAATCCCTAACTCTTACTGAATTCTTCACTTAGTTATAGCTACAACCAGGCATAACACACAATTTAACATTCCCTTTTAGCCCCCTCCCTTCATCCCAGATATGCACAATTTCATTCCTCTCCTTTAAATTCAAGATCATGATGCCCACTTTATACCAAATAAACTAATTTATGGGCAATCAGAACTTTCTTGGCCCTACTTAAGATAGTTTGTTCTCCTTTCCTATTTCACAGAAACGAAATTAACTGAGGCTTTATAATTTCATACAATTGAGCATGTAATATTCTTTGAGGGTGATCTCACCCACATCCACAGTGAGCCTCTTTCCAGCCAGCTTCTCAAACCCACCACTCTCCCACCTGATCTGCCTTATTAACTGTCCATTCATTCCTCTCAGCCTAGTGCCAGTCCCTACAGTGGCATTTCCTCCACTGACCCTTCCCCTCACCACCAGGTGCAAGCATTCCCTTCTGTTCAGTTTGCCACAGTTTTGTACCTTAAATGACCAACGGAGACCTCTGATTGCACCCCACTGAGTTTGAGGCTCACTTGTCCATCTACCCACCATTAGATTCTGCCGTCTTCAAAGATGGAACCTGTCTTCATCTCTTCCTCTCTAGTACCCTAGCCCAAAGCCTGAAAGACACTAGCATTGAAATCTTTAACAGGTCTCGAAGAATCCTCTCAGTAGAAAGCTCAGAAAATTCTCAGCTCTACTGTCATTTTTATTGTGAGTTGTGTCCACATTTTCTCCCACTTCTATTTCTCTGTTTAATTATCTACAGGTATTTATAGAAAGTCGTGCTCTGGGGATTTCTCCCCAGAGCTACTGTTCACTTATTCCTTTCAAGGCAACTTCCCACTCTACAGCTCACCAATTACAGAAGTTGTTTTTCTAGCTGGTTTAGTTTCTATTTTATTGCCCTTCACCAAGGTCTTCAAAGACTGTCATTCTGGGTAATAATGATGAAAATTTCATAAAAGGTAAAATAAAATTCAAAACACTATTAAGTCTTCTTTTAATATGCAAGAGAAGATCAGAGGGCACTGAATAGATGCTGTAAGTTTTCCTTTATGCTTTTCCTCTACTGCCTAAAATTTCCTGGAATAAGAACCGAGAAGACGGTATTCCCCAAATACATTGTGTAACCTGATAGAGAAAAATTTTGCAACTATTCTCATGAGTTAAAAGCATGTTAGCAGTGCTATAGGAAACTAAAATTAAAGTGAAAGGCTCAATTAAGTATTTTAACAGTATACCTGTTTTTTCTTCACCACATGAACTTGCTGTTCAGGAAACTGAATAGATACTTTGGCAGAACTTCTTTCCTCTCTTCTTGGAGGTTTTATGATTCCAGAAGTGACTAACTGAAGTCGGCTCTGCTCATATATATATTCTGGCCTCTTATGATCTTGGTAGACTTTTAGCACTGGCTTTGGGGAATAAAAAAACATATTAATCTTTTTAATATTAACATGAATTTGTCTTATTCTTCACTTTGGACTCTATTCCTGTTGGAAATTGATCTCCCTGGACTAATTTCCTATTGAAGTCACAATCAGTGTGGTAGTTATCATCATGGATTGGCCATGGTCCATCACTAGACTAAGACTTTTCTATTTGGTTTCTATTAATTCTGTCCCTTAATTACCAGTGCGTACTTCTAGGAGTAAGGTTCTGACAGAAAAGGCTCAGAAGCATGAAATCACATATCCAGTAATTGTGCATTACAAACCCCTACCACTCATTACAACAGTTATTGTGGGAAGGACTGTACAATCCTTGCACTCTACCCAAAAGCCATTAGTCAATTCCCATAGCCATAACTGATCGAAGAGCCAGAAGAAATTGTGGCAAAAATAAATAAATAAATAAATAAATAAATAAATAAATAAATAAATAAATAAATAAATAATAGGAGAAACTGTGGCATTATATTAGGCTGATCAAATTTCAGATTAAGGCAATAAAATCCAGCATTCAACATGATACACTAATGCAAGGAATTCACGATAATGGCTTTAAGTTTCTAAGCATTATGATTTTAGCATGATAGCTAATCTCTTACAACTGGAGTGAGAAAAAAAAGCTTGAGAATAAGCATAGGAATCAGCTGTTAAGCTTTCAAGTGTGTGTAAATTACATTTGGTTTTGGCTAAAAATCCCTCTTGAGCCACTCACTGAAGAAAGGAAAAACACACAGATGGGGTCGGGAGGATCTCAGGTATATGACAGTGTGGAAAAGGAACACAGACCAGAATCACGGGGTACGAAGGGGGAGGAAAGCTTCTGCACAGCAAGAGAAACCAACAGCAAAATGAGAAGGCAATCCACCAAGTGGCAGAAAGTATTTGCAAATCATACAGTGATAGGGGATTAAGACCCAAAATATATAGAGAACACATACAACTCAATAGCAAAAACAAAATAATCCAATTTAACAATGGGCAGAGGATCTGTACAGACATTTTTTCCAAAGAAGACATACAGATGGCCAGCAAGTATACGAAAAAGATGCTCAACATCACTGATCATCAGAGAAATGCAAATCCAAACCATGAGATACCACTTCACACCTGTCAGAATGGCAAGTATCAAAAAGGCAAGAAACAGGGTGCCTGGGTGGCTCAGATGGTTAAGCGTCTGCCTTCGGCTCAGGTCATGATCCCAGGGTCCTGGGATTGAGTCTTGCATCAGGCTCCCTGCTCCTTGGGAGCCTGCTTCTCCCTCTGCTTGTCTCTCTCTCTCCCTCTGTCTCTCATGAATAAATAAATAAAATCTTAAAAAAAAAAAAGGCAAGAAACAAGTGTTTGTGAGAATGTGGAGAAAGGGGAACCCCCATCAATATTTGATATCACAATTTATATCTTTTTATCTTGTGTATTCACAACAAAGTAGCGCAGCTATATTTTTACTACTTTTGTCTTTTAACCTTTAACTAGTTTTGGGCGCCTGGGTGGCTCAGTTGGTTAAGCGACTGCCTTCGGCTCAGGTCATGATCCTGGAGTCCCAGGATCGAGTCACACATTGGGCTCCCTGCTCAGCAGGGAGTCTGCTTCTCCCTCTGACCCTCTTCCCTCTCGTGCTTTCTATCTCTCATTCTCTCTCTCTCTCTCAAATAAATAAATAAAATCTTAAAAAAAAACCTTTAACTAGTTTTATAAATAAGTGATTAATCCACCACCTTCACATCAGATTATTCTGAATTTTACTATATATTCACCTTTACCAATGAGATTTATACTTTCATGTTTTCCTGTTACTAATTATAGTGCCTTTTCATTTCAGCTTCAAGAAGTCCCTTACAGGGGCGCCTGGGTGGCTCAGTCGGTTAAGCATCTGCCTTCGGCTCAGGTCATGGTCCCAGGGTCCTGGGATCGAGCCCCACATCGGGCTCCCTGCTCAGCGGGAAGCCTGCTTCTCCCTCTCCCACTCCCCTTGCTTGTGTTCCCTCTCTCGCTGTGTCTCTCTCTGTCAAATGAATAAATAAAATCTTGGGTGCCTGGGTGGCTCAGTTGGTTAAGCGACTGCCTTCAGCTCAGGTCATGATCCTGGAGTCCCGGGATCGAGTCCCGCATCGGGCTCCCTGCTCAGCAGGGAGTCTGCCTGTCCCTCTGACCTCCTTCCCTCTCATGCTCTCTCTCTACCATTCTCTCTCTCTCTCTCAATAAATAAATAAAAATCTTTAATAAATAAATAAATAAAATCTTAAAAAAAAAGTCCCTTACAATTTACTTTTAAATAACAAAGCAACAAGCAAATATGTATATATAGAAAGAGAAAGAAAGGAAATATGGCAAAACACTAACAATTTTTAAATCTAGGTAGATAGTATATAAGTATTCATTTTACTTTTATATCAACTTTTCTGTATATTTGAAACTCTTTATAGTAAAACGTTGGGAGAAATTGATTTTTTCAAATAAACTGGCAAAAATACAAAAAATTAGATAGATGCACATAAACCATAATAGTGATCATCTCCAAGCAAGGAGAAAGGGCGTTGAGACTAAAATGGGGTACAAAAGGTATTTGAAATTTATTTGTAACATTCCTTTAAAAATAGATATTGAATCAAACTAAGCAAAATTCAACATTATTAACTTGGGATACACATACTTGTTTACTATACTTCTTTTTGTATCTTTTTGTATATTTGAAAATTTTCATAATAATAAAATAGAAACAGAGAAACACTTCTTAATATAACCTATTTAGCAAAATCAGCAGCAAACCTCAATCACCCTAAATAGTAAAAACCTAAAGCCATTATGAAAATCAAGAACAAGATCGCTATTTTCACTACCAACTTCATTTTTCAATTCTCAAATGGAAGCATCTAGAACAGGGGTCAGTAAACTTTTTCTGTAAAGGATCAGACAGTATATATGTTAGGTTTTGTGGGCCAGATGGTCTCTGTCAGAACTTCTCTACCATTGCAGCACCAAAGCAGCCTTAGACGATACGAAAATAAATGGATATCACTGTGATCCAATAAAACATTATTTACAAAAACAGGTTATAGGACTGGATTTGACCCATGGGCCATAGTGACTCCTAATCTAAAAAATAAAGTAACTGGTGTAAACACTAGGAAAGAAAGACAAAATTTTCTATCAATGATATTTATTATATACATTAAAAGTAAAAGCCTAACTACTGAAGTAATTATAAGGATTTAAAAGAATATTGCTGAGGTTTCTGGTTACAAAGTAAACAGACAAAATCCATTTGCTTTTCTCCATATTAAAAATAAACAGAAACTGGATCACAATAAAAATCTAAGGTTGAAATATTTAAGAATTTAACAAGAAACATAGGACCTTATTATAGCAAACTATAAAATCTCAGAGAGAATGAAAAACAAAACATGCAAAAGTATAAGGAAATGCCAAATGCTAATTGTGGGAAAAATCACATGCTCATCTCCATATGTGTCAAAAAGGCATTTGATAAAATTAAACTATTTTTGATAAAAATCTATTTGATTTTGTTAAAGCTTGTTTGTTTGTTTATGTAATCTCTGCACCCAAGGCAGAGCTTGAACTTAACGACCCTGAGATCAAGAGTCCCAAGCTCTTCTGACTGAGCCAGCTAGGTGCCCCTATTTATGATTTTTTTAATAAAAATCTATTTTTGATAAAAACATTAATCAAGAAAGGATAGATACTTCCTTAAAAATCTCAATGGCTAATATCATGCTTATGGGGGAACACTTAGAAATATTCCTACTGGGTGCCTGGGTGGCTCAGATGGTTGAGCATCTGCCTTCAGCTCAGGTCATGATCCCGGAGTCCTGGGATTGAGTCCCGCATCGGGCTCCCTGCTCCTTGGGAGCCTGCTTCTCCCTCTGCCTCTCTCTCTCTCTCTCTCTCCCTCTCTCTGTCTCTCATGAATAAATAAATAAATAATCTTAAAAAAAAAAACAAAGAGTTACATAAAAAGGAATGTAAAATATTAAAAAAAAATATTCCTACTAATCTCAGGAGAAAGACAAAAAATGTCTACTGTCCTCACTGTCATTTCTAATATTCTACAGGTATTAGCCAATGCAATAGTCCAAAGACACAGTATGAATATAAAAATTGGAAAGAAGGTGGCAAAAGTGTCATTATTATCAGATGATTTTATTGTTTGCCTGAAACACCTGAGACAATAAACAGAAAACCTAGCACAAAATTAGCATCCAGAAATAAAACCTGTTCATAAACTTAATAAGAAATAAGTAAAAGTCATATGAAGAAGACTTTAAAACACTCATGATGGTCATGGAAGAAAAAGCAAACAAATAAAATTCTATTTTGTTCTTGACTTGGAAAATTTATTATAATAAAAGTCAATTTTAAGTTAATCTATACATTTAATATGATCCTGACAGGATGACTTGGAGATTAGACAATCTGACCCTAAATGTAATACATAAAAATTATTAAAAAGAATAGACTCAAAAGTTTTTGGGGAAAAAAGAGTGATCAATGAAGGCCAGCCCTGCCAGATATTAAAATGTTATAAAACTACAATAATTAAAACTGTGTATTCTGGACACATGAATAGGAAAACAGATCAATGAATCAGAATAGAAAGTCCAGTAATGGATCCCAAAATCCAAAAGGGGACTGAGCCCACAATAAAGGTGATAATTTTAGGAAAATAATATTATTCAATAAATGATAATGAAATAACTGGGTAGCTGTTAGGAAAAAAGTTGGATCCTCTCATTCATTACAATGGGAAAAACTGAATAGATCAAAGATTTAAATGTAAAATAACAAAAATAATAAAAATAATCTTAATTTTTAAAGAAATGTATCCATGACATCACTAGATAATTTTATCTCTACAATCTTGCTAAATGTAGGGACTAAGTATTCCATAAAACTCAGAAGACATAAATTACTCAATTACATAAAAATTAGGAATTAAAACAAAACTTGAAACTTTTATCATGCTTATCACAGATAAGGGACTTATTTCCTAACGTATGAAGAGCTCATGCAAATCAATAAGAAATCTATCAACTACCCAATTAGAAAATAAGACATGAAATTCATACATTTCACAGATAGAAAAACAATAACTCCTAAACATATGAAAAGATGTTCAACTTTATTCAAAAAAGAAATTTAAATTAAAACTACTCTGAGATAGCATTTTTCTTCTATTACTGAAGCAACATCTACTAACCAAAATTACAAATGAACGTATGTTTTGAGTTGGCAACCCCATCTCTAGGAAGTCTGCCTACAGATAGCAGCTCACATGTATAAGACATGTCCAAGATTATTCACTGTAACACTGTTGTCATAAAAATACTATTTTAAAAACCTAAGCTATAAATTTGGGGCTTGCTAAATAAATTATGGCACATTCATCTATGATAGGAAATTATGAGCTATAATGAAAATTGATATAAAAAAACTTCTTGAACTGATATAAAATGATCTCCAAGCTATGTATTAAATGAAGAAAGCAAAGGGCAGAAAAGTTTGTTTAGTATGCTAGTTTTAGGCTTATAAAATATAATACATCTCTGAAGGCATACACAGCACTCTTATCATTGGATTGGTTGCCTCTAGAGAAGGAAGCTGGATGGATGAGGGACAGTGGGAGAAAATAGACTTTAACTGTGCAACTTCTGTACATTTTAAAATGAATTACTTAACTAAGAAGGAAAAATGCTAAAGTTTATAGGGAAGGATAACTAAAACAGAGAATATATAAAAAATAAGAATAGTGAGGAAGCAGTTGTCTTCTACTTATCAAAACAAAGCTACAAAGCCACTGTCACCAAAACAATGTGGTTAGATCAGTGGAGAAAAGAATCAAGAATCTGTAACTAGGTCTCACCATATATGAGAATTTTATACATAATAAAGGTGGTGTTTTAATTTAGTGGGGAAAAACATGGTGCTAGCAAAACATTTTGAAGAAAATGTAGTCCCTTTCCTCACATCAGATTTAAAAGTTCACATGAACGAAAGCTTTAAATGTAAAGTACAAAAATAAAGAAGAGTAAAATGGAAGAAAATGTGGGGAAATGCTGTCAACAGAATGAGTATAAAATGGTGGTCAATGGAGAGAAAACAAAAGTCCAATACAAAGAGAACGCTGCAATTCCGATAAGAACAGGATCCATTACCACTAATAACATGGGAGATGATTAGCAGCAGCCCGTGTGAGGGTGCAGTTTCAGCCTTCCCAATCAGGCAATAAAAGGCTGAAGATATTACAGGAAAACCTAGGAAAGGGTGAAAGTGAAATTTAATTTAGGCAACACATAGGCACTGGTTTGAGAAACTGTTCCCCAAGTAAAATGTGTCTGAATCAAATAAAATTACATAGATATATTTTTTTCTCTTCAACCCAACAATACCAATCATGGAACTCTATCCCACAAGAATATGAGCACCAGTCAGGATGGAAAATACAACGATTTTGCTGCACCACTGTGAATATTTATAAAACAAATGTGCCAAAAGAGAATGATTTAATAAATTATGGGATATTTGTGCAATGTGATACTTTATTGGGATAGGCAACCATTAAAAAGAATGTTACACAAATATCATCTGAAGGACCTCTGGGTGGCTCAGTCAGTTAGGCCTCTGACTCTTGATTTCCGCTCAGGTCATGATCTCAGGGTCATGAGATTGAGCCTGGTGTCAGGTTCCAGGCTGGGTGTGGTGGGCTGAGTGTGGAGCCTGCTTGGGATTCTCTCTCTCCCTGTCTCTCTCCTGCCTACCCCCCCCAACACACACACTCGCACTCTCTCTCTCTAAAAAAAGAAAGAAATATCATCTGACCTTGAGGAAGTCCTACAATGTATATTTAGATGTAAAAAGCAACATGTAGAGTACTATATTTATATTTATAATATGTTTTAAGGCAAATGTCCAGAAGTCTAAATATGTATTTTGTGTGTGTTTATCCATTTGTATAAAACTGAGTGTGGAGAAAGGCAAGAAGGGATATACACTAGACTGTTGATGACCTTAGATACCATAGACAAGGGGCTCGGAGATGGGAGAATGGGAAGGAAAAAATGTGAAAGAAAAAGAAGAGAAGAGGGAAAGGGGGTAGGAGGGAGGAAGGGAGAGAAAGAAGGAATGAGGGGGGAAGGGGTAGGAAGAGGAGAAGAGGCAAGTGAAGGGGAGGGAAAGAGAGAAGGGGTAGCAATCATAAAAAGAACATACCATAGTATTAACACTATATAAACAAATCAAACTACAGATACCCGTACACATGAAATCAGTCACTTGAATACAAAGCTACTTTCTCTCAGCATGATGGAAATTCAGGTAGTTTTCACTTTATTCCTTACTATTTTTAATACTGTATGAATTACCATATTCATGGATTAGTCATATTGCTCTAGTCATTTTTCGTACCTAACAACAGCCCCAAACCTAATGACTTAAAAAACACCTCCATTTATTTTGCTCAAAAATCTACAATTTAGGCAGAACTCAGTGGGGACAGCTTGCCTTTGCTCCATCAAGGCATCAGCTGAGACAGCTCAAAAGCTGGGGACTGGAATCAGCCGATGGCTTGTCCATTCACATGTGTGGCAGGTGATGTGGGCTATAGTCTGGGACTTGTTCAGATGACATTTCCTTAAGGAGACCTTTGTAGTCACACAACCTAATGTAGTCTGCCATTTGTTTCGAACACATTCCCTGTATTATTTTCTTAACACCTATCATTACATGACATTGTTCAGTCTATTTATTTAGGGTTACTAGAATGTCAACCGGAATCTTGTCTGCTTTGTTCACTGCTATATTCCCAGAGCATGGCCCAAAGCCTGGTGCATAGCGGGTACATAATAAACATTCAATATACACAATTAATTGCACTGAAGACAAACAGAACAAATTAATCATAAAGGGGTTACACTTTTGCCAAGTGAAGACAATATGTTACAGAGAAATAAATGTAAAAGGTTTCATACTAAGTCCATGGGAGAAAATTGATAGGTAGGCCCTGATGCCCCACACATGTAGTAGAGGCACACGGAATGAACTCCCTAGAAGAGACAGCAGAGGTCAGTGCCATAAAGCAACCTAAAAATAAAAACAACAAATCAGAACTATGGATGCTTAAGATTGTTTTCCTTCAAAATGAATGAGTACTGAAGTTTGAGAAACAATGGAATAAGGGTTAATACTCATAATATATATAGATATTTAAAACTCATAAACTGATGGGGAAAAGGTTAACAATCTGATTTTTTTTTAAGATTTTATTTATTTATTTGACAGAGAGACACAGCGAGAGAGGGAACACAGGCAGGAGGAGTGGGAGAGGGAGAAGCAGGCTTCCCGCGGAGCAGGGAGCCTGACGTGGGGCTCGATCCCAGGACTCTGGGCTCATGACCTGAGTCGAAAGCAGACGCTTAACAACTGAGCCACCCAGGTGCCCCAACAATCTGACTTTTTTAAGTTTTTAAGCAATCTCTATAACCAACGCAGGCCTGAACTCCCAACCCCGAGATCAAGAGTGGCATGCTCCACCCACCAAGCCAGCCAGGTGCCCCAACAATCTAATGTTAAAGTGGGCAAAATTTATGAACAGAATCCACAAAACAGTAATATGCCAATGAATGAATGAAAATACACTTCACTAATAATATGCAAATTACAACAATGTGATGCCATTTTAACCTGTCAGTCTAGCAAAAATAAAAGAACTGAGGGTCAGGTTTGGCGAAGATGTGGGCAAATGGGCCCTCTTCTACACTGTAGGTAGAAACTGGTTAAACCTCAACAGCAATTGAGCAATATTTTTCAAAATTAGGAGTGTATACAGAAGTCTATGACTTATAAAATGATACTTCCAGGAATCCATCTTTATATGTACAAAAGTAAGGCCATCCCATGCAGCATTATCTGTAATCACAAAATAAAAACATAACAAAATAGCAAATAAGCTGAACTCCCATCAATAGGACACCAGTTAATAGGTTACCCATGCAACAAAATACGGTGCTGCTGTTAGAAAAGATAGCTCGTTAAGCAGGGATTGGAAAAACTTCTGTATATTTATTTCATTTTGAAAATCAGTATGTATTCCATATCTTATTTTAAAATTATATATGTTTATACACACACACACACTTGAATAAACATATAAACAGCCTAAAGGGCAACTGCTAACAGCAGTAAGTAATGTCCCAGGGTGGGAGTGATAACCTTCACTTTTTACTTTATGCATGTTCACTGCTCCTTTCCATGGATTTAGAATTATCCAAGGGCACAAATGGATTCTTAAAATTAAGTGTTTTCAGACATGCACAAAAATTTTTAGGATACTAGGCATTTACTTTAAAAGTAATAAATTGAGGGCGCCCGGGTGGCTCAGTTGGTTAAGCGACTGCCTTCGGCTCAGGTCATGATCCTGGAGTCCCGGGATCGAGTCCCACATCGGGCTCCCCGCTCGGCGGAGAGTCTGCTTCTCCCTCTGACCCTCTTCCCTCTCATGCTTTCTGTCTCTCATTCTCTCTCTCTCAAATAAATAAATAAAATCTTTAAAAAAAAAATAAAAGTAATAAATTGAAATAACTATATGTAACATATATATTATTCTTCTTGAAGGTACAAGTATTAAATGGTACCCTAATATCTCAAAGAGCCTTACAACTTATATAATTAAGTATATATATTATACATAATCCTAAAGAGGATTTATCTGCTAGAAAACTTTGTTCACAACTGTATCCCCCCACCTTGAACAGTGCCTAAAACTCAGTATTTTTTAAAAATAAATGTTCACAGTGTTTACAGCTTCACAAACAAGTCTTAACTTTTAGGCTTTCATTCCTTCTTTGTTAATTAAGAGTCTGGAAATGACCATCCCCCATAGGAATTTTTCAAGCTCCTGTCTAGCCAAAATTGGCTAAATGCTGGATTTTGAACTTACCAGAGGCTCTAGTTTTATAGGCTGCTGTCGTTTTCTTGTTCTCTCTTGAGCTTTTGTAGTGTGCCTAAACGTCAGGAATTGTGTGTCAGATTCACTTTCGGTGGGTACTACAAAACTCAGTCTTCCCTTTGCTGTTATACTGTTCAGTCTTGCAAGGGCAGGGTTTTCCACCTGCTCTTCAATATTTTTCAGTTTGACATCCTTCTCTGAGGTGTGAAAAGCCATTCTCACTCCTGGAAAGAGGAGGGTCAGCAAAAGAAAAATGAAAAGTAGAGCGAAAGAACTGGGGAAGTGGGACCAGTGTAAGGGACTTAAGAACTAGGGAGTGCTGAATTTCCTCAGCCCGAAGGAAACCCCACAAAGTTACTCATTTCTTCCAAACTAAGGACTCGAATCAGAGAAGTGAAAATGCCTAGCCTTCAAGTAGCTGGGGTGGCATCCAGGAATTTGCATTTCTAACAAGTTCTTAGATGCTGCAGATGCCACTGATTTGGGGACCATACTGGTCTAGATTTGGAAGGATAAAAAGAATTGCAATTAGTATTGAGATCAATGTTTTTCATTCTTGAGTGTGCAAAATATCTCCAGGGGAGCTTGTTCAAAACGCAGGTAATTTGGGGCTCCTGGGGTGGCTCAGTTGGTTGAGCGACTGCCTTCAGCTCAGGTCATGATCCTGAAGTACGGATCGAGCCCCGCATCTGGCTCCCTGCTCAGTGGGGAGTCTGCTTCTCCCTCTGACCCCCCCTTTATGTGCTCTCTCTCATTCTCTCTCTCTCAAATAAATAAATAAAATCTTAAAAAAAAAACGCAGGTAATTTTTATGCAGGCAATCTGAGAAATACAGCCTAGGTACTCTAAAACCAAACAACAACAACAACAAAAAACAAACAAACAAACAAAAAAAAAACAAGAAACAATCAAAGGGAAAAATAGGAGTTGAGAACTAAATCCTAAAACACTGCTCCTGGAGCTTTCATATGCATGGGGAAATTGTTAAAATGCACATTCCGATTCATAACGCTAGAACTATGAGCCTCTAGTAGTGGTCTTGCATCCTCACCGCCACTCACACTCCCACCCCTCCAGATGGGTGGAGATACTTCCCTTCAAAATAGTACCACAGCACATACGGTCTTGAAACAGGTGTCGGCAGGCCTAGGTTTTAGTCTAGATCTGTGTTGACCCATCAGAATCTCCTACGCAATTTTAATTTTTCAAGTAGCCATATTAAAAAACCCAAAAAAGGAACAGGTGAAATAAATTTTTAATAATGTGCTTTATTTAACATATCGAAAATATTCTCATTTCGACATGCAATCAATATAAAACTTATGAATGTTTTATTTCATTGTTACTACATCTTCTACTTCACATTTAGAGATCTCAACTCAGACTCGGGGCTAGTGGCTACCATATCGAGTAGCGCAGCCTAGATCTGATCACTCCATGAGAGATCTTGGACCAGTCTCCTGATACCTCCATTCCTCACTTTCCACCCCTCTAAAATGATAGGTAGGTAGTCAGTCCACTGACTTTCTCTGCTTCTCTGAGCCTTATCCTCACGTGCTCCGAAAGCCAAGCTGACTCCCCGGCCTAGAAGTCGGAGCCCATCCCCACAGCTCTATTCCGCAGGACTCACCAAGTCAGCCTAGGGCGGCCAGAGCCGCCGCTGTCGAGGGTCTCCAGAGACAGCAAAACCAGGTCTGGTAGTAGAAAGTTGACTGTAGTCCGGAATGTTTGCTGTTGCCTAGCAGCCACCCGTCCTCTACAGACGTGCAATGCGCCTGTGCGCGACCTGTCGCCACGGCAACGCCTCAGCCAACCGCAGTTCTGAGACCCTGAGCCCGCCGGCCAATTGAACCAATCAATGCCTCCGAAACATTTCTACGCCGCTGGTTGGTGGAGAACACCCACTCGACCTGAGTGGTCGCTCCTCCGCTCTGGCAACTGGCCACTGTTTAGGCCTGTAGGCAAGGCAGTCGAAGGAGGTGGCTAGGTCTGTTTACTCCCTCCCTTCTCCTGCGGGAATCTTTTCTGTTTCCCTTCATAAGGCACGAGACTGACTTGACGGTTCCTGTAATCTAACTTTCTCTAGTTAGAAGAGTCAAAAATCTCGGGAGAGGGAGGTGCCTTGTACAGAGTCCCGCTCTCGAAAGGAGCTGGGGAGCGACCATCCTCCATCTCTGTCCCACCCACCAGCCTCCTCCCGGGAGTAAGGGAATGTGGGCTGTTCTTCCCCTCAGACTCCACCGTGTCCTTTCAACTAATGTTCTTTTCCACCTGGAAGGTAACCTAGTGTCAGGCACAGCGTGAGCCCATATTACTTGGTCCCGCGCTCTACTTACCAAAGCAGACTCTGGATCTTGTTCTGGCATTTTGGCTCACCTAATTAAGTCTCCGAACGATTGCTGCTAATACTTTGTGGAAGCGACCCCACCGAAATCCGATCCAGGTTGCTTACTGAAGATGTCATCCCAGTTAATGATCAGGGGAAGCAGCCCTTTCTCCTGCCTGAAGGAAATGTTAACACCAAATGGCAGAGTCCTGGTTTTCAAACTCCCCTCCAAAATGACATAATCACCGCTGGAACTCATAGTCTTCTTTTGTGCTTTTTGGTCCCTCTTTTTTTTTTTTTTTTTAACCTTGATATTTGTTTCTTGCCTTGAATGCCAAACCCTATATGAAGTGCTTGACCTATCATACAACCTGCATTTTCTCAATCTTAACATATTCAGGTAGGTATTTTACATGCTAGATGGGACACCACCTACAGGGTACAGAATCACCTATCAATAGAGCTGGGATGGAGATTAAAGATCACCTAATACAGCTCCTCCATTTGATTAATAAGAGAACTGAGACGCAGAGAGGGAGCAAGTGATTTACTCCAAGTTAGTCAGCTAGTCAGGGCAGATACAGAACTTAGAATACAGATCTCCTAAATCCCTAATCAGATACTGGAAACAGCAAGGGAGTAACTTCAGTTTAGAAACAATTCAAAAACACCTCAAATGTAGACATAAAAATACTAATTCACCAGAGATAAAAGGTCTACACAATTGGAGCCAATAAAATATAATAATTTATATAAACTAGTAATTAAAGAAGTTTGAAGCCAACCCAATGCATCAAAACATAAAATTAAAATAGTATGCAGTGTTAGACACATTTATAAAATGAATTTCATTTCACATGTGCAGTGAATAATCTGTTCCCTTAAACATTGACATAGTAGAGACAAAGGCCATTGCTTCTCAGCCCCAGAATTTTTTTTTTTTTAAGTTGATGAAGTTGAATGTTACCTTATGCTGCTGAGAACATTCCAAGAGCCAAGGAAAGTGAGGGGTAGAAGACCTTGACACATAGAGTTTAGTAAGGGTATTGCTATATTAAAAGCTACTCATCAAATTTCTCCAAGCTTATTTTTTAATGTGGCAAGATATCATCTTTATTATCAACTTAATAGTTACTAAATTAGTGCAGACAGACAAGAGTTTTATGTATACCCTGTTGATTTTTTTTCACGGTTACTATAGATAATAATAATTGTTACAGTATACTGGGTGCTATGTGCCAGGTACTTTGCATTTGTTCTCTCAAATAATTCCAACAAACCTTAAATTTTCATTTCATAGCTGAAGAACTATGAAAGGTTATGAAGGATTTATAAGAACTAGGTTACAAAAGGTCACATCTTTTTAAGGATTTTATTTATTTATTTGAGAGAGTGAGAGAGCAAGAGAGGGGGGAGGGTCAGAGGGAGAAGCAGACTCCCTGCTGAGCAGGGAGCCTGATGTGGGGACTTGATCCTGGGATTCTGGGATCATGACCTGAGCTGAAGGCAGTCACTTAACCAACTGAGCCACCCAGGCTCCCAAAAGGTCACATCTTTTTTTTTTTTTTTCAAGTGCCAACACCTATGCTTCTTTTTTTTTTAAACATTTTTTATTGTTATGTTAATCACCATATATTACATAATTTGTTTTGGTGTACTGTTCCATGATTCATTGTTTGTTCATAACCCCCAGTGCTCCATGCAGAATGTGCCCTCTTTAATACCCATCACCAGGCTAACCCATCCCCCCACCCTCCTCCCCTCCAGAACCCTCAGTTTGTTTTTCAGAGTCCATCATCTCTCTTGGTTCGTCTCCCCCTCTGACTTACTCCCCTTCATTCTTCCTCTCCTGCTATCTTCTTCTTTTTCTTTTTTCTTAAAATATGTTGCGTTATTTGTTTCAGAAGTACAGATCTGTGATTCAACAGTCTTACACAATTCACAGCGCTCACTGTAGCACATATCTTCCCCAATGTCCATCACC
Source organism: Callorhinus ursinus (assembly GCF_003265705.2). NCBI lineage: Eukaryota > Metazoa > Chordata > Mammalia > Carnivora > Otariidae > Callorhinus > Callorhinus ursinus. The sequence continues at coordinate 41,195,102 of NW_027397072.1, forward strand.
CAGCCACCCCATCCCTCCCACCCCCGACCACTCCAGCAACCCTCAGTTTGTTCCTGAGATTAAGAATTCCTCATATCAGTGAGGTCATATGATACATGTCTTTCTCTGATTGCAAAAGGTCACATCTTTAACAGTAAAAGTAAAAATGGTTAAAATTGATTGAGCATTCAGTCAAGATGTATATTCTGAGCCCTTTGTGAAGTAGTTATCACCATTATACTAATCATTGCAACAACTTTATATTATTTTAGAGGTATTATTGTAGCTATTCCCCTAAAAGGGAAATTGATGTTTAAAAAGATTACATGACTTACCCAAATCACTCCAGAGGTCTAAGTGGCAGAGCTGAGATACAAATTCAGATCCATCAACTTAAATAGTTAAATTTCTGTAGGAGTCTAGAGCAAGAATACTGAGTCAGGGAATTCTGCTACTGGCTATATGTGGACTATATTCTGAAAAATTCCTGAAGCAAAACACCCATGTATTTGGATCAACTCCAAGACACATATTTTAACTGCACTGCAGAGATTACAGAAATTAGGGAACTCTTGAGGGTCAAAAAAACAATGAAATGAAACCAGAAATAGAAAGGAAGCTGCATCACTGAGGACTGTGGTGGTTTAAAGAAATAAAAGTAGAACATGGGTAGCAGGGCTGGCGCTGTGATGGGACCCTGGATCTGGGCAGAATGTTCTTGTTTATCTCCCCTGCTTTCGAACCACTGCTCACCAAGTCTCTCAAGGAGCAGAATGCCTTTGGCTTTAAAGTCAGGATGTTTTCCACAACCTCATAAAATCCCCCAGTATAAAACCAATTTCTCTAAAGTTTTGAACTTGAGCAGACTTCTTGTATAAATCAATCATCTGTCTTTTAGAATTTTTAGATCAAACACATGTAAAAGGAGGCAAATGGTAGTGTTTTATATACAGTAACAAGTCTTTTTTGGAATATTTTCTTAATAAGCAGGAAGTTAGGGGCCAGGTAGCTCTGAAAAGGTTAGGCTGGAAGTCTAAGACCAGATGATGACCAGTGATGGTACCAAAGAAGCAAGGAGGAGAATCCTAATAGTGAGCTGGGCATGGGCCTGGTTGGTAAGTCAGCCTAGAGATTCAAGAGAGGTGGGGGAAATATCCCAGCTATAGCATCTGGTCTCTGAGAGACCTTTAGGGAGTGCAGAATGTAGCATAGAGGATCTGGACAAGTTGTTTTATTCATTTGAGGACCTGATTGGTGGTCCTGTGCAAGTTCAGATACAAACATCTACCCTGTATGGAAGACCATTGCTGCACACAGAAAACACACCCTGGAGTTCACAGTGAGGAACAGCAGGCCTAGAAAGAGAGAGGCCTTATTATAGGGAGGTGGGGAGAGTTTGAAAGCCAGGGGCCATGTGGCTTTCCAAGGATCATCACTGGGTCTGTGACCCCAATTCTAATGCCACATTCTGCTAGATTGCCCAGATAGACTTATCACCCCTAACAGATCTCTCCCTGCTTATTTTTATCCTAATATTAGATCTCTAGTTATTCAGTAATGGATTTACTGCTAAATTGTTGTTATGTCTACTCATACAAACATATTACTGTCCTAATTTTCTGAGCTTATAAAAAGCCATCTTGCCAACTTGTTTTTATTGTTCCAAATATTCCCAATTAGCCTGTGATAGAGAATTCTGGGCTTAAAATTCTGGGTTGATAGTCCCATTTACTACTAAGTTTCAGAGAGGTAAAATTACTCTCCCAAGGGCATACAGCCAATAAATTGCCAAGTAAATGGGAATACAGTCACCACATGACCCAGGCATTCAACTCCTAAGTAGTTCCCAAGAGAAATGAAAGACTTGTACGTGAATGTTCCTAGAAGCTTTATTTGTAACAGCCAAAGCCTGGAAAACAATCCAAATATCCACCAGAAACTGAGTAGATAGGCAAATTTTGGTACATCATACTTTGTAATACTACCCACCAATAGAAAGGGACAAACTGTTGGTGCATGCAACACTGGTTGAATTTCAAAAACAGCCAGACACAAAAGAGTACCTATTGTCTAATTACAATTACATGAATCTCTAGGAAAGATAAATCTAATTTATAGTGACAGGAAATAGATCAGCTGTTGCCCGGAGCTAGGACTGGGGTAGAGGATTGGCAAGGCGGACAAAGATATTTTTTGAGGTGATGGAAATGTTTTATATCTTGGTTATTTGGTTACAGAGGTATATAAGCTTGTCAAAACTCACTGAACTATAAGTCTTAGAATATGTGCATTTGATTGTATGTAAATTATAACTCAATAAAATTGAATTAAAAATTATATTCCTAGTGTTACACTTCAAAAGCACAAGTAAGGCTTTCTAAATATACAGATTTCCAGGCTTCACACCAGAACTGGTAAATGAGAATCTTTGTAATTGGCATCCAAATATATGCTTAAAAATCCCTATAGATGAATCAAATGAACATGTTTGATGAAGAACCATTATTTGCCAGTGAAAATGTATGAAGATTAAAAGATGTTCAATTATATTGAATTAGTCAGGTCTTAAGCAGTTTGCATAACATGATCATATTTTTATAAGCACAGAATGTATATAAACTCAGCAACTATCCAGAATAAAGACATAAATGTTTATGAGATTTAAAGGTATTTTCTGTTATGCCCTTTGGTTTTCTGTATATTTAAAAATAAAAACCATATACTGCTTTTGTATTGAGAAAAATGAGTTATTTTTAAAATTAGCACAAGGAAATATAGAGTGGAGGGACCGCGGGCGGCCAGGGCAAGGGGATCAGGAACGCTTGCAGAGGATTTAGCTTTCTGCAAAAAGACAAAGCACCCCATCCCATGCAGATGGAAGGAACGTGGGAATGGGTTAGGTAAATTGGTAGATTTGGGTCTGATTTCTTCTTTTTCTCTCTAAAGCAGGAGGTAGGTCAGCTGCTGAGATGGATGGAGGTGGGAGTGCTAGAGGCTCCATATAATTATATGGGGAGATGGGGTGGGAGGGAGTAACTCGCCCTTAGCCTTGGCTGAAGTTTAATTTCAGGGTCTGTGAACTGCTTAAAACTGTTTTCACATTGGTGGGTGTATGTTTGTCGACAGCTGTTAGATTCTCAAAGGAGTCTGTGACCAGTGGGTCCTGCGGGGTTGGAGACTATATGCTCTGCAAGCATAGGTCACAGTCAGCCCACGTGTCTGAGAGGTTCATTGGATCATATTTTGTTACTTTATCACCACCTTGTGGTCAAATGAATGTACTGCCAAAGGAGATTTCGAATCACAAATTTTGAATCCGGGTAATAGTTTTATCTTCCATTCTGAAGGGACTTGAGGCACTCTGTGGTGGTCTAATGTCCCATAAATTATGAGAATTAATAATCACTACACAGTTTTCCTCCAAAATGTTGAACCTGGGTTAACTATGCATGAGTAAGAAGACCTGGCTAACCCCAGATAATTACATTTCAATTAAAGATCTTTACAGAAGTAATCTCTGAGCCAGTGTTGAATGATTTTGACAGGCCAAGAGATGTGGTCCTTAAACTTTACTGTATATTAGGACCACTTGGAGAGCTTGGAAAACTCCTGATGCCCAGGCCAAACTCCATGCTAACTAAACTCTCTGAGTGAGAGACCCACGCATCATTATCTTTTTCCCCTAGTGCCCCTTCCCCAGGTGATTCCAATGTACACTGAGTCTGGGACCCTCAGCCACAAGGCCTTGCAATTCAAGGTGAGATCCACAGAGCTGCAGCCTTGGCATCACCTGGGAGCTTGTTGGATATGCAGAATCTCAGGTCCTGCCCCAGACCTCTGGAATCGGTCTGCATTTTAATAATCCCAGGTGGTTCGCTGCATATTAAATCTGAGTAGTGCTGTTGAAGAGAACAGAATGGGTGTCCAGTAGGTCCACTGGATACACAAGGCAGGAATGGTGTCTGAAAGGCAGGCTTCTCATTTTTTATCAGGTCCAGTTACAGGAAATGTATGACTTCTCTGCCACGGTTGGAAAGTTCTAATTGTCCGAAAATTCTTTTTTAAGTAGATGACAAAATCTACTTTCTTGCCAGTCCTGCAAACTGCCCCCATGATCTCTTAAAATATTTGAAGGCAGAAATGTTCTTCCTTTAATCTTCCTTCTTTGAATCCCTCCCTGCCTCCCAATCTCCCAGTCTCCTTAGTCTATGTAGGATATATTTGCAGAATGCCTAGTAATTCTACACTAAAAATGACTCTCAGAACTGCAGGCGAGGGTGCCTGGGTGGCTCAGTTGGTTAAGCGACTGCCTTCGGCTCAGGTCATGATCCTGGAGTCCCGGGATCGAGTGCCACATCGGGCTCCCTGCTGAGCAGGGAGCCCGCTTCTCCCTCTGACCCTCTTCCCTCTCATGCTCTCTATCTCTCATTGTCTCTCTCAAATAAATAAATAAAATCTTAAAAAAAAAAAGAACTGCAGGCGAGATTCTAGATGTAGCGTGACACAATGAGCATAGTAGGAAAATGACACTCTTTTATCTAGAAATTCTATTAATGGCTCCTTTTTCTTCCTGGGAATCAGACATTAGTCAGGATCTTTGTATAGAGAAGTTATATCCCACAAACAAATCAATGCTGATGGTCCCAGGGCCTCAGGTCATTCACATGTGACTGCTGATGCTGTCCTGAGCTCAAAGAGATCACCATGGGACTCCTGGGCTGAGGTGGTTGGGGCCTGTGTTCCCACTTCTCCTAGGACCACATCCTTCAGCAGGGATAGCTCTTCCCTCAGTGTGGCTGTTGGGGGAAAACCACCAAACCCCTCCTGCTGCCTCTGATCTCAGCCTGCCCACTCTGTCCTGCCTTTGTCTCTAAGCTCAGCCTAATGACAATCATGCCTGTCCCTCTCAGTGTGGCCTTGGTTCCTCATGCCTAACCACATGACAGATGCCCATGTGCCCAGGCAGAAGGGCTTGACTACTGACCCTGGCTCAGTCCTAGATCAGTTCTCCTGTTCTGAATAATTTTTTATTTATTCATTCATTTATCTATTCATTTATTCCTGAATATTTAATCTTAGCATCTCACCCTGTTATGGACTGAATGTTTGTGTCCCTGTAAAACTCATATGATGAAGGTCTAACCCCCAGTGTGATGGTATTTGGAGGTGGGGCCTTCTGCAGGTGGTTAGGTTTATATGAGATCATAAAAGTGGGGCCTTCATGATGGGATCAGTGCCCTTATAAGAAGAGACACCAGAGATCTTAGTTTCTCTCTCTCCACCACTATACCTGTTGCCCCCACGCCATTCCCCCCAATCCATGAAGACACAGGGAGAATATAGCCATCCGCAAGCCAGAAAGAAGGTTCTCAACAGAAACTGAATTGGTCAGCACTTTGATCTGGGAGTTTCTAGCCCCTAGAACTGTGAAAAATAAATGTCTATTGTTTAAATCTATGGTATTTTGTTACAGCAGCCTGAGCTGACTAAGCCACCACTGTATCCATCTTCGGGCCTGAAGCTGTTGTGTCTACCAAGGCCATCCCATGTCTCTGTCAAATAAATAAATAAAATCTTAAAAAAAAAAAAATCCATACACAATGGAATTGGGGCCAGAATCTTGATAGTGTAGAACAGAGGTTAGCAAATACTGTCCTATGGGTAAAATCCAGATGGCTGCCTGTTTTTAAAAAAAGTGTTATTGGACCACAGCCACACTCATTTATTTACATATTTTCTATGGCTGCTTTTGTACTCTTAAGTGTTGAGTAGATTATGTCTTTAGGGAACTCCTCATTGCTGTCAACTTTTACCTCTATTGTGATTTTATAGTCTGTATCTTTTTTTTATTGTGTTAAGACATGATGGAAATCAGTAAGCTAATACTAGAAAGAGTCTATAAGTTGTACTTTCAAATGGTAGAAGATAGTGACACGCAGGGGACAATAGCAGGGAGCTCTGAGACCTACATTCCCCAAGGCATTGAGATATTTGGATAAAGTGTGTTTAAAAAGATTATTCTTGTAGACTGGAAGGCAATTGTGGCATTTTGAATATACCTAATTGCTTTCATTTCCCCCTAAAGCCCTACTAAAAGGATTTTTTCAACTTATAAACTCAGAGAAATTCAGAGAAGGGGAGAAGGGACAATAACTATAAAAATTGGACTCTGGAAAGCAGAAATATGAGTGGTAAGTGATTAAACAAACACAAAAAGGGTAGATTCTAAGTAATGGTGGGGAAATATAATAACCAACTTGATACATATTATGGAAGCCCCAAGGACTCTGGAATTGGTGGTACCAGACGTTTCTGGAAATAGGGACTTGAATAAGGAGATTGGTTGGCAATCTGTTCAGGAAGTAGTCAGTTCTTCAGGTCTGTTCTACCCTCCCCAATACCAGCAGAAGACCAGAAATTTATTCTCTGGAGTCGGTCAAACAGAAGGTCTCTAGACTAAAGGGTACTAGGTACCTATGGGGGTGGGGTACCATAATGAAAACAGTGGATTACCTGAATGTGTACATGCAAGATGATGAGCTCACCCAACTCTCTCTCTTTTTTTTTAATTAACCTTGTTCTGTCTTTATTGTGGTTCCAGCTTAAATTTCTTTTTCTTTTTTTAAAGAGATTTTATTTATTTATTTGACAGAGAGAGACACAGCGAGAGAGGGAACACAAGCAAGGGAAGTGGGAGAGGGAGAAGCAGGCTTCCTGCTGAGCAGGGAGCCCGATGCGGGGCTTGATCCCAGGACCCCGGGATCATGATCTGAGCCGAAGGCAGACACCTAACGACTGAGCCACCCAGGCACCCCTCACCCAACTCTCTTTTCCTAGTCAACTCCCAGAATAATGGCATAGCCTGTGCAACCATCTCAATTTTCCTGGGATGGTAGGCATTCCCAGGATAGGAACTTTCAGTTTAAAACCAGGACAGTCCTGAACAAACCAGGATGAGTTAGTTACCCTAGTTTCTTTTTTTTTTTAAAGATTTTATTTATTTCACAGAGAGAGACACAGTGAGAGAGGGAACACAAGCAGGGGGAGTGGGAGAGGGAAAAGCAGACTTCCTGCCGAGCAGGGAGCCCGACGTGGGACTTGATCCCAGGACCCCGGGATCATGATCTGAGCCGAAGGCAGACACCTAACGACTGAGCCACCCAGGCGCCCAGTGACCCTAGTTTCAAAACATTGGCAGTTAGACACTTCCAGGCAGGAAACCCAGAGAATCTTCTCTGGGGAATCTGATCTAAATATCTGGACAGTGGAGGTTCTTCCACTAAATGGTCTGGCCAAGTCAACTTTGAGGTGAAGCTCACAGTGACTAAGTTCCACCTGGGTGTGTGGAGGTTTCAATGATGTTTTTAGGCCCTCCCTCTCAAAAATAAGCAGAGAACTAAGGATTACTAGTCAAATCACAGAAGATCTCTCACACAAAAGATAAAAAGCAAAACATTCAAATAGGAAAACCAACCTGAGAGGTAAGCATATGAGAAGTTGGGATGATCAGAGTCTTTCTCTTGGATTTCAAAGACTGGATCTGAGTGAGAGAATTCTCTCTTCCTCTCTAGCCATCGTGCTATTAGAATATGAGCCTGGAGCTCCTGAAGGCCGTATTCCAGGGCCACAGTTGGTCACATAGAGATGGAAAAGACTCTAAGTCCGAAGTCTATTTCATGCCAAGATCCATTATCTGTAAGGCTATTTTTGCTTTTTCCAAAGTTTGGTTGTATGACTCAATAAACTCCAACACTTTTTTAAGAAGCATAAGTTTGAATAGATTTTCTGTCATTTGCAATCAACTGGTGGCCCTCATGAATGGTATTGCCTCTTCTATAGGTCTGCTTTTTTAATCTGTACTCTACATCTGGAAAGTTTCCAAGTCAGCTTGTGGGTTTCCATGTTTAAACTAAGGATCACACAACTCATGAAGGTAAAAATACATGAAATTTCATGGAACATGGCAGACCCAGAATACACTAACTTTTCATTCTCTCTCACAATGGGGTCCTCCCCCAAAATAAACTCTAAAGCAATATGTCTGAAAGACAAATACGTGGGCCACAAAACAAAGGTGAAGGGAAAGAAAGGAAAATGCCTGTGTGTTAACTAACAGTGTTTGCCTTCCACACATTAGTGAGGGGAAAAAGCTGTATCCATTAGGATTGTGTTTAATAGCAGGTAAGGGAACACCACTTCAACAGCTGCTTAATTAAACAGGGTGATGGGGGGGGTCATGGATGTTAGTGTTTCTATGATTCTCTTGGCCTTTTCATTATGATGGAAACAGGGTTGCTGCAATCTCAGCCACCACGTCCACATTCAAGACAGAAATAAGGAAGTAAGGTCAAAGAATATATATATTTGTCTCCTTATAGTGGAAAAGCAAAAGCTCTCCCAGAAGGTTCTTTATTAGATAATCTCTCTCATGTCCCATTGGCCAGAACTGGGACCAAAGATTACATCTAGCTTGAAGGGAGGCTCAGCGGGTAGGGAACAGGATTGTCATCAGTGACTTGGAACTATCATGATCCATTACCTGGGGCTAGATAAATCCTGCCTACCCCCCACCCCCCAGAGAGTTCTACTGACAGCAAAGAAAAGGCAGAAAGGTGCCACGTGGGAAAGTGTGCCTGCCACAGCAACCAAAGTAAGCAGAGTAAAACACTGAAAACACAGCTGGAACTGCAACGCTCACACAGTGCTGGTGGGAATCCAAAAAGGGAGTCACTTTGGAAAGCGGTTTGGTGGTTTTTTACGTGCCTAAGCATCCTTTGCAGATGTGATTAAGGATCTTGTGATGGGAGGAAGTATCCTGGATCATGGAGGTGGGCCTACTACAGGGGTCCTTATAAGAGGGAGGCAGGAGGGTCAGAGTTAGAAAAAGAAATAAGAAAGCAGAGGTGGGGTGTGGTGCACTTGGAAGATGAGAGAAAGGGTCATGAGCCAAGGACTGTGGGTGACCTGAGGAAGCTAGAAAAGGGTTCTCTTTCCGAGCCTCCATGAGGGATGTGGCACTGCCAACACCTTGATTTCAGACTGCTGACCTCCAGAGCAGTAAGAGAATAAACTTGTGTTTTTTAGCCACTATGTTGGTGGCAACGTGTTACTGCCACCTCCAGGAAATGAGTATACCTGCCTAGTATTCCTACCTTTGGGCATCTAGACCAGTTCTTATTTTTCCATGCCCATCTTTGTAAAGATGTCTGCATTGTTCTTCTTTCAAAAGGTCCTTTATTGACCTGTAATTCACATACCATACAATCACTCATTTAAAGTGTATAATTCAATGGTTTTTAGGACATTCACAGAATTGTGTGACAATTACCAGTTGATCCTAGAACCTTTTCAAACACCTCAAAAAGAAACCCTATATCCTTTACCACTCCTCCCCAATTCTTCCCATTCCCTCCAGCCGTAGGTAACTACCAATTTAGTTCTGTCTCTATAGATAGGCCTATTCTGGACATCTCATATAAAAGTGATCGGGCGCCTGGGTGGCTCAGTTGGTTAAGCGACTGCCTTCGGCTCAGGTCATGATCCTGGAGTCCTGGGATCGAGTCCCGCATTGGGCTCCCTGCTCAGCGGGGAGTCTGCTTCTGCCTCTGACCCTCTTCCCTCTCGTGCTCTCTATCTCTCATTCTCTCTCAAATAAATAAATAAAATCTTAAAAAAAAAACTGGGATCATACAACATGTGGTTTTTAGGGACTGGCTTATTTCACTTTGCACAGTGTTTTCAAGGCTCACCCATGATGCAGCATGTACTCCATTTCTTTTTATTGGTGAATAATATTCCATTGTATGGATATACCACATTTTATTTATCTATTCATCAGTTGATGGACATGTGGGTTTTCTCCGCTTCCTGGCTATTATGAATAATGTTGCTTATAAACATTCAAAATTTTTTTTAAAGATTTTATTTATTTATTTGAGAGAAAGAATGAGAGAGAGAGAGAGAGCACATGAGAGGGGGAGGGTCAGAGGGAGAAGCAGACTCCCTGCTGAGCAGGGAGCCTGATGCGGGACTCGATCCCGGGACTCCAGGATCTTGACCTGAGCTGAAGGCAGTCACTTAACCAACTGAGCCACCCAGGCACCCAAACATTCAAATTTTTGTCTGGAAGAATAGGACATTCAGTTATTAACAAGCATTTATTGGGGCGCCTGGGTGGCTCGGTCGATTGGTCATCTGCCTTCGGCTCAGGTCATGATCCCAGGGTCCTGGGATCAAGCCCCGTGTCGGGCTCCCTGCACAGTGGGGAGTCTGCTTCTTCCTCTCCCCCTGCCCCTCACCTGGCTCATGCTCGCTCTCTCTCAAATAAATAAATAAAATCATAAGAAAAAAAAACCCCACAAGCATTTATTAACTGCCGATTGTGTACATAGCACAGGGGTAGGAGTCAGGGTTCAGTGGTGGAGGGAGATGGAGGAGGGCAGATACCCAAAAGAAATGTATAATATAAAATGTAGCCCCTGTCCTCTGACTGGTGGGGAAGGCAGACTAAGCTTTCAAGAAACATTTAAATAATGAATGATAATCATGTGAATTATTTTCTTGGGACAATTTTCTTTTCATGTCTGTTCTCCAAACTGAGTATAAAAGTGGGCTGGACTCTTTATAGAGTGTGTCAGTTAACAAAACAAGAGACAGAACCCCTTTAAAAAGACAGCTTTGACCTGTATAAATATCCCACGGGGTCATGATGTCCTAGAATAGAATGTTTGTCTCCAGAGATGTACTTTCCTCTCTGCAGTTTTCGTCATAGACAGGGACTTGGTACCAGGTCCGAAAAGCTCAGCATCAGGCTGACCTCAGCTCTCCTTGCTGACCAGGGAAACGAGGCTGTTCTTTGCTCTCTGGCTGCTTCTTTCCATGGGCCCAAATCACGTTTGTGAACATCTGGCAGGATTTCACCAAGGGCACACTTCAGGCCCCTAATTCATAGCCAACATCATTAACATCATTTGTTGAGTGTCTGCAAGGGCTTGGGAATTAGCAACAAATCTTTCCTGCGTTGTCTATGGCTTTAATGCAGGAAATCAATTTGGGTTCTGTCTGCACCATCCAAGGATCAGAGGCAATGGCTCATTGGCTCTGCAAGAATTGCTTTTGGTCACCCAGGGATACAGTATGAACCAGACTTCATGTGGCTCTGAGGCATGAATAACATCGCAGTTTCTCAAGCTGTCAGGGATAAGTTGGGTTTTCTCATTCGTTCATTATAGAGCTGGGGCAGTGCCATGTACAAGTGGGGTGCCTGAATTGGAGGCATTTAGCTAATATGATAATATCCATTTACTCAGAGTCTTCTATTACTGTCCACATTTGATCCCCCCAATAGTGCTGAACAATGTAGGAGAGGCAGAAATGCATGTTATCATTCAACAGATGGGGAAGTTGAATGCATACAGAAAGGTATACCTTTAAAAGTCTTAATCAGTACCAGGACCAAATTCCAGGTCTCCTAACGCCCAGACCTTACCTGCTACTTCTGTCCATAGTGAATGAGTAATAAAGAGAAATGAAAACCTGTGTGAAGCTAAGGTAAATGTCGGACCTGTGGCGGGGCTGTTACTGGCTCCTTTGGCGCCCCCAGCTGGAGCCTTTCCAGAAAGCCTCCTTGCTCATCATTCAACTCACCACCGAGCCTTGGTCCAGACACGGAGGTGATCCTGAATAAATATTTGTTGAACGAACGAGTGATTGATTGGTTCTAATCATTAAATTCCTTCTCAACCACTGAATCCAGATAGTTTTGTAGAACAGGTTTCCTTTGGCATCTTTGTCCTTTGTCTGCTCAATGTTTTGTTCTTACATTGCATTGGCAGTGAAAGAAAACTCCTCCTTTCTTGCCATGGGAAAGGCAAACAGCCACGCAACCCTGGAAGATAGCCAAGTCTGTAGGGGTAATAAAGGAGGCAAGCCAGTTAGCTATTAACCAGCAGACAAGATGATTCAGCTACTTATCAAACTCTAGGCGCCTCCCTTTGGATGCCCTTTCCTTACTTTTTCCAGCTCAAAGTGGTGAGGCAGATTAAGGCCTTGGGCGATCACAGTGTGCCCTTCCCCTCCCTCCCACCTCCCAACCGCACCCGGGGGGGCAGCAGGTTAGAGAAAACAGCAGGCTGCTTGAGGTGTAGGAAGTTAACAAGCAAGCAGTCTGCAGGCTGAAGGGCGAAGATAGCTGGGAAGGAGTAGCCTCGGGCATTGACAATGGAGGTCAGGGTAATCTGGGAAAAAAAAGGCAGAAGAAAAACTATTAAATGTCCTTACTGCCTACAGCCCATTGACAAGTCCTTGAAACAGGGAGCGTGACCTTCCTCTAGGGACTCAGCTGCCTCACTGTTAATACTTTGCTAAGGGCAAAAGGCAATCTTAGCCGGATCCCCAGGATCCTGTAAGTCTATTTAACATATAAAAATTCCTTTGGGGAAACTTCCTTTATCTCTACCCCCCATCAAGATACATGCTGGCAATCCTCCCCCAAGCATATAACCCACCGATATACATCTGAAAGGTTTCTTAACTGAGGGTTTACTAAACAGTAGCAAATGACCTCTTCCTAACAATAGCTAGCCCCTTTAGGGTCCTGGAAACCTTGTCGCCAAAATACGTTGGAGGCTTGTGCTATCCCTAACCCCCTCCCTACTTGAAAGTATACAATGAGCCCCTCCTCCTGACCCCAGTACAGCTCTTTCTGCCCGCAGGTGCTGTCCCCATTCGTTAATAAAACCACCTTTTTGCACCAACGACATCTCAAGAATTCTTGGCCACTGGCTTTGAATCCTAACATCTTTTCCACATCAGGGGGGAGACTTCAATGGCTTCTTACATTTTCCTAAAACTTCACATTTATTTTGCTATCATTTAAGGCTTATTCCCCACTGATGACCTCTCAAGATACTAGAGTTCTTTTATTTTATAATTAAAGCAAAGGTACAATTCACAGAATTGTGAAAATGTTAGGATATGCTTAAGAGGTTGAGTACTGTAAAGATATGTGTAGGATAAGCTAATGTCTGTAATGGGAAATGAGGCAGAAAAGACAGTTTGGGGTGAAGTGCTAGCAGTTAAGATAAAATATTTTCTACTTTATCTCACCAAGTTGATATTGTGTAAAATCACAGTTTTAACTTCTTTTTTAGCACTTAGTATCTCACAAACATTTATCCTATGGTGATTGAAGATTTTTGGACATGGAGACACATCTGTCTATGAACCAGGAAGTGAGCACTCATCAGTGAATCTGCCAGCCCCTCGGTCTTGGACTTCCCAGCCTCCAGACTGTGAGAAATAAATTTCTCTTGTTTATAAGCCACCCAGGTTATGGTATTCTTCTATAGTATTCTGAACAAAGACACCACTCTACCCCAGCCAAACAGCATGGAGAAAAAAACAGGGCCCATCCCTACCTCTGTCAACAAAGGCCAAGGGAGTGACCTAAACTTCCATCCTTGCTCAAGGTACCCCCTACCCCTTCAAAGAAGACTTGGTGGGGAGCTGGCCCTTTCATTCCTACTCAGTAATAATAAAGCTCCCCCTCCCCCAAAAGGGTATCAGTGAAAGCCATGTGGGATGCTGGACTTCCATCCCCACCCGGCAATAACGGGGCACCATTCCCCCTCCCTTCCTGGATGGCGCCAGAATTGGCCAAGGGGGAAGCCGGAACTTTCACCACCATTCAGTAGTAACAAGGCATCCTCCACCTCCTGAACTATCATTGCACTTCCTGTAAATCTGTAATTCTTTCAAAATAAAAGTTAAAAAACAAAAACAAAAACAAAAAACAACGCAAAGACTTTGCTGTCCTCTTCTTTCTCGGCCTCTCACGATCATGCCAGATGACTGTACATGGGAGTGGGGGAAGGCAGCAAAGAGAGAGAGAAAGAAAACAACCCAACAAGACTGAGCCAACTTCTCATTGTTTCCCAACTGGTAAATACTTCGAAACACTGCTTCTCTCTCCAACATGCCGTTGTCCTCAGGACTCGCTGGCATTGCTGATGTGTAGAGCATAAAGAGTAACCAAGGCGTTGAGTATGAACTCCTAAGAACTACTACTGGTCAAAAGCAGCGAGCTGCCATATGCCAGGAGCTACATGAGGATCATTTGGGGAGCTTTTTAAAAATATAAATTCCTGAGATGCCTCACTTGTGAGATTCTGATAGCTTAGATCTTGAAGAAACATCCTTGAGCCGATGCCCCAGTGGTTCCTGTTGGCTCCAACGGTTGCTTTGACTCAGAGCGGACCAGGTTCAGAGATGTGGGCGATACTCCTTGATCTGTTCCATTCTAAATATATGACTTAGGGCATGGCATTTCTCTTCACTCTTATTCGCATATTGTTTTTGATGACAGGGGTTTTGCTTCCCCAGTTCTGATTAATTTTCTGAATAAAATGGAATGTGAGAAGAACCTGGAGTTAAATGAAACCTGTTGCCCCCACTGCTTTGTTTTCGCCACCCCCCCCAGGCCTCCACCCCCATCTGACACCTGACACCTGCGTTCTTAACTGCTTCCTCCTGGAGGTCTGAATGCACAGGTCTCCCAGGCCTCTACATCGAAGCTGTGCTTGCCTCTGACAACAAGAACAAATTGATTGCAAAACCTAGAGTGCCATTCAGAGCCACACCTGCCAGACCCTGGTAAGTGACACTCAAGTCTGCCCCGAGGAACTGCCTCCAGAGAGTAGTTGTTGGAAAAAACAGAGCTGTGAATCTGGGCTGCTTCCTGTCATGAGTGAGGACAACGAGGTTGGACAGATCCCGCAGGTGGGCTTAAGGCTCCAGGAAGACAACCTGCTGTTAGCTTCCTCAGGAGGCAACAACAGATTGCACTCTCTCTTTTTATTTTATTTTTTTTAAGATTTTATTTTTAGGGCGCCTGGGTGGCTCAGTCGGTTAAGCGACTGCCTTCGGCTCAGGTCATGATCCTGGAGTCCCGGGATCGAGTCCCGCATCGGGCTCCCTGCTCGGCGGGGAGTCTGCTTCTCCCTCTGACCCTCTTCCCTCTCGTGCTCTCTATCTCTCATTCTCTCTCTCTCAAATAAATAAAAAAAAAAAAGATTTTATTTTTAAGTAATCTATGCCCAACGTGGGGCTCAAACCTACAACCCCGAGATCAAGAGTTACATTTCTCCCAACTGAGTCAGCCCGGCACCCCTCTCTATCTTTTTTAAAAATGAGTCAAATAAATAAATAAAATCTTAAAAAAAAATCAGTCGATCATATTCCATAGCTTGATACATTAAGTGCCTGTCTGGTTTTATGTCACTTTCGGGAAGATCCAAAACTTTTGGTCATCTCTTTTACTCAGAGGCATTACTTAAATGTCAGCTCCAATACCAACATAAAAATAACTAATTTTATCAGAAGAAAGGTGAACTACCACCACCAGGGAGCTTACATGTGCCAGGAAGTGTGCAATGTACTTTTTGTACATATTGTTTCTTCTATTCCTTATAATAACCCCGGGAGGTAGGCGTTATGATCCATATTTTATATAAAAAAATGTATGGTTTGTGGAAGCCGTGCAAGAGAAATTGCCACCTATGTCACGGCAAAGGCAGAGGCAAGAAATCACCTGGGAACTTTTGAAAACAGCTTCCCTTAGATGTACAGGATGGAGCAACTTGGGCTCACAGGATGTGATCTCTCTCTGGGGCAGGTGTAGAGGAGGGACAATTGTTTGGGAATTGCGGGTCACCCGAAACAGAGGATGGTGGATCGGCAAGGTGGACTAGTCTTGAAGCAGTACTCCAGGGTCGCTGGGACACTGCTCGGTAAGAGAGGGGGGCTTAGCAAATCAGTGTTTCCTGAGAACATGGACTTCGGCAGCCTGGACCGCTCTCACCTATTTCTGTCAGAGAAAACAGCTAGCTGGGTCATTTTCTGCCCCCTTCAGACTCATTAAGCATCAAGAGGAACAGAATGTCAGATCTCATTGCTGTTTTCTGAATATGGGGAACAAAGCAGAGCATATGAGTCGCTCCTTGAACTTCATTAAAAATAAGTGAGGAATCTGAGACTCAGAGAGAGTAGGTGATTTTTCCGAGCTGATACTGCTGTGAGTGCCACGGCGGAGGTCTGAGCTCTGGACTGTTTGATGGAGAAGCCCATGTATATTCTGTTCCATATGCTTGTGAGCTGTGTCACCTTCACCAGAGCTGGGTGGACACGTAGAGGGTATTTTCATTTGTTTTTTCAATTTAAATCTTGTTTCCTTCCTGTTTACCATTTCATCTTGCCTGTCTTTGGGCTAAGTTCATAGAGAATCCTTTCCAAGGAAAGATCCTGTGTTAGCTGTTATTAAGCATTTGAAAGTCTTAGCCTAAAATCATGAAGTAGATATAAGCAGGGCTATTGGGGTTGTGTACCACATTACGGCCTTAATCCATGATAGCAGGACACAGATTCCAGAGTCTCTTGTGTGCCTTTGCCTCCACCTGAAACACTGCTGCCCGCTGCTGCCCAGCCCCAGCACTAAAAAGTGCACCCAAGTCTGTCCAATCGCAGACTACCCAAGTAGTCCCAATGTTCTTGCTAGAGGAGTTGGGACAGAAGCAGTCTCTTAGTGAAGGGTTCAGTTGGAATTCTGAGGACATAAGACTTCATGACTTGCACTATACCTGAAGGATACACCCTCGGTTTTTCAGTTAAATGAGCTTTTAATAATAGGCAACATTTATTGAGTGTTTACCATCAATTATAGTCTCTTTTCTAAGAGTTTTATGTGGAGTATCTCATTTAATCCACACAACAAACCTATGAGATAAGTACTGTTATTAGCCCTACTGATAAGAGAAGAAAGTGAAGCACAGAGATTTCCAAGTGACATACACAACTGGGAAATATTCAACAGGGCAGTGGTACCGTAAACTCTGAGGGTTGAGTTTTCTGCCCGATAGAAACTATTTACATCTCTACCAGACAGAAATCTACAAGCTAACAGAGAGCTTCACACAGTCTGGGTCCTAATCACATCATTTCATCCATAACAAAAACAAAACTTTTGATTTTTTTTTCTCGTTATAAAAAATAATACGTTAACCTTGGAGAACACTTGGAAGATACTGAAAAGAATAAATCCCAAAGTAGAAATTATCTGCGAAATTTATAATGAACAAGTATATTACTTTTGTATTAACCATGAAAGAAGTTAAATAAAGGTTCATCTTTCTAGAGAATGACGTAATAATTTGGAGGGCATGTTAGGACAACATTCCAGAATGGACTGAAAGGTGTGCATCCTTTTGGGTCCATGTAGATCCTTTCAACTTCTGTCAGGGGATATCAGGCTTCAAAGCCCAACACTCTCACTTATTGCACAAATATATGAAGCCCCAATGAAAAAGGCAGCCTTCATAGCCCCAAGAGATAAAAATGTTGACTACAGATGAGTGATGGAGCCTGAGCCAGAGCCGCCATAACTTGGTAGCTGTTCGAGTCGTTTTTTGTGGAGTGCTTCATCTTCCAGGAACATGGGTCACCCTCTGCCACCTTGGAGTCCTTTCTCAGGCCACCACCAGCTTCCCAAGAATCCTCTCCTTTCTTTTCCATAGGCCCCAGGGCCTTGCTTTTCTTTCCTTTAGTACTAATTCCTTCTTTGCCCTTCTACCAGGCTGCAGAGTGGGACACACGTCCCAATGTCTTCAGCTACATTCCAGAGGCTCAGGGAATCTTGTTCTCTCCTGGTATCTTGAATGTTCATCTGCTGCAAAAAATTAAACAATACACACACACACACACAGACACACACACACACACACAGAGAAGGAGACAGAGAGAGAACTTCCAGAAGATGTACCTGAAGAAGGAAAGTTATTCTAGAAGGATCAGAGGCGGGTGGAGAAACAGCTTTCCTGGCTATAATTCCAGAAATTCTCAACATGACTCGCTCATTTGTGTGAAGACACTGGCAATCTCTGTTAAAGTGTACAACAAAATGTAACTTGGAAGGGACTATCAAACTAGGCCAAAGTCCTAGTGTATTTAATCCCTTGGAGACAGCATTGCCCTGAGAAACAGGGCACTGTCTGCAGAAGTTCTTTGAGGTGGTGAGAGACAGGCCGGACCCAGCACTGGGCAGCATGTCAGCCTTCAAAAGAAGGGCAAAAGAGGGACACTTTGTCCCTCAATCAAGCTGTCTTCTTTATGGTTTTCCTGAGGATTGACTCTTGCTTTCTTATCAGACTTTCTCCTGGAAGGGGCATCTGGTGGATAGTGTGATGCACCACCCAGATGCCCCTTCAATGAAGGACACGCTGCCCTCCTAATGGGGAGTGCTGTTGGTAGAGAGTCTTCAGCTGTCTCCCAGCTCCCCCAACCCTTTCAGGAATTTCCTGAACACAGATGGCTGCCTCAACCATACCATATGATCACACCCCTCCCAGGGCTGCTCACACCTTGGTGACAATCCATGCAGGGGTAGAGAAGCCTGACCATCTTGCCCAGTTCAGGGAAATTCTGAAGGACATTGGTCAAGACTGTCATTGGACGTGCACGCAGCTGGACCTCTCCCTCTTGCCAACCTTGCTCTCTTCCCTTCCCTTCGGCAGGAGTTGGGCCCCAAGATACTCTTGCACAGGGTATTTAGGGCACCAATTCTGCAACAGGGCTCAAGTATGGGGAAAAGAAATTATATTTGGAAACCACTTCCTCTAAAGGGGAGGTCAAAGCTCTTGACACTCCCGTAAGGATCCAGTGCAGATGAAACCTCCCCTTTGCAGGTGCTGAGTGGAACAATCATTCAAAGAAGTGTAAGAAGCTCTCAGGAGGGCCCTGCAAGTGCATTTCAGAAAGTTCTTTGTTCTCAAGACAGCCAAGGTGGCAGTGCCTGTCCCTGGAAGGGGAGAGGGAAAGAGCCTGCCTCTGCTCAAATCAGCCAGTGGTGTTAGTTAGCTGGTTCTTAGAACTGGGCTGTGTGATTCTGCCTCTCTTTGAAGCTGCACTTCGGATGAAAATAATCCCCAGTCTTTCTGACTCATTTCTTGTAGTTTTCCAAAAGCTGAAGCTGTGTCTGAGGTCAAGTGTTTCTGATTTGTGTTGTACCATCTTCCATAAGGAGGGCCAAGGATACAAGCTTCTATTCTCTACATTGGTTTTATGAAGGGATTAGTCATACCTATAGTGGTGCCTGAAGGGCTCAGGCTGGCTCATCAGCCTCTTATGGCTACCCTTTGTTTCTCTTCGTGTGCCTGTATCACTGAGGATGAGGCGGCTTTTCTCCTTGTGGAAGGCAGCTGGCAGTTTTATTTGTTCCCCAGAAAGACGTTGGCAGAACTAGGCCCAGACCCCCATTCCTATGTTGAGACCTACTCCCCAATGTGATGGCATGAGGAGGTGGGGCCTTTGGGAGGCAATGAGGTCATGAGGGTAGAACCCCACGAATGGGATCAGGGTCCTTATAAAAGGGACCTCAGAGGACTGTCTTGCCCTCTTTCTGCCAGGTGAGGCTATAAAGAGGACAGCCCAGAAGAGGGTCCTCGCCAGAACCCAACCATGGCAGCACCCTGATTGATCTTGGATGTCCAGCCTCCAGAACTGTGAGAAATAAATTTCTGTTGCTTATAAGCTACCCAGTCTGTGGTACTTTGTTACAGCACCCTGAGCTAAAGCACTAGAGAAGGTTCCTTTTGTCCCATTTCCACATGGCAGAGTCAGTCTGCCTAGGTGAATGCACACAAAGCTTTGGCACATCCAGCTTGTAGCAGGAAGGTAATCTGTAATATTAACTGATGCTTTTCCTTCCAGTATCTCCTTCTATTCTTTGACCCTCTTCTCCCTGATATTTTTACTCCTTCCCCTCACCAATTTCTTTTTGGCCTTCTCAGTCCATTGCCCCAGAAAAGGAATGTGTACCTAAAAGCCCCTGAGAATGACAGAAACAACTTAGATTTAGGCCAAAAATGTGAGTTAATGTTTCCAAGACCAGAAAAGGATCCCAGGCTAGGAAAGAGGCAGGGAGCAGGAGAGCTTGGGTGTTGATTTTCCCCAGCCTCCCTGCTTGAAGGTGGAGAGAGGTGAGTAGTCAAAAGAATCACCAAAAAGGCTATATGAAGCAGGGTGTATTCATGTGTCCAGGTTGCCATAAAGCAATATTACAGACTGGGTGGCTTAAGCAATAGAAATTTATTTCTCACAGCTCTGAGGTCCGAAAGTCCAAGATCAAGGTGCTAGCTAATTCATTTCCTGGTAAGAGTCCTCCTGCTGGCTTGCGGATGGCTGCCTTCTCACTATGTTCTCACATGGTGGAAAGAGAGAGCTGTCTGGTATTTCTTCTCATAAGAACACTAATAATATTGGTGTTTAACCCTAACTTACCTAATTTAACCTTAATTACTTCTTTACTCCAAATACAGTCAAACTGGGTGTTAGGACTTCAAAATATGAATTTGGAGGGGGGAGATGACTTGGTTCATAGCCCAGGAGCTTGTTGCCCCCAAGAAAGAGAGAGAGAGAGAGAGAGAGAGAGAGAGAGAGAGAGAAAGCCGACTGGTTATAAGATTCTGCTAAATGGTGTGTCTAGGCAAGCAGGGATATTTGCTATGGTCCAACACAGAACCAGAGGGGCTGAGAATTCTCACTTATCTGGGAAGAGCCCAGAGATAGCTGATAGAGCCAGACCAAAAGGAGCCTTGCAAGTAGGAGGAAGGCATGATATAGCAGGAGCTGAGAACAAGATAGAAGGATGCACAGATGAGGGGCTGCCTGCGTGGACAAAGGATCAAATGCTTTTTCCACCTCATCCACCTCACCCCAGCACTACTTCACAAATTTAGACAAAACTCTGGTGAAAGGAGATGGATCTGAAATCCTGGCAGAATGGGGGCTCATAATAAAATCAAGGTAAAATACAGAACTATAACTCCTCATATATATATATTTCCCTTATCAAGTAGAGAATCTATCAGAGTCTTGGTCAGATTCTCTTTTCTGGTCTGATTGGATTATAAATATCAGTGACTATAGCTGATTTATTTCCTTAAAAACAATGCAAATGAGAGACCTTGTTCCAATAGATTGAACCTCTTTACTTAGCTCAGACCTGTCAAGATTCTTGGTTGCAAAGAGCAGGGACCACTTCAGGTTAAGTTAAGCAGAAAAAGACACTGCCCTGGGGTAGTCAGCATGGACACTAGTTGCCTTTATTGCTGGTCTCCTGACTCCCATTGGGTAATATTGATTTCACCCAGGGAGAACTAGATGGTGGGGAAACAGGTAGAAGTAAGATTTCTCACTATATAAATTTTGTAACTTTTGATTTTTTATTCATTGGAAAAATAGCCTATTTTAAAAATTAGTAATTCTAAGTCCTCTTCAATGCAATTCAAAACCTAAATCTCATACCTAATTCAAAGCTCCTTAACCCGCTCTGATGTCTGGCATGATCTGCAGCTCCACAACCTCAGCTGGGAAGGAGTCAAGGTCTGTTTTCTCCTCCTTTTACTCCTCCTCCTCTTCACTTCCCTTGCTCTTGGCTCCAGCAGGGGTGGGGTAAGGTTTGGATAAAATCTCTTAAATGGTGCAATCTGAGGTTCTCTCTGGTCCTTACACTCTGGAATGCAGGCTCTTTGTGAGTCTTTCAATGGCTCCTCTCCTCCCACCCTCCCCAGGAAATTCCATCTGCATAGTATCCTAATGAGTTATGCGCTCTTTGGCTGACCTCTTGTAAACCCCTCTCCACCATCATCTCCCTCCTGTCCCTGGAGGATCTTCCATAGTCTTTTATGCTATAGTCCTTTGCCCCAGCAGAGGATCCTTAGTCGGAAGCTCAGCTTTCTTTTCTGTAATCAGTTTTACCCATGGGAATATTACACATCTTGCCATACCAAAAGATGCCCTGCCTGCAAAGAAGCGTTGCTCCAGCCAGCCTCCTGCCTTGTTCTCCAGTCAGGAAGCAGGCATTAATCTGTATGTTTAGGTATGACATCCAAACTTAAGTTTTCCTGAGCACTCTTTGACTTTATCTGCTCTAGGGCCCTGAGGTAGGCTCATGGCTTTCTGGGGTTCTGCAGGGATTTAGCCTGAATTTAGTGCCAGTCCTTTTTGTAAGGAGCCTCTGCCACCAATCTGTCTGGGGGGTGAGGGGAGAGGGGAACATTCAGGGGACAACTCATGACTCAGAATTCCCTTGTTCAATGAATTCCAGTCCTTTTGCTTATTTGAGCTGTTAGGGTGTGAGTGTGAGGATCCAAAGACAAGTTTGACCTCCTCTTATCAAAATCTGGAGGGAGCTAGCTCCTAGGCTGCCCTCCTTAGAATGTGGAGTTCTTATGGCCTGTTGCCCTCAGCTTTGGGGCTTTAGCCAAAGTTTTGATACAAATGGAAATGTCCTATTCCACATCTGGTTACTCATATCACTAAAACCTTCAAAACAGGGGCGCCTGGGTGGCTTAGTCGGTTAAGTGCCTGCCTTTGGCTCAGGTCATGATCCCAGAGTCCTGGGATCGAGCCCCACCATCGGGCTTCCTGCTCAGCGGAGAGCCTGCTTTTCCCTCTCCCTCTGCTGCTCCCCCTGCTTGTGCTCTCTCTGTCTCTCTCTCTGTCAAATAAATTTTAAAAAATTAAAAAATAAAAATAAAAATAAAAACTTCAAAATATCCTGCCATGTGAAGAAGAAAGTTCCTATCTTTAACAGTAATAACTACCATTTACTGAATGTTTACAAGGTACAAAGAACTTTACATATTAATGCATTAACTGCTCACAATACTATTATGAGATAGGGATTTTCAAGCCATCTCAGTGAGAAAACCTGAGACCCAGAGATAACACAAGCTAGCATCAGAACTGGAATTTGAATCCAGATCTGTTTGACTTCAAAATCAATCTGCATATAAAAATAGAGTAGTATAACTGGTATCTACTGCAACTGTCTCCCACCAGTGAGCTACAGAATTAGGGTGGAGGTATAGTTATTGTGCGTGATTGTGAGTGATTAGGTCCATCAAACACTGTGTGTGGATTCAATAAATAAATGTATATGCTATTTCTATCAATTCAACAAATAATGCTCAAAAAATAACTCAACAAGTAATGAATTCTCTTCTTGTGCCAGGTGGGGATACATCAGTGTACCAAACAAACTAAAATCCCTGTCGTTGTGGAAATAAAAATTCATTAAAATCATACCAGAATTAGATTTTCTGTCACCATGCATTTTACCAATTAATTAAAACTGCAGATATAACTATTACCATGTGAGGCTCAGGAAGAACTCTGCTATTGAAAATGAGTCTTCATACTGGGCCTATATGGAAGCCATTGATAGTATTTAAATAAATGATTGCAAGGACACAATACATTAGATGAATGAGGCATTTGTGAGTCGTCAAGTCCAACCCTGCGCTGACAATATCTGGGTCATGGAAGAAATACTGGGCAATCTCCGTTGGGTAATCCTACTCATACATCAGACAGCTCAGTGTAAACTGTAATTACTACTTAAGTAAATTAGGATCATAATTCCACCGATGAGACCGATGAGGAATCTCAGGAACATGGCTGGAGGCAGGGAGATGGATTACTTTGTCTCCTGTTTACCCTTTGACTCTGGGACTCTGAGGTTCCTGAGATTGCTGAGGGAGCAATCACATTTGATCTATAACTTCAGTCCTCCGGGATCCCCAGGGAAGAGTCACTCTCATTCACTTAGTGCTACTCAAAGGCTGTATCATTGCTTGTTTAACCAAAAGATCCGTATTCCAAGAAATTAAGTGTCAGTAAGGTAGCTTATGGTCCATCTCGTCACTTCCTTACCTTGACCGGACAGTAGCCATGAACTCACTTTGTTACCATCGGTAATTCTTCTAGGTCCTCACACCGGGGGCCGGTGATGAGTATTAGCTTCTCCACATGCCAGCCGAGCTAAATGAAAGTGCAGATTGGTTTAGGGACACGAAAAGTTCTGCACTGCTCTTCGCACCTCTCCACGATTTCCTCATTCCTCTTGCCACCCCATCCCCTGGGTATGAGGACCCTCTTTGCGGCTCGCTCCGCCTCCCGCAAGCCTCTACTTAAACTACAAACTGGTCGAGGCCACCAAACTACATTTCCCATAATGCTTAAGGGCCGACCGGCCTCGCGTGGGGTTTACTGTAAGCTGCCGTTGTAATGAATGTTAGATTAAAGCCCCATTTCCGGGGAACGGCCGAGTTATCGTCCACTTCTGCGTTCAGATACCTTTTCCCCCCTCCACCTGCGATCCCCAATGTTGGGCGAAGAGGTCTCTGCGGCGGGAAATTCGTTCAGGCGACTGCTACGGCCACCCACTTCCTCTTCGAGCTTCGGCCCTTGCCAGGTCCTCGGGGGCTTGGGAGTGTCATTGGTGGATGACCGCAGCTCTTGCTGCTGCCGCTGTCACCGCGATCATGGCCTCTGGCAGCAGCGGCGTGTCAGCCGCCCGTCTCCTATCGCGCTCCTTCCTCCGTGAGTCCAGCCGAGACTCTCTCTTCCAGGCCTCCGAGAGTTCCTGGCCTCGCCGGGCCCAACGTCCTGGTCCAGACCGCGGCCGGGCCCTCCGGGGCCGGACCTCGGCGTGGGCCTGGAGCCGCGAGAGTGTGGCCTCAAGTCAGGGACCTCCTGGGGTGGAAGAAGCTTTTCTGGATTTGTGGGGTGGGGACATGACCTGGGCAGCTGGCCTAAGTAGCGTGGCCGAGCCAAGATTCGGGTTTGGGGGCCCTGCAGACCTGGGGGCATTCTCTGCCCCCCCCCGCGATGATGAATGGCCGGATGGGGGCGGCATCTAGACTGTCCCTATTTGGGAGTGAGAGGTGAGGTGGTCCAGGATTAACTCAGCTGGCAGAGTGAGTGTCTGGATTGAGAGGTAGGAGGAGGAATGTCTCAGTAGCAGATTGCGGGGAGAGGATAAGGCTGTCCCTTTGTTTGTTTGTTTGTTTGTTTGTTTTCCCTGCAGATTATAGGCTTAGCAGAAAGGTGGGTTCTGCACCCCAGAGTCAGCATAGCCCAGAAGACTCCTGGAAGTTTAGGGTTGGCAGGGACTTTATACCCAGCTATTTGCAGTGTCTCCACCAGGCGGTGTGAACTCCCCAGTCCCTGAAAACTTAATACCCAAGGTTGCTAGTTTTTGAATAACGCTGACTGTTGAAAATTCTTGCTATGTTCAAAGTCTCTATGTTGGGTAGGCTATATAGAAAGACTTTGGAATCAAACCAAATCACATCTGAAGTCTGGCTAGTCCCTTACAGTCTGTGTAATAACCCTGGGCACTTTTCTTAATCCGTTTCTCAATTCCTGCTTCCAGTTCCATAAAAATAATACACTTGTAAGGTGCACCATTATTTTGTCTACTGCTAACAGTAGAAAATGATCACTAATTAAAATTGTGACATGCTATTAGTTGTCAGATGCTTCCAGGTTTAAGAGATGTTAAAAAGTGAAAAAATGTGCATCTTAGAAATGGTGCAGTACAGGATAAGCTGGGTTCACTGTACAGAATAATTGAAACAATTTACATAAGGTATGTGTGATGTATACACACTGAACTAAAGTTAGTTTTCTTTTCTCCTCCATTCTTACGCTTTACTCCTAATCCTATTTATACTGAATATTGGACAGACTTAATTCATTTCTTGAGAAGATCACATTCCAAAAGTGTGCAAGGATAAGTATGCACTCAGTAGCTGCACTTACTTACCAGACCACATGAGGACAAGACATTTGGCTAGATAACTTTGGCAAGTAGGAAAAAGTTGGGTTTATTTGGGAAAGTTTTCTGGAGATTTTTATTGTATAATTTAAAGGACAATTGAAGGCATCCTAGGCAGAAGGGAAAAAGGGATTAGTTATAGCGATGTCATTCTCGCCTGGGTCCTACTCATCTGAGTTTCTGAAAAACCCTAGCCTCAGATAGGTCTGCTATCTTAGTAGGAGGAGAGTCTAGAGAAGTGTCTAAAGAATCTGCCCTTAGCAATATTTAGCAATCATTTTCTCACAGAATTGGAAGTTCTTTTTTCCTAGACCCTCAGGACCATGAGGCCTTAAAAGATCATCTAGTTTAGCTTTCTGTTGCTGGAGTGGTCTTCATTTATTCTAATCATGTGATTAATCTGTTATTAAGGGTCTAAGAGGTCTGAGATCCAAACCAAGTTATCTCCTGTATTAGAGGGGTTACAGACTATGGTGTTAAATGCAGAAAAACCTCTAAATCCCCCAAATCTTCTCTTTCTCATGCCATATGTTTAAGCCCATTTCCACTCCCACTAGAAAAACAGCCACAACAATATCACCTTATAAACTTTTTTAAAGGGTGGTCACAAATTAACTGAGGTTAGTAATAGACCTGGAGATGGCTAGGGAATTTTGTTTCCTCTGTTTTCTTAAGTTTCAGTTGATGGTACATTTGTGCTAAAGGTCACAAGTGTTGCAATATTGATTTGAGTTAGAAAAAAAAAACAAAAACAAAACTCAAACACTTGTAGATGTCTTCCAGAGCCCTGTTGGAATGTTTAGAAATTTTTGAGCCAAAAAACCAAACCAAACCAAACCAGTTTTATAGTTTATGAAAAAAGGGAAAGAGTCCAGTTGAGGTAGGGAGAGAAAATAAAATGAAAAGTAAGGAAGATTTCTTCCCTGAGAAAGTTTAAGGATTTTATAAGCACACTTGAAGTTGAGATTGTAAAATTTTTCAAGAAATATAGAACTATGCAAGGTCATTTTAAACATAAACCAGGAATTCCTATATATTAGGTCCTGTAGAGTAAGTAGGGAACAAGAGCCAGTATTTTTGAGCCTCTGAGTTAGGGTGTTCTAATACCAGAAAGTGAACCTTAAAATCCAGCTGGTCTCATATCTATTTGGCAAATGAGGAAATAAACCCAGAAAGTTTCCTGGCCAATATCAGAATGGGTATTAGAACTCAGGTCTTCTGACTCTGCAGTATCTTTCCCACTAGTACATGCTATGTGGTACTGTGAGTCTCCTTTATTGAGGTTCTGGTCTGTCTGTCTTTTTCATTCTTTATTTCCTTTTTGGCCACGTTGTTTTGTTGAGGTGACTACCCGGCTCAAAGG
The DNA here is from genome assembly GCF_003265705.2 of Callorhinus ursinus. Classification (NCBI taxonomy): domain Eukaryota; kingdom Metazoa; phylum Chordata; class Mammalia; order Carnivora; family Otariidae; genus Callorhinus; species Callorhinus ursinus. The sequence continues at coordinate 41,222,119 of NW_027397072.1, forward strand.
TGCCACCTGCCTTTTCCATATGTTTGCTAAGTTGTGTAGGCCACTTTTGGAATCAGGCATTTAGAAGTGTAGTTGGAAAGGGGACCCACAACAGTGATGTTTCTGGTACTACTATCTGTTGCTGTTGCATCTAAGAACCAAATCTCTATTTCAGAGATACAAAATGGTCTTGATCTAAATGTACCAGTGTAACCATGAGAAAGCAATTTGACTTTCTCACCTCAAACTCATTCTTCTCAACATAATTGGGAATGTTCAAAATAATTTCTGTAAGTACAGGAGAACAATTTCATTTTACCAAAGGACAGGAATGTTGTTGCTATAGACGCACTTTTTTTTACATTATAACATTTCTAAAATTGGGATGTGTCTTATAATTGATGGTATCTACAATAAATTGGCAGCATTTTTTCTTTCTTACTAGTACTTACTGGTACTTCAGTGGTGTTTTAGATTTAATGAAATATGGCACTTTTGGCCAACTAAGCTTCATTTGTAAGTAAATAGTAAATGAATATATAATTTTGCATTTGAATAGTGGATTGTTTGGGGTTTAGGAGTAAGTGGCTGCTGAGTTACTCTGCTGTAAGGTTCTATAGGTAGGGACCCTGATGGCCTATATATATTATGTATATATAATATATGTAGTTAATAAGTAACCATTTATTAAATTGATGAGTGCATGCATGAATAAATGAGTAACAAAGATACAGTTTGTGAGGTGACGTTGGAAGAGGAGTATTTTCATGAACAGAGTCTCAGATTATTGGTTGGGAGTGTGGTAGTAGTCATACAAGGCTGTGGTTTGAGTCCCATCTGGGTACGTGCTCTCTGGCCATACCTCCCATCATGCATCCCACAGCCATCTCATAAATGCTGTGGTTACTCTCTTTGGGGAAGAGGACTCAGCATGTGGCTAACAGATACAAATTTATCACCCTTCTTGAAGGCACATGTCTCTCACATTCAGCCTCTTTCCTTCATAGCCTTTGTTACAGTTTGCATCTTTTGTAGTTTTGTGTTTCTTTAATATTTAGCTGTTTTACAGGGTAGGATGCTTCATGTGGGTAGGACCTGGGTCCATCTTGTTTGCTCCTGAATTCCTAGTACCTGGCAGATAGCTTGGCACAAAGAACACCTCAAAGCAATGTGGTCTTTTCATTCTGCATTGGTAATGATAATAGATAGCTAAAAATGAAATAGCACTCACTGTACCCTAGGCATTGTTCTATGTGCTCTTTATATTATGAACTCATTTAATTCTCATATTGCCTATGAGGTACATAGTATTACTATTCCCATTTTTTTTTTTTTTACAGTGAGGCTGCACCTTTAAAAATGTTTCATATGGTAAAAATTTACAAGTATATGTGTACATTCTACATATTATATGTAGACATGGATTAGTATATTTATGGATAAACATAGGATATGCATGAGGACATATATAAAACATTTCTCATTGGATTTTTTTTTTTTCTTTTTGAGAGGGAGAGAGAGAAGGAAGGGAGGAACAAAGGGAAAAGTAGAGAGAATTTTAAGCAGGCTCCATGCAGAGCCCAACACGGGGCTCCATCTCACAACCCTGAGATCATGACTGAACGGAAATCAAGAGTCGGATGCTTAACTGACTGAGCCACCCAGGCACCCCAACGTTGGACTTACTTTAAAATATGAATTATATGTTCTCTTTTTTTTAGGAAATGGTTAGTTTACCTTTGTGTTCTTGTAAGATGTGAACGCAGTAGTGGGAACATACCCACTACTTTGCTACCCAGTTTACCCAAGGCATCATATCATATCAATATCACAGAATCCTTGTGGGGAGCTGTTATTCCATTTATAGATGGGAAGTCTGAGGTTAAGGTTGATCAAAAGATCTGTCTCAGGTCAGTGGTTGGTGAGCAGCAGAGCATAAACTCAGGCCCAGGCCTGTCTGATTCCTCAGAGCAGTTCTTAGATGCTCCTGGGGTACAGTCCCAAGATTAGGCCGGCTGATTTCTAAGAACCGGAGAAGGCTACACCACCACATTCCCTGCAGGTGGCCCAAGGTGTGGCAGCTACAGCCTTCATCGTTGGGAAATTCTTCCTGGTGTCCAACCTCAGGCCTTTCTGCTGCTCTAATATTTAATTTAAAATGCTCATTTTCTTAATAGTAGTTAAGTTTGATATCTCATCATCTGTTGATTTATCATTTATCTGTCTTTAGTTTTGTTTCTTGTTCATGGACTTTATCCTGTTTTTCCGTTAGGTTTTGGGCTCTACCTTGTTGGCACTTCATGTTGCCCAAGTTAGTTCCTTGTCTGTTATATGTTATGAAAACACTCTTCCTGGTCTGTCACTGCCTTAACTCTCCTGTTGTGAAATAGTCCATTTGTATTACATTACTGCTTCTGGATTTTATTTGTCTTTAAAAAAAAAGTTCGTATGGGGCGCCTGGGTGGCTCAGTTGGTTAAGCGACTGCCTTCGGCTCAGGTCATGATCCTGGAGTCCCGGGATCGGGATCGAGTCCCACATCGTGCTCCCTGCTCAGCGGGGAGTCTGCTTCTCCCTCTGACCCTCTTCCCTCTCGTGCTCTCTATCTCTCATTCTCTCTCCCTGAAATAAATAAATAAAATCTTAAAAAAAAAAAGTTAGTATGGAATTTGTACTGGATTAAGAGCTTTGAGCACCGCTAATAGCATTTAGAGCTGTACAATCTTTCTAAGAATTTTAGGGAAACCTATGATCTGTGTATGTATAAAAGTGGCTGTAGTTTGTTCTCCTAAGTGGGAAAAAAGAGATGGAACTTATGACATTTAGCTTGATATAAGGGTGTTTTTTGTAGACTGTCTCTTGTCCTGAAATTCAGTGAAACTCAATTTCTTGTACCCTGACTCCATAAGGCACTGTACCATAGGGGAGACACCATGGTGTACAAGACATGGACCTTCTAACCATGGCATTTATAGTTAGAAGTTCTGGAGTATTTAGATGATACTTGAAATATCTTGAACTAAATTTAACCCTAAAAATTTTTCTTAGAAATAATGCAGTAAGCAAAGTAACAAAATGTGTGCAACCATCCACATATAGTATGTGGCATAAGTATTACATACCACATGGGAGGGTTTGCAGGTTCCATTCTTAATCCCAGATCCCCTAAACACTCCCCATTATATTCACAAGTCATGAATGTCATGTGAAGATTTAAGGATTCCTCACTGTGCAGTGTTTTACTTAAATGTGAACTTACATGAATTAATGCCAGTGAAATTCTCAGGGAATTGTTGAGTACAATGACACTGTCATTGAAATGTGAGAGAGATTTACAAGATAGTTTGACCACTTTTTTTTTTAATTTGACCACATATCTTTTTTTTTTTTAAAGATTTTATTTACTTATTTGAGAGAGCGAGAATGAGAGAGAGAGAGCACATGAGAGGGGGGAGGGTCAGAGGGAGAAGCAGACTTCCCGCTTCTCGAGTGAGCCCGATGTGGAACTCGATCCCGGGACTCCAGGATCATGACCTGAGCCGAGGGCAGTCGCTTAACCAACTGAGCCACCCAGGCGCCCCAGTTTGACCACTATTATATGCCGTATGTTCTTGATTTTAACTTTACAGAATAACTTACTCTAGTTACTTGGTAGTTTTATCATAGAGTCAGGTTTGTATTTAAAACCAAAATATGATTGGGGCGCCTGGGTGGCTCAGTCGGTTAAGCGACTGCCTTCGGCTCAGGTCATGATCCTGGAGTCCCGGGATGGAGTCCCACATCGGGCTCCCTGCTCTGCGGGGAGTCTGCTTCTCCCTCTGACCCTCTTCCCTCTCGTGCTCTCTGTCTCTCATTCTCTCTCTCTCAGATAAATAAATAAAATCTTTAAAAAAAAAACAACCAAAATATGATTGAGCATCTTTTAGCAGTGGACAGACAGTTGAAGATTTGTACTGTAAAGCACTTTGCATTCTTCAGCAGAAGTGGAAGAAGCTATTTTTCATTGCTTAAGGCATTTGGTTTGGGTGGAGAGGAAATCAAATAGGGAAAGAAAATGCAGAGCTGCTCTGACAGATTTAATGTTTACAGCAGCTCGTAGTTTGCACTCTACCAGCCCACATGAAAGAGAGCGGTGGGATTGTGGGAGGAAAGGTGAAGAGGTGCAGGGGTGGGGTTGAGGAGAGGCTGCTTTCTTGGAGAGCTTCCAACCCCTGATTCTGGACCTTGGATATTATAAAGTAGGGGAGAATGAGGAAAATGATGCAAGTGACTTAGAATTTGGTGGGTTTGACTTGGAATATAAGCATATTTTGCATTATTTTCATCCTAAAGCTGTAGAGGAGGCAGAAATTAAGGTGAGGAGAATTACAGTGGACAGCCAGCCTGTATAGTTAGGCCCTCCTCACAGCCGTGGCAGCTGGGAGAGTGTGCTTGGTGTAAGGACCAGGGATAGGGCAGGTTCATCTGGTGTGGGGCGAGTTTCTGGGCCTACAGGAGCCATTTGTGGTGATTATAGAGTACCATCATGGCTTGCTGGGGCGCCTCAGGTTTTCCTTTGGGTTTCAGAGGGCATTTGTAGGACTGCTAATAGCATTTAGGGCTGTACGATCTTTCTAAGAATTTTAGGGAAACCTCTGATCTTTGCATGTACAAAAATGGATGCAGGTTTTCCTTTGGGTTTCAGAGGGCATTTTTTTTCTTAAAGATTTTATTTATTAGAGAGAGAGGGGGCAGAGGGAGAGGGAGAGGGAGAAGCAGACACTCCACTGAGCAGGGAGTCCGGCGAGGGGCTAGATCCCGGGACCCTGAGATTATGGCTTGAGCTGAAGGCAGATGCTTAACCGACTGAGACACCCGGGTACCTCAGAGGCCATTTTGACTGCCAGCATTTCTCATTCGGTTGACCTACATGTCCTAGAGCAGTGTTTCAGAAAAAGAGGAATATAATCAGTGGTTCCTTATCTAGGACCTTCTGTGACATGTTGATCTTTACGATATAGGTGCAGGGGGGTCAGTTTGGCCGATTTGGGGCCGAATTGGCTTGCATGGGCTAGGACGAGGGCAGAGGTGAAAGAGTTTGTAGTTGTGGAGAGATTACAGCCATGGCCAGGAACTGAACAGCCCTCTTTACTTTCTCTAGGAGGTTGGAGGTCAAGTATCAAGGATTTTAGGAGGGAACTGCTGGAAGTCTAGGGCTCGGTTTGGAGGTAGCCCCAGTGAGGAATCCATCCCTTAACCCTACCCTCTCTGACCCTCTAGCCCCCAAGCCCTCCCCTACCCCCAACATCTACAGACTTACTTGGAATAGGAGAGTGTATGTCCCAAATGTCCAAGGCCTATTCCTACCACAGTATTTTTCACACTGTGCACTTATGGCCTGTTTCATGTCAGTTCAGGTAGATTAGGATTTCCTTGAGGGCTGAGCCTCTCTTATTCAACACTTTATCCTTGATGCTTGGCATTGTGGTTTGGCATAGGTGTTCCCCGATGTTGATTAAATAAACAAATGATGACAACTCCAGGAACTGGGATGTGTGCTTGATTATCCTAGCATTCTCTCATTTCGGTACCAGTGATACCTGGTCTGCCATCCTATAGGTTTCTTGTCAGGACTAAATATGATCAGGAGTTTCTTATGTTTGGATATAGATTTTTGGGTTTGGCCCAAAGGTGATGATAGTCTATTAGTTCTAGCTTACCTGCAGCTAAATCTGTATGAGCCTGGGCTTATATGGTAGATGGGTGATCACATGCACACACATAAACATGGCAAGTTTCCCTAGATCGACTTCCCCAGAGGTTTAGAATGTCAGGGTCACTGCGCAGGCTGAGCAGTACCAGAGGGCTACGAAACTGGAAGGTGAATTGCTAGTCATCACACTTCCTGATGCAGTTTTTATGGGTACCAGAGATCTTGGGTTTTGAAGTCCTGAGCTCCATAGGGTTGATCTAGGAGGTCTGGAGTAGGAGTAGGAGTAGGAGAAGAGAGTGATCTTAGTTGCTCTGCTATTGAGCCATGCTTTTTGGATGTAGGCAGACCTGTCTTTTCTCGGGGTGACTAGGCCACTCGCCCCTGTGGAAGGAGATGTGAACTGTCTGATTGCTCCTTTCTTAAGAGTGAGTATAAGAATACTTGTGGAGGCCCAAGTTTACCTTCAAAAAGCAAGGATTTCCTTTTAGCAAGTGTGGGCTCCAGATATCTTATAATTGGATCTTATAATCAAATCTACTGTCCTATTTGAAAACTCCTGATGGACCATGTATCGAAGATTCCAGGAATGGGAAGGACTGGTGGAGCAGATTCTGCCAGGAATAGCAGCAGGAATACCTCCACAAGTATAGTGGTTGTGGGGTCTCCAGCTGGGGGAAGTGGGAGCCACGGGCAAGAATGAGCCTTAAGTGACAACACTGGCTAGAGTGGGCCCTGACTCTACAAATTCCCTTTGTAGTGTCTGCTGTCCCAGGTTCAGGTGCTTAGCTGTGCCCACTGTGGCAGGACTTGACCCTCAGTGCCCCCTCATGGCCCCTTGTTCAGCATAATCTAGTCCAAGAATGCAGCTGGCTCTTACCCAGCAGATCTCTGTGCACACAGAACACTCCTCTTCCCGTTGGTAAGGGCGAAATCTTGGCCTGTCTTTTCCCTAGAGGTACAGGGGATTCCAAAATTTAAAGTTGTTAGAAGCTGACGTCAACACGGGAGTGGAAGACAACTCAAGAGATGCCTGGAGGGCCAGATACAATCAACTATGGAACCTAAGTTCTGAGGATTTAGGAGGGCATGAGGCAGTGATTCAAGACAGAAAGCACGAATGGACCCTGGACAAATATGTGATGAGATGTTCTTTTCTGAAGCTAGCTTTTATGGGCTACCTCAGTGGTAGGAGGAAAGCCTGACACTTCGAAAGGGCCAGGGATGGGCCAAGAGACAGCAAGTTGGGGCTGAAATGAAGGTTTAAAAATAGAGAGTAGCCCACAATTTTAATTCATCTATGCCCTACTTTCTACTGACTTTTGAAATACAGTGAGCAGGTATTAATAACTACATAGATTTCTCAGTTTTCATTGAGGTAGGTTGCTGAAAATAAGTTAGATATTTATTACATGTTTTTCCCTTATCTATCTATTTTATTTTCCCTATTTCATCTATATGTAAGTTCTGGTGTCTTACATCAGAAGAAATCAAATTAAGTAACTTTGGATTATATATTAGACAAGGTTTATCTCTGACTTAAGATTTAATCTTAATATTTAATGTTAACATTTAATATCATTTTGGGGAATGAATTGCAGAGTAGTTCTTACAAGTTCTCCTAAGAAAGTGTACCTCTTAGCTCACCTATTACTTATAGATGTTGCACTTAAACAGGTTGGGTAAAGGGTGCCTGCCTGGCTTAGTCAGAAGAGCATGTGACTCTTGATCTTGGGGTTGTGAGTTCGAGTCTCACATTGGGTGTAGAGATTACTAAAATAAATAAACTTTAAAAAAAAAGGTTAAGTAAATGGACAAAACATGTGGCTATTTAGCAAACACTGTTGGTACAAGTGATACCTAGTTTCCTGTCCCTGGATTTAATTTGAACCATTTGCCTTTGGGCACCAGTTTTCCTTCTGAGGAATGACAATTACAAACTTAAGCTTTTCTTTAAAAGCTGCAAGGGACACCTGGCTCAGTCAGTTAGGTGTCTGCCTTCGGCTCGGGTCATGATCCCAGGGTCCTGGGATCGAGCCCTGCACTGGGCTCCCTGCTCAGCGGAGAGCCTGCTTCTCCCTCTCCCTCTGCCTGCCCCTCTGCCTGCCTGTGCTCTCTGCCTCAAAAAAAAAAAAAGAAAAGAAAAGAAATAAATAAAAGCTGCAAGATTGTGGTTCTCGGTAAAGAGGGGATTCTGGAGAATAGAAAGGTGTCTTTTTTTTTTCTCTATTTCTGTAGTCTTTGTGTCTCGTCTGAAGTTGCCATGATCACAAGATAGCCTCTGTATTAGAGGATTTTCTTTTTTTGTCACTAAGTTCAATTCATGGTCCAGAAGTTTGGAGAAATTATAATGTGTCGTATTTTCTTCACTTTTCAGTGCAACAGAATGGAATTCGGCATTGTTCCTATATAGCGTCCCGGAAACATCTCTATGTTGATAAAAATACGAAGGTTATTTGCCAGGGTTTCACTGGTAAGCAGGTATGTGTCAAGATGTTTTATAAAGATGCGTATTACAGGTACAGAAACATTTAACTATTTTCTATTTTTTTAATAGTCACAAAAGTTACATGATTGTTGCAGAAAAGTATACAGTACAGCAATGGACTTGTATCTTAGGAGGGGGTTTGGTGTGATAGCCTGTAAGGTGAAAATTGTGTTTAAATTTACCTGGAAAATCCCTTCCTAGGAGCACTCCTTTCAGCAAGTTCACCACCACTGGTTTTCCTCCAGCTTTGGAGTAGATTACTGTTTGTTTAATTAAAAACTAGGTAAAGTAAATGGCTTTACAAAAACGTGCCCAGTTAAACACAGATTGGTGTGGGGAAATGCTGCAGCCCAGAGAGGCTCATGAGAACTGAGGCAGAAGCAGCAGCACGCTGACTTTTCTCACCTTATACTCTCTCTAGGCAAATGGTCTTTGAGGGGACTAGCTGGCAAAATTGCCTGAAGTATTTTAATTTGTTCTCATTCACTTATATTCATTGTCTCTCCCTATCCCTGCTTACATCATAGAATTTGCTAAGTTTTAAATATATTTGCAGTGTGATTCCACAATAAAATGAGTGTCCTTTCCCTCCTTCCTATCATTTTACGCTGTAATGTATATGCTACATTTATATATAATCTATAAAATAGATTCATAAAAGAAAAATTGAATGTCAAGGTATTTAAAATTTTAACAGCTATGGCTAAGTTACCCTTTAAAACATTTGTACAGATCTGTAGTTCCACCAAAGTAGATGTAGATTTTTTTAAAACAAAGGAATACTACCAAATCAATTAGAAGATAGCCATGAGACTTAACCCAGAGTATCTCTTTCATTATTAAAAGAAAGCATGGCAAAACAAAAAGTTAATTATTTTTTTGTGTGATTTAAAAGTTAATGATTTTTCTGTAATTAAAAGAATTGTCATGTCCATTCTCTGGTATTTTGGTAATCTAGAGCAGGAGTCTGCAAGTTTATTCTGGAAAAGAACTAGGCTGTAAATGTTAGGCTTAGTAGGCATGCAGTTTGTGTCACCTACTCAGTAGCATTGTAACAGCAAAAGCAGCTATAGACAAAATGTCAATAAATGGGCATGATTGTATACCAATAAAACAGTTTTTTAAAAACTGTTTAAAATCAGTGGCAGGCCAAACCCTTTGTTTTCCAAACTTTGATTTATAGGATAATACCCTAAACATCCAAATTTCTGTAACTTTTGTTTTTAAAGGATTTACAAATTACTTTAAAATTCTGTAGTTGTTGGGTTTTTTTTTTTTTTTTTTTGGATGAATTTGGTTAGAAGGTTGTTTCATATAAAATGTCCTTTCACTTTTTGACTTTTTTTCTGAAGTAATTGGACACCAGAATGTGTTATTTTTCTGAAATAACTGGACCTTTCTTCTTCTATTCCTCTACTATCTTAAAAAAAAAAATCCACACCACAAAAAAGGAAACACCCAAAACCTTGAAATTTTGTTCCTCGGTGAAATTGGTTTACTTATTTTGATAGCCATATATTTTATGAGTATCACTTCCACATCTATATATTCTGAAGAAAGTTGATGCTCATTTAAGATTTGAAGTACATTTTATCATTCCCCTGCCAATTAAAATCACACTCAGTCCGTTTTTGGTTATATATTAATTGTGTTAGCATATAATCAAATGTTTGATTAATCCAAATTCTCCACATAAGTTTATTATATAAGACATTTTTGTTTGTTTCCTAAGTTTTATATGATCCTGTGACATCTTAACCTCTGACCTTTTTTTTAAAAGAACCGTTGCCCATGGTGTAAGCAATATTTGGAACTGTCTGCTTCCTGAATTAAGTGATGGTTTGCCTAAATATTGAAATCCAAGGTTGGTTTCAGTGTCTTTCAGTTACCTGCAAGTACATTGTTTCTCATTCACTTTTTTTTTTTTTAAGTAATTGGGAGTCTCGTCTCAGATTTGTTAGTTAAGATTCCATTAGTATAGAGATAACAATGAGGTCTGAAATTTAGAGTTTATCTTCATAGGAAACCTACATTTTGTCTTGTTAGTCCTTTATTCAGTGTGTACATTGTTCTCCATATGAATGAGGAATATTTGTATTTTGGAGTAGATTTCAATAATGCAAATTTTCCAGTGGGTAGAATTTCTTGTACTGGCTTTGAGCTGATAAAACTATTTTTGTTCTTAACTGGATGGTGATAATGGGAAAACTAAGGAAAATAAGCTTACTAATAGGAAATGTTGTCCTTGCTTAGCCTTATATTAGGACTAAAAAATTGGTCCATTTGAGTTTATCTAACAGAGTAGTGATCTAGGTCAGTGCTTCTCAAACTGGAGTGAAAGACCAATTTGGGTGTCTGTTTGCTTTTAATTTCCAATCTAATGCAGATCAATATTTTTTGCAAAATACAATAAAAGTTGCAGCAATATCATATTGCTTTAAAAAGTTTGCAAACATTCTCACTTTTATTTTTGTTTTTTTAATTAATTTTTCTCTTCTTGTTTTTTCATTCTTTGTTCTTCCCCCTCCCTTTTTTTTTTTGTAATTTTTTATTCTTTCTCTTTTTGTGTTTATCTCACTGCAGACCAGCAAGAGTCTACAGATTACACTCTGAAGAGCACTGCTTAAAGAGAGAGCATTGGCTTGTGGTTCTTTTCAAAACTCCATCATTGACTTTAGACAAGTTAGTTAACATGCTTGGGGCTAAGTGTCCTATTTTGAAAAACGAAGAAATTGAATCAGGATATTTCTGAAGTCCCTCTTAGCCCCAACTATTATGCCTTTAATAGAACTTGAGTAGTTGGGTCAGCATTTTTAGGTCTCTATAGAATGACCACATGATCCATTCAGTTTCAACAACATCTACTGTATGTCATGTGTTGGGTTAGGTGCCACCTTTCAGTGAACAAAGTAGACAGAAATCACTGCCTTCATGGAATTTACATTTTAGTGGCAGGAGGGAGAGAAACATACCAACAAAATCAATGAGTAAATTATGTGGTATATCAGAAAGTATAAATGCTATGGAAAAAATAAACCAGAGATAGAAGTGTGTGACTGTGTGTGGAGTTGTGGTGTTCAGGATGGGGAAGGGGGGATTTTATGTCAGGTGGTGAGGGGAAGCCTGACCTGAGTCAAGATCTAAGGGAGATGAAGGAGGAGAGCAAGTGGATATGAAGGGAAGTGCATTCAAGGCAAAGGGGACAGCAAGGCCGTGAGGCAGGAATGTGCCTGTTGTGTGTGGAAGCCATAAGGCCAGTGTGACTGGAGTGAAATGAGCAATGGGAGAAGAGTAAATGAGGCCAGGCAGGTAAGGAGTTTGGATATGAGGATGCAGGTTGAATATTGACTTACGAGGCAGTATAAGGAGTTTGGCTTTTACTGTGAACAAAGTGGAAAACCACTGGAGAGTTATGATCAGAGGAATGATATGATCTTGCTTATGTTGTAACAGTATCACTCTGGCTGCTGTGTTGAGAATAGATGAAAGGGAGCCAGGGGCAATATTCTGTCAGAGTTGATGATGACTTAGAGCAAGGTGGTAGCAATAGAAGGGATTGAGACATTGTCAATTATATTTTGAAGGTAGGGCAATAGTGTATCTGATGTGAGATAAGAGAAAGAGAATCAAGGATGACTTCAGTGGTTTTGGTCTGAACACCTGTTAGAAGTGGAATTGCCACTCACTAAGATGGGGCAGAGTGTGGAGAGGAGTGATCAGGAATTTGGTTTTGGGCACATTAAGTTTGAGATGCCTACTAGTTCTCCAAATGGAGATGTGACGTAGGCAATTGACAGTGTGAGTTTAGAGCTCAAGGCAAAGGTCCAGGCTGGGTATGGGTGTGTGTGTGTGTGTGAATGGGATGGGTCGCCATGTGGATGATATTTATTGCTTTGAGAAGGGATGAGATCACCAAGGGCACAAATTAAGATAAAAAAGGAGAAGTCTAAGGAGAGGGAGAAAGAGAAGAAGAAAACCAGGGGAGGTGGAGCCCTTGAAGCTTAGTGGAAAATATTCTTTCAATTTATGGAGACATTTTTGGTTGTCACAACAGCTGATTGGGGTGGAGAGGAGGGTATGGTACTGGAATCTACTGAGTAGGGGCCAGGGATGCTGCCAAATACCACACAAAGCAGGGGACAGCCTCCCATAACAACGAATCCATGCGACCAAATGTCTGTAGTGCCAAGGTGGAGGAGGGAGGGAGAGTGAATGGATAGGGAACTACAGGATATTGGCTGGGCAGCATTAAAAGCTCACCTAAGATTAGTGATCGTTGATTTAAAGTGACACCAGTTGGGGGGCGCCTGGGTGGCTCAATCGGTTATGCCTCTTCCTTTGGCTCAGGTCATGATCCCGGGGTCCTGGGATCGAGCCCCACATCGGGCTCCCTGCTCAGCGGGGAGTCTGCTTCTCCCTCTGCCTCTCTCTCCAGCTTAGTCTCTCCCTCTCTCAAATAAATAAATAAAATCTTTAAAAAAATAAATAAAGAGATTCCAGTTATCAGGGTTCTGTTTTTTCTCAAGCTTCTGCTGGGCTGCCCATGTGCAGTCTTATTAGTAGGTAGGGGACTGGGTTTAACCAAGACTGTGGATTTGCCAGATGTGTAAGTTGAAGTGAGAGAGAGCCAGGGTTGCTGTGTGTTTATAATGACTGACCATGGGTTTAAACTGCATAAAAGAGGGATGCAAGGACATCAGGAGTTGACAGAGGAACAGTGAAAAGGGTTTTTTTGTTAAGTAAACACACGGGTGTTTCTGACTATCAGCCAAATTTGAAAATGGAATGAAAAAAGATCCTCCTTAAAAAAAAGACTCCTATTTTGGCTTTGCAGAGGATTATATTGTTTCAAGGTTCAAAGCTGGGTTTAGCGACTTGTTGGGAATGCTGGATATATGTGTCGATCACATTCTGCAAAATAGTTAACCTATTTGTTTTTCTTTTCCAAGTTGCTGAAGATAGCCTTCAGGCTTCCCAGCCTGTCTTTTCTCATGAGCTGTGTGTTTCTTCCCCATAGGGCACCTTTCATAGCCAGCAGGCTTTGGATTATGGCACCCAACTGGTTGGAGGAACCACTCCAGGGAAAGGAGGCCAGACACATCTGGGCTTACCAGTCTTTAATACTGTGAAGGAGGTAATGAACGGTACTGAGTTTGCTAAGCGAAGAAAAGCAGGAGAAGAGCAAGCATACTTTGGATAGAGATCCTAATTGTGTCCCTTTTGGGAGAGTCATTTGCTATTTTAAAATCCAGTAACGTAAAGAAGTTTGAATCACTACGTAAAAACCTCTGCGTTCACTTTAGTCACAGACTCAGGAAGCCTTCCCCACGCCTGTGTCCTTTGGTTTATCGGCATAGATCAGCTGTGAAGAGAAGTGCTGTGGCTTGGCTTCCGTTTGGCTCCTCCTGTCCTTACTCTTTCTTCCTCCAGGATGTTAGCAGTGCACAAGTTGGCATCCAGCCCCTAGCGCTGATTGAGGACGGGCTGTTTGTCAGGCACCGTGCCAGGTGCTTCACAGACATTGCTTCATTCAGGCCTCCCCACAACCCCCTGAGGTGCAGGTGCTCTCCTCATCCCCATTCTAAAGACAAGGGTACTACAAATGCAGAGAGGTTAAGCGTCCAGCCCAAAGTTCATAGCGGTGAAGTGGCAGACTTAGCACGCCTCCAGGGAAGTAGGATGGTGATCCTGCCCGAAAAAAACTGAGCTGTGAAGTCAGATGGACAACTCACAGAGCCCTAGTCTCTTCCCCATTGCTGATCTCTTAATACTTTTTAAAGTATTTTGAATGACACTTTAATTCTATGTTACAAAATTAATATGTGCTTAGTGTAAAAACTCAGATGATATAAATGTATGTAAAGTTAAATTTTGTAGTGCGTTGCACGTCTCAGATTTTACCTTTCTAGAGAGCTCATTTAAGCCCCATGTGTATTCCTTCATTTTCTTTCTACACTTGCATGAATATATAGAAAAATAATAGTATTATAAAAGAAACTATGGTACAAAATCTTGCCTATATAATAAAAAGAATCTAGGAAATAAAGTTAGTACTTGGGACTGATGTATTGATGATAAAAGATGTGTCCCTCCCCCTCTTCTTAAACATAGTTTTAAGGCATGTTTTAAAGTATCACATTTTTTTAAAAGTACAAACTTAGAGATTTAATCCCTTTTTTTAGAATACTAACGTCAAGTTGAGGTTAATTTGTACTCTTGATCCTAAAATGTAGGAGAAAACAAGTATTCAAATATGGAATTTTCATTTTACTTTAAACTTGAAAATAGCATGTACTATGTGTGTGTATGTATGTTTTAGGTGTACTGTATTTTAAAGAGTAAAAAAAAAGTTAAAATCATATGTTTTGTAAAACAATCATTTAAAGTCTTTTTGCTTTAAATTCTTGGTGTTTCCCTGCACCCCTTAAGTTCTCCTATGGCTGCCTTCATGACCTCAAAATACAGAGAAGAGCTGCTTTCATAATTCCTCTAGGTAGATATGACTTTTTCATGAGCCTTTTTGCTTTCTTTTAAAGAAAGTTTTTGTTGCTAAGCAACTCATTTATTATTCATCGTGATACAAATAGATACAACATTTGCAGTATTTTGTAAGTTCTCTGACAAATACTATATTTCTCACCTGTTTAGCACTTACAAAGAGCTTTCTGAATGAGTAGGATGGATACTTTTCATCCCATATCCCTTGTTAGCACACACCCCATTGTCATAGTTGGCTTCCGGCAGTATTTGTAGTCTTAAGAGGTAGAAAACTGCAGGATATATTTTTCAAAAAAATACCTACATGCCTATGATCTGACTCCTTTTGTTTCCAACCTAGGTTTTTTGTTTTTTTTTTGTTGTTTTTTTTTTGGTACCCCCTTCTCTGTTACCACCTTGAACAGAGTTTTTAAAAAAATTATTTTTAACCCCTGGCATCGTTTGTTGATGATCTGTCAGCATCCTTTGACTCTCTTCTTCTGTCAGTGTCAAGATGCCTTTTTTTATTAAGGATACCATAGAGAAAGCTCCTCGGTCTTGGGATGAGGGGAGTCATTCAGGGATGATTCTGAAAGTCACTGTCTTTTTTTATTTCTGCCCCTTCTAGTTGTACCTGTATGCTCCATAGCTTAGTATCTCTGTCCATTGTAAAATCCCATGACACAGCCTTCCAAAAGGTTTTGATTTATATCTTGATTAAGTTGTATTTTAACATTTATAAGGAGGCAGCCTGCTGTAACTGAGAAGAACAGACACTTTGGAATCAGAGATACTTAGATCTGAATCTTGGCTCTGTCACTCACTTCCTAGCTATGTGACCTTGTGTAAGTTATTTACTGTCTTTTGGCCACAGCATCTTGATTTGTAGATGGGGATACTAAGCATACAGGGTTGTGGTGAGGCCTTAACAAGACCTGTCTTGAGCCCTCTTGCAGGGCCTCTCAGAAAACAGGTACTGTCTCTCTTGGAGAGTCAGAGATCACTGACAGTCTCAGTCTTCAAGGAGCTTCCATTACACTGGAAGAGATGTGACCACACATAGAGGTGGGTAGAGGGAGACATTGTATTGATATATGAGGAGGGTATGTGGAGACCACGGAGAGAACCATGGTCAAACTGATGGTCTTTAAGTGTTTTGCATTTGTGGGGGGTGATGTAGACTCTTTGGCCCACCTTCTCATTCTATGGCCATTTATGCATTTGTATTTATTTTTAATTAACACGCATTTAGAGTAAAAATTGTGAGCATAAAAACCACATCATTTTTGATATCTCTTGATCATATTTATCAAGCATGATATGTTTTGAAGGGGTGTTTGAGAGCTGAGTTCTGAGGCTCAGCGGCTTACTCATCTCTTTTCTCCTGGGGAGGTATAGGGTCTTTGGTACTGAGTAGGTGATACAGTGTCTTGTGGGGCAACAAAAATAAACATGGCCACAGGAATGAGAGGACACAAACGCAAATCAGGGAGTGCTTTCAGCTTTCCTGACATGCCGTCACGTCACCTGAGGGAACCTTTCAATTCAGAGTGGCAGTCCACGGGGTGGGGGGCAGAAGGGAGGCCCTGCTTGGTTCTGCTCTTTTCTGACAGTGCAGTGAACTTGCTAATGGGAAGAATGAAGACATCCAGTGTCTCCTGGTGGTGCCCTTTCCTGATCCCAAGACATTATTAAAATCATGGTATTGAATGCATTTTACAGTGTTTAAAACGTAACCCATAATGAAGGGCTTCATGGTTAATGTTTCAGGCCAAAGAAGAGACAGGAGCGACAGCTTCTGTCATTTATGTTCCTCCTCCTTTCGCTGCTGCTGCCATCAATGAAGCTGTTGAGGCGGAAGTGCCCTTGGTCGTGTGCATTACTGAAGGTATCCCACAGCAGGACATGGTACGGGTCAAGCATAAACTGCTGTGCCAGGAAAAGACGAGGCTGATCGGGCCTAACTGCCCTGGAATCATCAATGTAAGTGTCACAAACAAAAATAGGCCTGGATTTAGGCTTTCACAAGCCTAAGTAGCTTTGAATCAGTCCAAGTGTGTTTGTGTGTATGACCTATTAGTTACTGGTTGTTGTGTGTTTTTTTCACTTTTCTGAAACTGTGATTTCCTTTCCTTCAGCCTGGAGAATGCAAAATTGGCATCATGCCTGGCCATATTCACAAGAAAGGAAGAATTGGTGAGTGTTTTTCTTACAGATAAAAAAAAAAAAAATTCTTTGCCCTAAGCTCAAAATTCACGAAGAGAATTTGTGACTGTGCAAATCTAATTCATTTTAATTAACTGTAGTGGAATTTACCAGGGAATTCTGTAGTGAATCAGTTCTGTATCCTGAGTTGGAGGAGATTAAGAATCCATAATAATTCTGCAGAGTCAATGAAACTATTTTTTGGACTTTTTAAAGCTTCTTTTCCTGCTCAGCATGCTGTGGATTCTTCCATGTGTTTGCATGTATCAGTAGTTCATCTCATTTTACTGTTACGTAATATTCTATTGTGTGATTCTATCACCATTTGTCCAAACATTTGGGTTGTTTCCAGATTTGAATCATTATGAATAAGGCTAAGGTGACATTTGTGTATAGGTCTTTCTGTGGACACATTTTCGTTTCCCTTGGGTAAAATACTTAGGAATAGAATCACTAAGTCATAGGTTTGAAGTATGTGCAACTTTTTCTGCCAAGTGGCTATTCATTTTACATTTCTACCATCTTCACAAACATTAGTATTCTCAGTCTTTAATTTTAGCCATTCTGCTAGAAGTGAAATGGTGTCTCATTGTTTTCATTTGAGTTTCCCTGATAACTAATGATGTAGAGCACTGTCTCATGTGCTTATTGGCTATCTATATATCTTTTGTGATTTACCGGTTCAGGTTTTTTGCACATTTTTTTATTGGGTTGTCTTTTTATTGTTGATTATGGCAAGGGGTTCTATAAATATTCCTTTGTATGTGCTATGTATGTGCTTTGGATATTTTTATTGTTAGTCTTTCTATAATCCTGTCTTCAAATGACTTTGCCCTCTAGGATATCACAAACTTTCTCAAAATGTCTTGTGAAAATTCTGCTACATGTTTAGTTGCTTGAGCAAATAACCAAATTAACATTGTGGGGGTGAAGAGGAACTCATTATCAGCTGGCATAGATGAAAGTCCTGACTGCCTACTTGGCCTTCTCTTTCACCAATCTGGCTGGCATGTTGGGGTGCCTCAGTGCAGCCTCCTAAATGTGGACGTCTAGGAGACCCTTTTGGCCTTTGCCCATGGGAGTGAGGGTGGAGGCACAGTTATTTTCTGTAGTGTTCAGTTGATATAGAGTGGTTCTTGTCTCAAAAGTTTTCTGTTTTGGGGTGCCTGGGTGGCTCAGTCAGTTCAGCGTCTGGGATGCTAGCTGCTTTCCATCCATATCTGGGATGCATGAGGCAAAAGAAAACCCAAGGAGCTCACCAGTGTATCATTCCTCGCCTCTCGAGGTCCCTAGCCACTTTGCCTTCCTCATCTCTTAGTGATTTCTTGTATTTGTTTTATATATAATGCCCAGGGCTTTTAGTTATACTTAACAGGAAGAATGAAGGAAAATACTTCTACTTTTCAGAAGCAAAAGTGTCCTTGTGATGGGTATTTTTAAGTGATAACTTCCTATACTATGTATACTTTAAGAATAACAGGAGTAATCTACCCTAAAAACACAACTTTCATTACCTTCAGTGTATGTAGTTTGCAATTACATAATTTACATATCATTTATATAATCAGATGAAAGCCCCTTAAAAGAATGATAACATCCTGGTGTTAGTATTCACTGGTTATTATACTGATCCATCACCAGACTAGAATAAATCAAATAGTTGTTTTTCCCCGTAATCTAGGATGTTGAGTGGACACCTAGACCATAATTGTACCACAAGAATCAAGTAGGAGTGGAAAGGAGACTAGACAATCGTACACAAGATCTACAGCTAAGAAATTGCCAACTATACTTTGTTTAAACAAAGCTAAATGTATGAGTACGTAGGTAGATAGGTATTACCTACCCAACCTTCTCAGTTATGAAAAGTCCCACAGAGGAAGGACTGTAGTAAGGAGACAGCATGCAGATGGAAAGAAAGCTCGGAGAATAAGGAAAAACTGATGAATGAGATAGATGGGGGATGGTGGTAGTGATTGTCATTTGTCATGAATTAGGGTCCAGCGATTGAATGGCCTTAAAACTCTTGAAATTAGGTTTGCTTAAGAGGAAGGTTGCACTTCATTGAAGGGTTTTCAGTTTTGAGCCATTTCAGTATTGAGCTCCTTCCGTGTGGGATCTGTGTTCAATACTGGGAACACAGGAGTGGGGGAAGCAGTCTTGTTTACCGAGTCCCTGGAGGTTACAGTATAGCAGGGAAGACACAGAATCTTAAACACCGTTGGTGGTCTCTTACTGAACTGGATGATAAGAGAACAGTATTTGTATTTGAGGAATCAGGAAAGACTTCAAAGGAAAGTGGCATTTGAGGAGGTGAGGGGCTCTGTTTCAGGCAGAACCAACGTGATGATTGGGAAATAAATTGGTTTCACTAGGATAGGGAAATAATGGGAAACAGGTCTGGAGAGGTAGGCTGGTACCGTGCTGGGCTGCGGAGTCAGTGCGGCGTTCTGTGTGGAACGAGCAGTCCTTACCAAGTGACAGCCCCCACTGTCTGGTGAAGTTAATCTAAGAGAGCAATCTAACAGTGTTTATAGGGTACTGTCTAGCATTGCTAGGATACAAACACGTCTTTCCATTTGACCGATGGGTGCAGAGAATCTGGTTACGTACATCTGAATTCATGGTGAAAAGTTAGGTATTTATGCACCGATCATACACTTGTTGATTTGGATGACAAATTGTGGAATGGATTTTTTTATGTATTTGTATCTGTAACATGATAGTCTCTGATATGAACACAATCTGATATTTTTAAATTCTCTTCCTTTAAGGTATTGTGTCCAGATCTGGCACCCTGACTTATGAAGCGGTTCACCAAACGACACAAGTTGGATTGGGGCAGTCTTTGTGCGTTGGTGAGGGATTTTTGATCGAATCATTTTATTATAATGCAGTATCTTCATTGAATGAGTACAGTAATAATTATTGTTTTGGTTATTTGCAAGAGGTTTTGATAACCATTTTGTTTTATTTTTTTAAAGATTTTATTTATTTATTTGACAGAGAGAGACACAGCGAGAGAGGGAACACAAGCAGGGGGAGTGGGAGAGGGAGAAGCAGGCTTCCTGCTGAGCAGGGCTCGATCCCAGGATCCTGGAACTATGACCGGAGCCGAAGGCAGACGCTTAATGACTGAGCCACCCAGGCATCCCGATAACCATTTTATTAAAAAACGATGTTATGATTTTAAATTTGATTAGCTTCAATGTGAAGTACCACCATATATTTCAAAGATTCATGGTCCAAGATTTGACTTGCATGTTGAGGAACAAGCATCGTGGGACACGTGACCCCTGAAGAACCTTGGTGCCTGAAAACATCACTTCCTTCACTTATTGTGAAGAAATGGTTCTTCACATTAGGGCTTTGGTTACTATAATTATCATTTTGTTATCATTATAAGCTATCATTCAGTGCCTCCCAGTTACTGAATTCTTTGCCATTTGTCATCTCATTCTTTCTTTATTTTTTTTAAAGATTTTATTTATTTATTTGAGAGAGAGAGAGAGAGAGAGAGAGAGAAACAGTATGAGAGGGGAGAGGGTCAGAGGGAGAAGCAGGCTCCCCGCTGAGCCGGGAGCCTGATGTGGGACTCGATCCCAGGACTCCGGGATCATGACCTGAGCCGAAGGCAGTCGCTTAACCAACTGAGCCACCCAGGCGCCCTGTCATCTCATTCTTAAGGCAACCCTCTGAGGCATCTCTGAGCTTTATTCATGAGAAAAAAATCTATGTTGAGGACGGTTGAGCTTCCCGGAACTTCTCTTTTTGCCACATTATATTGCCTATCACTTTTAAGAGTAAAAAGGTTTTACATTTTAAAATAATTTTAGTATTTGTTGCTAGAAGCAAGGTAGATTTCTCATTTAGAAAAATGAGAAAATTTCTTCAAGTTTTTAGAATAACTTTTAAAAGCCTTTCAAAAATAGCTTTTTGTAATAAATTATAAAATCAAGCCCTGGACTATTTTTATTAGGATTCAGAACCCTAAAATCAATATTGGAAACAGTAATTGAGCTTCTCTATGTACAAAGCACAGCCTTAGCAACAAAGTAACTTAGTGTGGTGGAGAATAAGAAAAAGTTTGAAACAGAATTGCAAAATTCATATTCCCCAGCTTCTGTCTTTAATTTGTAAATTGCTAATACTAATGCCCATTTCACAGAGAGGCTGGAAGAATTAGGAAATGGCAGGTCTAACGTGCTGGGGCGTAGTACTTGACACACAGTTGGCACTCAAATGCTGCTTCTCTTCCTCAACTTCGTTCTTCAGAGGTGCATTGAAAAGTAGGAAATCAATCCTGCCTTCAGTAAGTTTATAATGTAAAAATATGAGACTGATGTGCGGCCGGCTGCACTCAGAGGGCAGCTTTATAATGTTAAAAAAAAAAAAAAAAAAGTGGCAGCCAGTCTGTTGGGAGCATTTCCTTTACTATCCAAGTACTTGTCCTTAAATGTTCGTGTTTGTGGTCATCACTCACCCTGGATCTAAGGGAAGAGGGGTCAGTGCACCCTCAACTCTGTCCTTCATTGGGACTTGTGTCTTAAAAACTTGTGTGTGGTTTCTCTGCAGTGCTCCTCATCTAATAGTTACTTTGTGCAAAGACATTCGTGAAATGTTTAATCAGAGAAGAGACAATCTTGCTTGCTTGCCTGCTTGCAACATAAACGCACTTTTTCTTAAACGCCCATTTTAAAGAGTTGTTGGGGAATAATTTCATGGGATGAAAGAAACTTGATAAAAGAGCTAAAACAAAAAGAAGGTTGTCTTTGTGAATATCCGAAATCAACCACCATTTACCATTCATGTAATAATGGGAAACAAATAAATGTAGCACTTTGTGTTTTTTTTTAAATGTTAAATACAAGAGTGATGATACATTTTATTTTTTATTTTTTTTAAAGATTTTATTTATTTGAGAGAGAGAGAATGAGAGAGAGAGAGAGCACATGAGAGGGGGGCAGGGTCAGAGGGAGAGGCAGACTCCCTGCGGAGCAGGGAGCCCGATGTGGGACTTGATCCCGGGACTCCAGGATCATGACCTGAGCCGAAGGCAGTTGCCCAACCAACTGAGCCACCCAGGCGCCCGATGATACATTTTAAAACATTGGTGAGAGGGGGAGGCAAAATGAGAAATGAGTTGAAACAACACTTCTTGGCCTAATTTTTATGGTTCATCCTTAAATTTTCAGCTGGTGGTGATATTCTTTGACTTTTTCAGGCATTGGAGGTGATCCTTTTAATGGCACAGATTTTATTGACTGCCTTGAGATCTTTCTGAATGATCCAGCCACAGAAGGCATCATATTGATTGGTGAAATTGGTGGTAATGCAGAAGAAAATGCTGCAGAATTTTTGAAGCAACATAATTCAGTAAGTTTGGGTTTGGGTTTGGAAAACTTCCTGAGCTAGTCACTGCTGTGCTGCTGTTGAATCTTACTCTCCCGACATTGCCTCCGTTCCTTCTTCATCCTCTCTGTCTCCTTGGTTTTTCTCCTGTTTCTTCTCATTTTCTTTTCGCTTGGATTTACTTTCTGTGGCTTGTTCCTTAAGCGTGAATGATTCTTGGATATAAACATCATACTTCCTGTAGTTTCCAAGGCAGAAACCTCAGAAGCATCTTTTACTTCTCTCATCACCTGTTCCCACTCAGTTACCGAGATCGGTCCTCAGTAGTATGTGGAGATTCAGATCGTCGCCTGTAATTCGTCCCTCTGCTCTGGTTTGAGCTGCCGTCTTCTCTCCCCTGGACCACGTCAGTAGTTTCTTCTTGATAATCTCTACTCCCGTTCCTCAGCCACCACCCGCTCCTTCTCTCCCGGGCCATCCTGCTCACGGCCACCCAAATCACCTGCCCTTCTGAAACACAGACATGGGCGCCTCATACCCCCTGGTTTTAGACCACGTCAGTTTCCCATTACATGTAGGATAAAGTGTGGACTTAGCATCATATTCCAGTCCCTACACACCTCCCTAACCCTCTTCACATCCATGTCTGACTTGCCAGTTGTTTTCATTCTCAGTTGGACTTGCTTATTCCTTCTTCGAGGCACGCTTAATATCCAACTCTCGCTCTAGTCTGTATCAGGGACAGCAGGGACTGGTACCTTGGTGCCCAGCCCAGTCACCTCGCACATTAGACACCAGTCAGTGGTGGATAAGGAAAGAATAATGTAGATCGCCAGAAGTTTGGGGTAAAATGTTACTAGAGTCTGTTAAATTCAGAAAAGTTGTAAAGTTTGAAATGTAAGTAAAAATTGACTTCTCTTTAGGAAAGATTTAGGTTAATGTGACATTATGCTATGTTCAAGTGAATTTTAAAATGTATTTAGGCCCAACTCTGGATCCCTTGAATAGCTTAGAATTTAGTGGGGAAAGCTAAGCATATACATTTTATTTCATTTGGCACATGTTTTCCTATTCCTGGTTAGTTCTTATGGGATGAATTTTTATTAAGAACCTACTGTGTACAAGATTCTAGGTTGAACAGATGACAAAAAACACTTAGCACAGTACCTAGCACAGAGTGAACACTCAGTAATGTTATCTGCTGCCACCATTACTGTTTTTATTATCATTACAGTGACAATACTTGTAAAAGTGGTGTTGTTTAATCTTGGCCCTTTGAGTAAGGTGCCTTTGTCCTTTTATGAATAAGGCGACTGGCACAGAGAGGTTAATAACTTGCCAGTGGTATAGGTATACAGCAAATGAACTAAGGGTGGGATCCATCCCAGGTCAGCCTGACGTCTCCATTGCACCATGGAGGGAGCAGGAGTTGGGTTGCAGGGATTCAGGAAAAGGGCCACCAGCCCTGGGCCTCTGCTCGGACTATACTGACATCATCCTAACCGGTCTGTTTCTCATCATTTCTGTATCTTATTTTCAGACCGTACTGCTTCATAGTCTTTTTAATTGTATTTTTCTCTGCTTAAAAAATTTCAAGGGACTCTTCTTTGTTAATAGGACAGAATATAAACTTGTCTGACATTCTAGGTTCATCAAAATCTTATTTCCTTCTAGTGCAGTATTCTTTTTCTGAGTATGGAGACAGAGAGGGACAAGTAGAAATTAGTGCCACTTAAATATGACATGCTCCTAACTCTCCAGAGCCCACGAGTGAATGAATAAGTGACTTGTAGAGTTTTTTCTTTTTAATTCTGTGCCACAGTAGGTGCTGGGCATACAGAAACAAGTGAGAACATAGTTCCTGTGTTTAGGGAATTCATAGTTTAGGAGGGGAACACACAGGAAATAAGTTATAGCTGCTGTGCTTGGTGTAATAGTAGGAACTTGTCAGAGGCACAGCTTTGACGTCACTGAACACATGATCCACCACGAGGGCATTTGTGGAGACTGGGAGGAAGAGTTAGAAAGGCTTATGGGGGAAGAGGAGGCTTGAGCTAGGTTTCAAAGTTAAGTAGAAATTGGCCAGGTGTCCAAGGAGGGTGGAGAACATTCTCTGCAGAGGAACAGGCGGAGCAGCCTGGAATTACTGGAAGACAAGAGCAGGGAGGAATGGTGGGAGATGAGGCTGGGGTAAGCAGTGTCAGACCACGCAGAACCTGGCATGCTGGTCCCGTAGCACAGGTCTGGGCAGTGGAAGCAACTGTTCTAGATCATTCACTGGCACATACTGTTAGAAAAACAAAACAGAACGAAAATCTTTTTAAGAATGTCCTTGATGAAGCAGTAAAAAGTATTAATTTTATTAAATCCTGACCCATGAGTCAGTGTTTTGTGATGAAGTGGGAAGTAAAGCATCTTCCCAATTGAGTAGTGAACTGAACTAGCTGCTTTTTTTTTTAATGGAACACTAATTTTACTCTCAAGAACAATTGGCAGACAAACTGGTTATTCAGACTGGGGTATTTGGTGGACCTTTTCTCAGAGATGAACAGAGTGAACCTGCCATAGCAAGGAAAACAACTTACAGTATTTGTTGACAGTGATAAAATTTGAGCTTTCAAGTGAATATTCATATTTTGGGAAAGTTGTTTCTGCCACTGAACTTGATCACTTCCTCCTACTGACGACTTTGATTGAACCTGATAGTGATGACTATGATTTGTTGATACTGAATAATGAAATGTATCAGCATTTAGAAGATGTACATAACTCAGTAAGCCTATATTTTTCATCTGACCAATGAATGTTACAAAATTATTATAGGTAAAAGATCCATTTAATGGATTTTAAAAGTAACAAAGGACAGAAAGTTCATTGCCATGGTTTCAGATTCCAACATTGCAACTAACCTTTAAGAAATTACCACTTGAAGAGGTTGGTGTAGTATCAAAGAAGAATATCCACAATTATCTGACAGGTTATTAAAATTCTTCCCCTTTTCCAAACATGTATGTGTGTGAGCCGAGATTTTCTCTTGGTTCAGCCAAAATAACATATTGTAATAGATTGAATGCAAAAGCAGATACCAGAATCCATTTGCCTTTTGTTACATTAAGAGTTACAAAAATGTAAAATAACACCACACTTCTTACTAGAATGTTTTTTAAAATAGTTTTTAAGTTTTTATTTTTAAAGGAATATATAATTTCTTAGTTTTCATTTTTAATACAGGAAATATCAGGTATGATCTACATAAACAATAGTTCTTTGGGTTCTCAGTCATTTTTGTGAGTGTAAGGAGTTCTAAGACCAAATGATTTGAGACTTGCTGGCTAAGGGGAAGGTGATGGTGCCTGAGTGAAGGCACTCAGGTTCCATTTGTGTTCAAGTTCTGCT
The DNA here is from genome assembly GCF_003265705.2 of Callorhinus ursinus. NCBI lineage: Eukaryota > Metazoa > Chordata > Mammalia > Carnivora > Otariidae > Callorhinus > Callorhinus ursinus. The sequence continues at coordinate 41,247,703 of NW_027397072.1, forward strand.
TTGTACAGGCCTCTCTGGATACCTTGCTGCCTCTGGACTCCTATGATGAACATGGTATTTTCATTCACTGTGAAATTTAGCCATGTATTCAAAAAACTTTTTGGTATTTCTTAACTAATTGATAATATATTATTTCTTTGACTGTTATTTTAAGTCTAGAGCACAGGAATCCTTATATTTCCTATGTGGATTTTTATTTTTAACGTCACAATCTAGTACAGTGCTCTTTATCTACATAGAGGTTGTGTATTAGAATGGATTTTTTTATTAAGTAAAACTAGTCCTGATCTTCGTTAGACTTCATAGAACTTCAGAGAAAGGACCCGTGGCCATCATTCTGGTTTAGCTATTTCATTTCATAGATGAGGAATCAGAGGTTTACAGAGCTGATGTGCCTTGACAAGGTCAACTTTAGTCAACAGAAAATTGAATCTGGCGACTTCCAGTCCTACATCTTTTCCAATATACCTTCCCACCTCATCTTTTACTTCTAGCAAATTTATTATAGGTAAACTATAATGAATTAAGACATAAAATCAGGTTGAAATAAAACAACCTGATCTGGTGTCTTAATTCATTATTATCACAAATTACATAACGTATGTTTTCCAGTGTGCTTTTGTCAAACGGGAGAATCACATATATATTTGTAAAATAACTTGTGGCCAGTGAAATTGACGTTTAATATCCAAATAGACAAAAACTTTGCTCAGGATTGTTTCCCCGAGTTCGTATGAAGTTGAGTCATCTCAAAGGTGAATGCAGTCAGTGGTTTCAATTAGAGCTTCACGTGTGTGTTGATTTTCTCAGTGGGGATAAGTGGTGGGCCCTGCCCAGGCCATTTGCCATTTCCCTTCGGAGTTGTGAATTTGAAGTCCAGTTTTGGGCAACTTCTTCATTAGAATGTTTAAAATACCACTTTCCAGGGTCCCAAGGCCAAGCCTGTGGTGTCCTTCATCGCTGGTTTAACTGCTCCTCCTGGCAGGAGAATGGGTCACGCAGGGGCGATTATTGCTGGAGGAAAAGGTGGAGCCAAAGAGAAGATCTCAGCCCTGCAGAGTGCGGGGGTTGTGGTCAGCATGTCTCCTGCGCAACTGGGAACCACCATCTACAAGGTGAGCTGTAACAGTGGCCCCAGGGCTCTGCAGTCACAGTCCTTGTAGCGCGGGGCCAAACTGGGTTTCCAGAAACCCTTTCTTCTGGGTCTTACTGTTTGTTTCTTCCTGCTGTGCGGCTTAGCAGTCTCTAGCAGCTCCTTTCATGTCCCCCGGGGTCCTCATTAGGCATGACCAGGAATAACGTTCTTGATTTAAAAAACTTCTTTCAACTTTGGAATTTGCTCTTTTGTGGGGGGCAAAATCTGATCTACAAGAAACTGTTTCAGTGGCCATAAGTGCCGTGAATTCCATCTGGGCGTAGTGCAGGGCATCGCCTTGCATTTCTTTTTTTTCACTGAGGGCCTCTGAGATAAAGCTACCCTGATCCCCATAGGTTTCTGTTTCTAGGGAGAGGGGCTGAGTGACAAGTGAAAACTGGATGACGAGGGAGTTGATGGGGAACGGGGAAGGGGGCTCAAAAGAAGAAGGCAGGGGTTGCCAGCCTGTAGCTGCTGGCCCTGGCTGTGTTGGGGTGCCATTGTTTGCAGGTTGGAGGAGCGACTTCTTAACCATCTGCTTTGCTTTTCCTTTTTAAGAGAACATCATGGTTCAAAATGTTCGAAATGGCTCGGTATCTTCGATAATCTCTTTGCAATGAGTTTTAGCCTGTTTCTTTAAGTGATCATTTAAGGCTCTCTTTCTTTTTATTTTTATGATGGTTATAGCTTTGACAAAAAAGCAAAGCAAAAACCAGACATAAGCATGTTGAGAACAGGCACAAATTTGTATCCCCAGGAGGGAGCCATGTTTTGGCTCAATCTTTTTTGCCTTTGCCTTGCTCCTTGTTTTATTGAATCTTTGCATGATCCTGTCTTTTGAAATAAGACACTATGTGCCACGGTTCTGGGTGGTTAGTGAGAGTGTGTCGGGGTTGGGGGCAGGAAAGAGGGGGTAGCAAATGCTTACGCTCACTTTGGAGACATGCATTACCATTTTGCTCCAGTAAGTGGCAGCAGGCAACTACACTTCAGTTTGTAGTCTAATTACAATCTGGAGAGATGTGATTTTCAGTAGTGTTTCCTTTTCAGATATTTCTGAGGTGCTTGACATTCTGTTCAAATCTTAACTGAATCTGCGTTTAGTCTCTTTCTTGGAGAAACTGAGCAGAGCTGTTTCCATTGCCTTCTTAAAAAGGCCAGTGTGGTTCACTTGTGGCCTTGAAGGGTTTGCATAAGTAGTCAAGTTTGTCAGCTCTTAATAATAATACTGCCGTAGAAAAATAAGTACAGTTCAAAGCCTGTCGGCCTCTGTGTTTGGGAAACATAAAGTTGAAGCTCTGCCTCTAGTTTCGTGAAATTCAAGCTGACACAGCCTAATTTGAAACCTGTTCTGTCGTGTTCAAGCACCCTCATCCTGGTCCCTCTGCCCCCCAGTCCCCCAAAATCTCCTCCAGCCCCTCCCAGGGCTCACTGCCCTGAAGACCCAGCGCTCCTTTACCTCCCCAAAGTGATCCCCTCCCCTCTGCCTGCCTTTGCCTGGGCGCTCGGCCTGCTGCATGGCTGGTACCTTCTCAGCCTCCAGGTCCCAGCTCATAGCCCCTCCCCAGGAACGCCTCCCCAAAGTGAGGCGTGAAATCATGTCTGTAATTTTTGGTTGTTCAAAGGATCCTAAAGATAAGAGGTTTCAGAATCACTTTGACCGGGAATGTAATTTGAATCTTAAATCTTTTTTATCCCCTCTCTCTTCCCTGTTTCTGAAGGAGTTCGAAAAGAGGAAGATGCTATGAAAGAGAAAACAAGAAGTTCCCTAAACCCGTGGCATGATTACGGAAATGTGCGGCAGCAGCGATTTGCTTCTGTTGTCCCTCACTGTCAGCCTATGTACCTGTCGCTGCTTTGTCAGTAGCACGAAGCCAAAACAAGGTTCAGAATGTCGAATATCGGGATGTCTCCACCTCATTGTATAACACACAGCCAGTAAACCTACCATTTGATTTGAATATGCTTTTGGAGCTTTTTATTGTTCCGACAAGGGCGGGGCAGAGGGAGAGTGGGAGAAATGGAGGTGTTGGGGGGGGGTGTGTTGTGCGGGTTTTAATGGGCTCTGCAGAGAACATTGTAACAGACTTTGGAGAGAATGAGGCTGTAAAAATGTCAGTATGGCCGTGGTCTAATTACCTCAGACGTAGAGTGACTTCACTTCTCCTTTGAATCAGTTTTCCCGTGTGTCTGTGTAGCGGCACTATCTTGCAGGGCAGTTTGGAGGATTGGAGCGTGTAATAAGGCAACTTAATTGTTGTCCACACCACTGGCAGCAGCGGCCCCAGCGGGATTCCAGGCAGAAGCTCACCTGTGCTTCAATTGAGATATGGAAGGTTTTCAGTAATGCTGTGTTTTTCTGTGGTTCTGTAGAGGTTCTGTGTTTTTCTGTGGTTCTCTCCCCTTCCCCATCCAGAGCCTGCTTTTCTTTGCTTGAGATTTAAGACATCGGCTGCAAAAACCCCAGGAAAGCGGTTAGCCATCCTACTTTGGTTTAAAAGGGAGCTTGTTGACAAGAACAATTCCACTGGATATTCTCACATTGTGTAACTGCCCTGAAGGAGACAACCATCGTATTAGGGAGAGGCCCTGAAGAAAGGCTGTTTGGGGAGGCGTTCCTGGGGAGGGGCTATGAGCTGGGACCTGGAGGCTGAGAAGGTACCAGCCATGCAGCAGGCCGAGCGCCCAGGCAAAGGAAGGGAGAGGGGAAGAGCTCGCTTTGGGGAGGTAAAGGAGCGCTGGGTCTTCAGGGCAGTGAGCCCTGGGAGGGGCTGGAGGAGATTTCGGGGGGCTGGGGCGACAGCAGTGCTTTTGGAGCTCCCATGAGCATGCCCAGGCTGCCGAGGGCACAGATAGCAGGTGTCAGGCACAAAAGGATTCTGCCTGGACCAAGGGACACAGGGTGGTGGGCTTCGGGTCAGGTAGTCTTTAGTTTCTGCTCACAGCTGTTTCCTCATCTTGAAAGTGGGGACAGTGACCCCCATCCCACATGTACCTCACAGGATGTATGAGGCTGCTCTTCACACGGTGGGCTCTGCCTGGGCTTGGCATTGCTCATAAACTGAACTTGCCTCCTGCTGTGCTGAGGGCAGCCCAGGCTGACCCCCATCGCTAAGGAAGAAGGCACTTATTGTCTACTTGGTTGGTACCCCCACCCCAAGGTCCCTACAAAGCAAACACCCTTCTTTGGGTGTCAAGGCTTCTTGACAGGAGCACAGTTCAGATGAGGGGCAGGTAAGCCTACCAGAAGAGATGCTTTTGAGGGTCCACTCCTGAGTCCAGGCTGCTCTGGACCTGGCTCAGCCCCCTGTCCTGTCCGCTGAACATCCACCCCAAGGTAACACCTCTTGCCTCACATCTCTGTTCCTGTTGCCTACCCCAGCAAACTCAGTGCCCTCTGGACCCTTCTCTCTCCCACCCCCATCCTCCCTCTCCCACGCCTCTCTCCACCTCTCCCAGGGCCTTGTAAAACCACTCCCTCCTGACCGTCTCTCCCCTCTCCCCTCCCGCCGCCACCACCACCTCTGGTCCCAGCAGCTCAAACAGCAGCGGGAGAGATACTTGGTTCTGTTTCCTCTGATTTCATTTTTACAAAGCTAAGAATGAAAGTCCTGCTCATGACCCCGGTGCATTCTTTTTGGAAGCAGGGGGGAGAGGGAGAATCTTAAGCAGTCTCCATGCCCAATGTGGAGCCCATGCGGGGCTTGATCTCATGACCCCGAGATCATGACCTGAGCCGAAATCAGGAGTCAGATGCTTAACTGACTGAGCCACCCAGGCGCTCTCCCAGTCCGTTTTTTAAAAACTATTGTTACGGAGACTTTGAAGCACTTACAGAACAGTTATGATAAAATAAGGAACCCCTTCTACCCATCACCCAGCTTTGAAAATTATCAACATTCTGCTATTCTGCTCTTGTCCTAGGATCTGTACCTCCAGTAACCCCTTCCCCCCAGGATTCCCAGGGCTATTGTTACAGTTGTTTTGTGGAGGCAAAATGTACCTATGCTGAAATGGATAAATCTTAACCGAACACATCTGACAAACGGATGAAACTAATGGTACCACATTCTTCTCAGGACACAGAACATTTCCATCCTCCCAGAAAGTTCCATTCTAGCCTATGCAATAGGTGTATGGTATTCATCTTAGATAGTTGTGTGTGTTCTAGACATTTATGTGAAGGGAGTCTTTTAGTTTGCCGTGTTTTATGTTGGCCTCTTTCAGTCAGCGTAATTTATGTGATGTTCACCGGGCCAGTGCGTTGTGTCCACAGTTCATTCCCACTTACTGCTGGCTTCTTCTCCGTTGCATGGATTATGCCACAATACGTTCCTTTTCCCTCTATTTTCTGAAATGGACCAGCGTGAAGAAATGTACCACCGATGAAGCTGGAGAAGTAAATTGAGAAGAGATCTTGAAGGCCAAGTGAAGACTTTTGCACTTTATTCCAAGAGCAGTGAAAGCTCTTGAAGAGTTTGAAGTAGCAGCATCTGCATTTTTGAGAATGCTTCCTGGCTCCTGTGTGGACACAGGAGAGCGCTCGGCAGTTTATTACATTAATGGCGCCGAGGGCTGGTGGTTTCTTGGGCCAGAATGGTGGCAGGAGGGAGAGAAGAGGGTGGCTGCTCCGGTCTGAGAGATCTGTAAGTGAACTGGACAGTACCTGGTGAGTCATTGGACTTAGGGGGGGGAAGGATGAGAGATGAGACAGCCGGTCGGTTTCCAGCTTGAGAAGCGCGACAGCTGAGGCCCTGGCTTGACAGAAAAGGAGGAACCTCAAGGGGAAGTGTTGAATTTGACATTTCCCTCGGGGTGACAAGGCCAACTAAACCACGGTACATGCAAGTTCTGGGCACCCCGGCTTGTCTTTGTGTACGAGTCACAGAAGCGACAGGAATGATGGTGAGCATCTAGGGAAAGAGAAGGAAAGGCCTGGGCCACCCCATCTCAGCATTTCCATGCCATAGGGATGTCAGACACTGAGAGGGAGCTCAAACCTACCAACTGCACGAAGAATGGTACAGCATGCCTTCTAGACAACATGGCCATAAACTGGAGGTCCTGTTTGATGCTAAATCCTCCTGTGCAGAGTCCAGACTCCCAAGACCGGTCGGGGAGTGGAAACTCAGTGATCATCCCATGAGTGCAGTCCTTCCTGTCACACATCTTTATGAGAATTTTCAAGGGAAAATTGAGCTGACGACGTGAAGGTTCCAAATTTCCTTTGGAACCCGTGGATGGCAAATGCCAACTATGACATATAAGGGGGCACCCAGGAGGGCTTTATCATCCTGAACTGTGCTTTTGAGAGGAACAGAAACATTTTCTATGGAGCTATGAGGATTTACCAGGCTTTGCCTCTATTTTCAAAGTGGCATTCGTCCTAAATGTTACATATTTGAATTGCAAGGCCTGGGCTGGGGAGTAGGAAGGTGAGGGGGCAGGGCCTTGTGGAGAATTTGGAAAGTGATGGGAAATCAGTGCTGATACAACAGAAAGCAGTTGGGACATGTTTTTTTTCCCCAAGAGAACGCTGAGTGGTAAATGGATGATAAGGTTAACTGGAAATGATGACCATTTATGACCCCAGATCCCTTGTTGAATCCAATGAATGCTGTGGACTCTGCCCAGAAATACATACCCTCATACACTGTGGGCACCAGGTTGGAGCCCTGGGCTTAAACTCTTCCCTGAGGCTTTTTTTTTTTTGCATTTGTATTTTAATGTTAAGCTTTTGGAGAAGGAACTTTACATGAAAGTTACAGAGTTCAGGGTGCCTGGGTGGCTCAGTTGGTTAAGCGACTGCCTTCAGCTCAGGTCATGATCCTGGAGTCCTGGGATCGAGTCCCACGTCAGGCTCCCTGCTCAGCAGGGGGTCTGCTTCTCCCTCTGACCCTCTTCCCTCTCGTGCTATCTCTCATTCTCTCTCTCTCAAATAAATAAATAAAATCTTAAAAAAAAAAAAGTTACAGAGTTCATTGTACCCTTCCCCCTTGAAGCCAGTCTATCCCATGTAAGCAGCTCATACCTGCTGGCTAGAAAGTTGAGCATGATTCCGATTGGGAAGCCTCTTGGCAGCCCTTTTGCTTGTTTCGGACCAGGTTGGTTCCTTTGGTCCTGTCTTCTCCGGGTCCTGACCAGAAGGCCCTGCATCTCCTACCTTGATTCCTGGTTTGCTCCCAGACTGGGCATTAGAACATGTTCTCTCATGTATTTGAACTTTGGTTCCCCTCAGTGGATTTTGGCTTGGGCATCCCATTGGCTTTTAGCACTCTGCACCCTGGGTGGTCCCCGGGAGCCGGCTGACAGGTGGCACATTCAAAAGTGAAGTGCCCTGGGATCAGAAAGAGCGAGAAGCCATTACCACATTTACGCCTGAATTAGCAAGGAGGGGAAGCTGTTTTCCCAAGGTGAGACCAGTAACTCTGTAAGAGGGCCCCGGGCAGGTGCTGTGGCCCTGAGGAGGGGATCCCAAACCAGTGCCCAGGTCAAGACCGGACATGGTAGACGTGAGGGGAATGAATGTCCTGATCTCACACCCCTCCTGTCCTCTCTGCTGCCAGTACGAGGCCTGGCTCCACCCACCTGGAAGGCAGGGGTGGGCAAGCCCAGATGACGCCATGCAAAGTGCAGCCTCCTGAGGGCACAGAGCGGAGCTGAGCAGGGCAGAGAAGGATGGAGAAGGGACGCGGAGGGGGTCCATGGAGAATCACGGTTTTACCTACCCCGGCTTCACACTGGGACTGTATCCCAGCCCAGGCAGCAGCAAGTCCATTTTGGTGGGAAATTGATGTCAGGTACAGTAGCAGATCAACATGGGCACATTTGGGGCAACACCTGACAGCCCCAGGGAAACCTTTAGTGGAATTTTGCGTTTTACCCTAAGCAGTATTCCCCAGGGAAAAATTAGTTAATTGTTTGCTCTTTAAAGTGTGGGAAGATAAAGGGGCATTTTTGGTGGGTAGACCATGATATTGGGTTTGGTGAGTATCTCATGAGACATGTGAAGCTAGCTTTAGGATGTTCAAGGAAGGAAGGCTGTAGGTGCAGATGAGCACCCTGGGGCCTGGGAGGTGAAGGGCCTGGGACCCGGGACGGGAGAAGACAGGAAGCTGGGCCAATACGGTGTCTGCAGAGAGTCCAGGACTCCTGCTCTGTGTTTTCCCAGAGTCTGGAGGCAACGGTGCAGTCATGAGCTCCTTGGTCCCAGGCTGCTCTCTGGCTGGTTCGCCAGAAATCACCTGGCACGGAGCGGTTTGCCCAGAGCACAACAGGCAGGACAGGACTTGTAACTGAGGCTCAGAGGCAGGTGACCCTGGCCCAGGAAGCATTCCCTTCATGGGGGTTCCAGTTTGTCATTGTCCCTTGTCTCTCAGACGACACAGAGCTGCTATAACGGAAAAAATCTGAAGACAGATTGACCTAGCCTCATTTTGCAGGTGGGAGCGCTGATGCATGGAGGTTAGGCCTAAAATTGCAACCAAGTTGGTGACAAAACTAAAATTTGGAATTTGGAAGGGGTTGCCCCTCCTGACTCCCAGGCCTGTGCCTCAGAGGGCACAGAGCTGGTCATCACAAGGCAGTTAGAGGCGATAGGAGGTGCTTAGAATAGACAGCATTTTCAAGGAATCTGCACACACAGAAATAGGTATTCAAACACTGTGAATACAATGGTGGCCCACCTTCCTTGAGTTTTATATATTCCACGAGTGGGATCGGCTCAGCCTGGCAGGGGGAATGGTCCGAGAGTGGTTTATGGCCCTCAGATGGAATAAAGCTGGAGAACTGGGCAGGAGTGAGAACCTTGTTCTTGGCTTCAGTGTCACAGAGCTAGACTCTTCTTGCTAATGAGCCAAGCACAGACAATTGGGATGGATGATTCTAGGCAGACTTGGCAGCTTTCGGATAAGCCACCGGAAAAGGAACTGCGATTCCTTATCAGTTGCACTTTATCAAGAATTCCATCAAAGCTCTGTGGGCCTCTGTGTCTGGGGTCAGCTCTGTCAGATCTAGAATCAAGATTCGAAATTGCTCAAGATCAAAAGCTTGGTAAGGTATGCTGTAATCCGTGGGGAAATTGAGCTGACGATGTGAAGGTCAGTGCTGATGGCTTTTATTCCAATACAGGAGTTCTATCTTTTAATACCTTTTTTGCTCATTAGTATTCTGATGTGGGAAGGAAAGCATTCTCAGCTGCTGAATTAACGACGTCTCGATATGCAAGAACTTTAATTTTGGCACCGGGGGTGGGGTACGGTGATCCTCAATGTGATCTGGTTGGTCTTTGGTGATTCCTAGCAGTGATTCAGAGAAGAGTGTGAGAGAGGCTGGTGACAGGTTTCTGGTGGTGGTGTGGAAATGAGGAGATAATAAGAACCTCAAGGCAGGAAGAGTCATCCACAAACACCATCCAAGACTGGACAGAGCAAAACCAATTTATGATAGTGTTGGTCAAGTTAGAACTTTCCTATTGTCTTACTCCAACCCCAGAAGGGTGAGAAACAGCTGCTGGCAAGTGGGGAAGATGGTGACGGGGGAAGGAAAGAAGCCAACTGTGCCTTGTCCCTGTCACCTGACTTCCTGCCTGAGGCAGGCCCTGGGCTCCAGTGGAGGCTGCGCCAAGGTGGGGAGTGGGGGTGGGGATAGTGACAGCAAAAGTGGTGAGAAGCTCAACTTCTGAATGGACATCATTATTACTTGGAATTGGGAATATTAAATTCTGAAGCAGTTGGCGGTTTAAATTAGTATTAGGATTTTGAATCTTCTGCGTGGGAACAAATCAGTCATTAGGGGTAAGAGAAATAAGTAGCCCTCTGTTAGTTTCCCAGGACTGTCGCAACAAATGACCACAAACTGGGCTGTGGCACAAGAGGAATTTATTCTCTCACAGTTCTGGAGGCTGGAGTCCAAAATCAAGATGTCGGCAGGTCCGCACCCTCTCCAGAGGCTCTTGGGGACAGTCACCAGCTTCCGGGGGCTGTTGGTGTTTGTCGGGTTTCCATGGCATTGAGGGCTCCCCTGGGTAATCCAGGATAAATCCAGGATAATCTCTTCATCTCACAAGCCTTCACTCAATCACCTAAGCAAAGACCCTTTTTTCTAAATAAGGTAGTATTCACAGATTCCTGGAATTAGGAGGCAGACATCTTTCAGGGGGAGCGAGGCACCATTCAATCCATGACATCTCCCAAAGTTGCTTGTGTTCACGTTCCGTGAGTCATGCTCATTCAGTGCAGCGGGACTTGGGAACACACAGAGAAGACAGTGCCTGGTGTGCAGGTCTGAATTTGCACTGTATTCTGAAAGCTCCAGGATGGATCTCCAGGGATGGGATCCGGCACATTGTTTTCAGCATCACAGGAGGGAGACAAAATTCGGGCTTTACTGGGTGCCATGTGGGAGGGTGCCAGAGTTGGTAGTTGTTTCTTCTTCTTTTTAGAAAACCCTCAATGGAATGCAAGCAAGGTCATCAGCTGAAAGTGAAGGGGCGACAGCGATTCGTTGGAGCCTTGAAGAACAGGGAGAACACGTGGACTGTCCCCAGGAGAATAGGAAAGCAACCAGTTTAGATCTTCATCACACTTCAGCTAAGTGCTCCTAATTGTTCCCTGCCTCAGATCTCTCTACTGTCTTTATCTTCATGCCACCCCCTTCTCTGTTCTTGTTCAACAACCTTCAGTGAACCCTTATTGTTAACACAGTGGAGTTGAGGGGCGCCTGGGTGGCTCGGTCGTTAAGTGTCTGCCTTCGGCTCAGGTCATGATCCCAGGGTCCTGGAATAGAGCCCCGGATCGGGCTCCCTGCTCAGCAGGAAGCCTGCTTCTTCCTCTTCCACTTCCTCTGCTTGTGTTCCTGCTCTTGCTGTGTCTCTCTCTGTCAAATAAATAAAATAAAATAAAATAAAAAGACAGTGGAGTTGAAAGTGCATAGCCTAGTAAGACCCAAGACGACCTGGACCCTGACAGTTGCCCTACTCCTTGATCTGTTCAAGTGATTGCTCCTCAGATAAGCCAGGAGGAGGCAGTTTTTTTTTTTTTTCCCCTGTAATGAACCACATAGTAAATATTTTAGGCTTTGCCAGCAACAGTCTCTGTTGTGACCACCCAACTCTGCCGTTGCAGTGAGAAAGTCAGAAACAATACCGCATGAATGAGCATGGCTGTCTTCCAATCACTTTATTTGTCGGCTCTGAAATTTGAATTTCATAGAATTTCCACGTGTCACGAAAGATTTCTTTGATGGTTTTTCAACCATCCAAAAATGTAAAACCCTTTATTTGCTTGCAGCCCCTACGAAAACATGGCAGGCGGGATTTGGCCCATGACTCACAGTTCACTGAACACTGACATAAACCATGTATGTTCTTTCTTTCACTCGGACCACCCTTCCTGCCCCAGATCCATCTTCTTGCAAGTTTACATCTGCCCTTTACTTTAACCTCAAATGCTTTCCATTCCTTTTCCTTCAGTGTTCTTCAATCTCCCCTTTTGCCCCAAAGCTCTTAGGGACCCTGCATGGTATTTGGCTTTCTGTAGCCCAGATTATCTGTGCTCCTCATGATGCTTAGCTGGGTCCGTTATTTGTCTTTTCTCTATCTTATGCCTCCCAAGCAGACTGTATATTTCTGGAGGGAGGGCAGAGCTGACATTTTATGTCTCCACGTGTCTCATAGAGTCATGCCCTACACCTACTTGGTGTTCAATAAATATTCAAGAACAAAATGGTACTTTTTAGCCCCTACTCTGCAGGACTCAGCGGGATTGTTTTATGCACAAAGTTCAGAAATAAAAAGCCAAACCCCAGCAAAATTCCTTCCTTTTGCATTCTTCATTTTGATGATGTCTCTAAGGTGTGGTTTCCTAGATTCTTTATGCCCCTAATATAGTCCAAATTACCTTATATTTCTGTTGTCTCTAATAGATAGGAAGTGACATGTAAGGGTACAGAGCCCCCGGTCACCTAGAGTCATATACCAAAACCTGTCAGAGTAATGTAAAGAATAGACCACACCAGACATTTTATTAAAGGCTTTTACCTTGTACCAGGTAATTGTGCACCATTAAGTTAATTCACACTGGAAAGAAGCAAAAAGAGTTTGGGGTGTGTTGAATGTGGTTCAGCCAATTAGGACAACGATTAGGATGACTCTGCCTGAAACTATGGTGTATCATTCAGATAGAGGCGCTATTTGGATGTCATTGAACAGATGTTATTTGAGAGACTGCTCTACTCTGGGAAAGGAGGCGAGGGAGAAAACAGCAGATTCTGAATGTTCCAACTTCTGCACCTCAGGTTCGCCCCACCTCCACTGCAGGCACATTCACAGTCAATCTGTTGAAACTTCAGCCTGAACTCGAAATAGCCACCATGCTATTTTTGCAAAGTAGACAATAATAATTGTTGAAGACGTGTCTCCCTCTAAAAGCATTTTTTTTAAAAATAAGGGTCATTTTTTTAAAATGACCTAACATTTCCTCTCTTCCCTCGAAGTTCATTATTCCCCGAGTTACCTCAGGGCATCCATGGGCATCCAGCCTTCGCCACCAAAGCAACATCCTGCTCTCAGACTTCTCTGGTGGAAAAGACAAATACCACAAACTCATGTGCAGGAATTCTGCCCCTTCCTTCCTCACCAGGCTCTATCTCTACCTACAAAATCAAACTGACTTGTTGCTCAGTACACCTATCTTATACAGAGGAGCAGTTGTATATGGAGCCTGCAAAGATGCGTGAGCCGCAGAATGCTGGTGATCACTCCCACCCATTGCTCTCATGAGGCAGTCTCTAGAGAAGACTCTTGGAGACTGTCCAACTTTTATAGAACTTTCTACTTTCTGTGAGGTCATTAACCATGATCAGCCAGGTCATTAGCCTCAACTTACAAAGGAGACCCAAGACCTTCTCTTATTTGAAAATTGCTAAGGCAAGTGCAACACGCTCAATCCACAAGACCAAGTGTATCTAATTCACAGCTGTATCCCTGGAGTCCAGTGTAGTACTTGGTACAAAGTAGATGTGAAATACATATGTCTCCTTGGGTCATGCTCATAACCTATTAAGTGCTCTATAATTTTCAACAAAAAGTGATACACTTTGGGTGTAGCCTCACAAATACATGTGTATTTGTTAAGTGCTCGAATGAATCTTGACTGCCTGCATATTCCTTTCTTTGGGATGCTGGCCTGAACGAGAATGAGTGTGCTTAAAGGGCGGGGGCGGGGGGGGGTTAAGTTTTGATTAGTGAGCTCCATGAGAGGCTCTCCTGACTCCAGGCAATGGGAGACACAGCACTGGAATGGAGATTGCTGGCAGACTTCCCGTGGAACCAACCAAACTTTAAGCCTCGAGCCTCTTCTTTACCCCTGCCTTTCCAAGGCTATGCTAGGGGCCCTGGCATTTTTCTATTCTCTTTCTTGTATTCTTTTCCTGACAGCTGCAAAAGCTTCAGGCCTCACAAAACTCAGACCTGTCCTGGGAGGTTCTCCTTGTAATCCTTCCTTGATTTCCAGGAGACCTGTTTTGATCAACATGCATTTCAAGCCTCAGTTGAAAGACCCCACGGGTGTGAGTATTTCCCAGACCCCTCTAGCTTCCCCACTGCCCCACCGCCACCCTACCTCACTCCCAGCCACCACGCTCCCCTTCCTTGGGTTTGTGTACGTTGTCAACCTCTTTGCCACCTCCAGGACACCTCACATCTTACTCTCTCTGTGCCCCCTCGCCCACATAGACACAATTAGCCTGACGAGGTCCTACCCAGCCATTCTGCAGGTCTATCTTCTCAGGTCCCTCAATCTATATATTAACCCCTCCTTGCCCTCGTTCATTCTCTTTCCAAGTAGCACCTGCAGGCTTCCACCCTTGAACTCATCACACATCCTCAGCTTACAGTGATTTGTTTGCATCTCTCTGCTCCACCTTTCTCCCTGAAAACTCGAAGGCCGGAAGTAGAGCTGACTTGTGTTCACCCATGTTTGTTGTCTTAGCCTCTGCCTGGTGCATAGTGTATGTACACTGACTACTTAATGAATAAATGAACAGATGCTTCCACAGCACGGAGTGAAAATCATGTCGCTTTACGGCTTAGTTTTTATTTGATTATTTTGTTTGTCTTTACATTATTATCTCTTTCACGGCACATTCCTGTTCTTAGAGGACTGTGCGTTTTATTATTTGTGTCAGGCACATAGATAAGTGCTTAAAAACATAATAACAATTAGGAAAAACCCTCTTTTGCTCTCCCTGGTGCTGGTGCAGAATCTGTGCAGTGATTTTGTGACTGTTTGCTCGAGGTCCCTGGAGCCGACATTGCTGTGCTTGCTTTGTTTCTGAGGGACTAGCTGAGCTGCAGAGAGAATCTTTGAGCCCATCTTGCTCCTGCTTTCTGCTTCCCCGTCCCTGTTGGCGATAGGCTTTCGAAGTAGAAGGCATGAAATCACGTTCCCTTTATTGGCAGCTCTAAAGAGCATCTGAAGCACCAGAGCGGTGATCTTCAAACTGCTGGGGAAGATTTGAAAGAGCACCAATGTCTGGGCCCCACACGCGAATAGTTACAGCAAGATCTTGGCGGTGGGTGCACCATGGAGATGTTTTAAAAGCTTCCAGGTGAGACAGAAAGACAAATACTGCATGGTCTCTCTTATTTGTGGAAGCTAAGAAAAAAGTCGAACTCAGAGAAACAGAGAGTAGAATGGTGGTTGCCGGGGCTGGTAGGTGGGGGGAGATGGGGAGATGTCGGCCAAAGAGAACTAACTCTCAGTTATAAGTAAGTTCTGGGGATCTAATGTGCAGCATGGTGACTGCAGTTAACAATACTCTATAGTATACTTGAAATTTGCTAAGAGAGTAGATCTCAAGCACAAAGGTAGCCAGGTAAGGTGATGGATGTGTGAATTAACTTGATTGTGGTAATTATCCCATAAGGTATACACGAATCAAACTATTACATTGTCTACTTTACATATATCCAATTTTGCTTGTCAATTTAACCTCCATGAAGCTTGGGGAGAAGCTCCCAGGGGATTCTTTTGTGCAGTGAGTGCTGAAAACCATGGCCGTGGAGGAGAAAACTCAGTTATGGCATTGGCTGAAGAGGGGTTCAGAGAGTCTTGACTGTAGCAATGACAAACACTTCGAACCAGTCTAAGTTTTTTGTGACAAACAAGCAGAGAAGCCTTGCTCCCAGGCTATAATGCATTTCTTTTCTCACACATGTATGGAAGGAATAACCCTCAAGAGTCTGTGTGGCCTGGAAAACTTCAGAAGGGAAATAGGGCTTTGGGACCCAGAGGTTCTCATTTGATTCCCTATACTTTTTCTGTTGTTGGTGGGGCAGGCAGGATTTATGAGGTCTGCAATGGGGCCAAGGTGATTTGAAACTTGATTATTTGGGGTGTCAGGGAATTCAGGAGAGAAAGATCAAGTTCCCAGGTGATGATGCTGTTGGTCTGGGAATCACATTTGGAGAACTGTTGGTTTATTATCCTAGGGTCATCCTGTCTTTGGTTCCTAACGACTGATCACTTTGAGATAACTGAGGCTTCATTGAAATGGCTTTCTCAAAGGTGGGGGGGGGTGATAAACAGCAATCTACCCTGCTCACTCTGCCTTTCTTCATCCTCTCCAGCAACTCAACACTTGCTTCCTGGAGCCAGCCTTCCCCAGCTGTTTAATTCAAGCCTAAAAGCAGGTACCAAGTCTTTGATGTGTACTTTGGCCCATAACTATTTCAGTAGAGTTAAAAAGTATTTCCCATTCATCATCTCATGTAACTCTTTAGAAAACCAAGTGTTTCATTCTCCTGCTTCTTTTGTTTACTCATGACATTTCTTCTCCTGTAGAACTTCATCTATCTATCTATCTATCTATCTATCTATCTATCTATCTATCTATCTACCTACCTACCTATCCATCCATCCATCCATCCATCCATCCATCCATCCATCCATCCATCATCTACTTATTTATTTGGTTTGCTATGGTGCTGAACCTGATTCTCATTCAGAAATTACTCTTTAGTTCAAGAACTTATCACTATTTGACTAGAGTCTGTGTCTCTCAGTTCCAATTCTCAAGAGCGAGAATATTTGATTAGCTACCCAAACCTGTGGGTAAGATACTCTTGGGTGAGGTGCCACCTCACTCCTACCTCAAACCATCCAATGGGAAATTGAGGTAGGGCATGCATAGATGGAGGCCCACTCAACAGGATCACTGTAAAAGAACAGGGGTCAATAAAGTTTTCTTGAAAGGGCCAGACAGTAAATAGTTTAGGCTCTGCAGGTCATATGGTGTGTGTTGCTATGATAGCACTCAGGTAAGCCGTAGACAACATATAAATAAATGGGTGTGGCTATGTTCTAAGACAACTATATTTACATAAATAAGATTGGACTGTATTTGACCCCTTGACCATAGTTTACTTAATCTTGTATCTGAGCACCCTAAACGCTTTTTAACTTCTTAACTGCAATAACTGAACTGTAATTTTTCTCTCTGTTAATTGTGTCACTTGCAAAGGCTTACAGAGCTCTCAAGACAGACATATCTTGTCTATTTTATATTCCTCATAGCACTAACATGGCAAGTGATGCACACTGTATCCTAGCAATTGTTTTGTAATGGATGTAAAGAATGTTTGGATGAGCTATTTGGGCTTCCTAGTGATTGGCATAATGTAAATCCAACCAGTCTGTTTTATAAAGTTAGCCAAATCTTCTAATCAGAGCACATGCCTTAATTTTCCCTGTAGTAGCCAAGTGTGATGCATATGGGGTATTATTCACTAAAAAAAAAAAAATATATTCTGGTTGTCTTGAGCTCACAGACCATAGGATTCTTTGTGAAAACTTCATTCTTAAGTCCCTGGCCAGGAATAGCCTAGATGGGGCAGAATAGGGATCTCCTGAGGCAAGGGTTCTTACTCTGGCTGAACATTTAAACATTAATTTAATTAATCTGATAATTTAATTTAATTTTAATTATCACCTGGCCAGCTTTTAAAAATGCCAATTGCCAGACTGAAGATTCTTTGAGGATGAGACCCAGGCATCATGTCTTATTGTGTGATAGGGGTTGGAAAGCTAAATACTATATTTACTATAGTCCCTTCCACTTGAGTTCTATAAATGACCCAGCTTTTTCCAAGCAGACACACTCATGCAAGACTAGAAGGAAAAAGTGACCGTCACGAGGCAAATATAGTTGTGGAGGCATTTCGTATTTCTCTGTAGCAACTGTTACAGAGTCCCTCCTGTCTGGTTTCAGCTTCGTGGGTATTGAGAAGCATGGTATTTAATTTGCTGGTGAAGATCACAGCAAAGGTGTAGTGATCTTGGTGCCAGTATGGCTTCCTGATCATGGTAGAGAGGGGCGGTTCCCTGGTGAGCAAGCTCTGCTTTATTCTGAGGGTCATTTCTGGAAGTTCAGTTCAGTTATTTGTGTTTTTTGTAAGTCACCTAAAAATTCCTTTATACTAAAACTAGTTAGAATGAATTCTGTTGTTTTCATGGAACTGGGAGTGATATCGAAATCAGGCAACAGAAACTGAAGGATGGGAATCTGGGGTGGGGGACATGACTTGGTTGAATTTGAAGACCCTGAGGATCTGGTAAATATTAGAGGGTAGGCTACTGATGGACCATGGCAGGGGGGATACAAAAGTTACTTCAGTTACATAAATTCATCTGGGGTCATCTGGAATAAAGTGCCTATTGGAATTATGGTGCTCTCAGACTGAGTATGTACTGGGGTAGCAGTACAAGGGCCATGGGAATGTACTGGCTTATTTATTTATTTATTTATTTATTTATTTATTTATTTATTTGAGAGAGAGCATAGAGGGAGGAGCAGAGGGAGAGGGAGAGAGAGAGAATCTCTAGCAGACTCCCTGATGAGCAGGATCCCAGAACCCTGAGATCAAGACTGGAGCCAAAATCAAGAGTTGATGCCCAATCGACTGCATCACCCAGGCACCCCTGTGCTGGCTTTTTATAATAGCATTTGAAAACTTTAAAAAAGAGAACTTGGATTTTAAAATTTTCATTCAAGCCTTGGCCAGAGAACTAGTGAGGTTCTTCTACCCTAAAAAAATCTCTTATCTCGGGACGCCTGGGTGGCTCAGTCGGTTAAGCGGCTACCTTCGGCCCAGGTCATGATCCCAGGATCCTGGGATAGAGTCCCACATCGGGCTCCTTGCTCAGCAGGGAATTGATTCAATCAAAGTCAGCTACCGCAGTCTGATGAGGGGGGAATGCTTAATTACAATGCAAGTTGAGCTCTTAGCCTCAGCAGATTACATGTGAAAGTTGGAACAATTGTGGGAAGGAGTAGGAACTTAACATTGGAAACGACCACATTTGGGAGGATTTGGATGAGTCCGAGAACCCAGAAGCCCCAAATCCTATGAGTTTCCTTTGCACCTGAAGCCTGTACTTCCAGACTTCCTCATATCTTGGGCTCAGCAAATGTCCTAGCTTCCACCAGGCAGACATGGCCCCATGAGACTGGGAAGGCAGGGTGGACCTAGGGAGGCAGATGCCTCCATCCTGGTAATGCTGATCACGGCAGAGGCAGTGTGATCTGGAGGCAGCAGATGTGGAGGCAGTTTCCCGATTCCTCAGCTTTCTTTCTAAAACAGCAGAGGATCCCTCAGAAGATGAGTTCTGTTGTATGGTTTGGAAAGTAGCTCCTACAATCTCAGCCTCAAGCCTGCTCTCCAGGTATTTCTGCCAGCCACCTAATAACACATAATAAATTCCTTTCTGCTTAAAGTAGCCAGGGTGAAGTCTGTCCTCTGTAGCTGAACCCTGATACAGAGAGGTAATAAATCAATTCATCAGTAGCTTTCCTAGCCGCTGTGGAAATGGCCCATAACGACCATAAGAAAAAGGCATCTTGGCTCTGCCTGAATCCCTCTAGGGACAAGTTTCTTAGGTAACTCATTCCATTTTGAACAAATTCCAATTATTAAAAAAAAATTTTTTTTATAGTTGTCTGGAATCTATTTGTAACTTGATCCTATTGATTTGGTTTCCTGTTAGCACATTTGTTTGGTTTCCTGTTAGTCACTTGGACAAGCTAAAAACTGAAATTCCTCTACTTGTTTTCTCTGTGATATGGTTCTCAGATTCCACCACACTGCCTACAAGTACCTGAGGATGAGAGAGAGGACAGGAGAGGAGAGGAGAGGAGACGAGAGGGGAGGGGAGGGGAGGGGAGGGTTAGTCCTGATGGGGACTGTTGACCCTGAATGTGGTGACATGTGCTGGAATAAATCTTTACGTAGAAAAGAAAAGCCAAAAAGGTGGAGAAAGTGTATGTAATTAAAACCTTCTTATTTAGTAAGAGTCCCCGAGCCAGCTCATGATTACTTTGTCAGCCTCATTGGAACATTTTATTTGCACGGTAATTTATCTTTCATCTATTAGTTCATCTTTCTGTTGGTAAATTAGTGACCCTTGGTTCATCCACTCAATAGCATGAATTTTGTTATTTTACCCAAGGGCTAGTTACCCATATTGAAAAAGAGACAGGAAAGGGGCATAGAAATTAAAAACAAATCTAATGTAATGGGGAATTACATAACATCCCCCGGTTATTTTTATTTCTCAAACTACTTACCACTATCGAAGAGTAGTTGTTTATATGCTTACTGTCTGTGTTCTTTTCCCAGAACATAAACTCTAAGAGGGCAAAAAATTTGTATGTTTTGATCCTTGCTGTATCCTAGGAGTCTGGTCTCACTATGCTAATTTAATGAATGCATGTTAGCATAGATACAATGAAAGAAACAGAGGAGGTGAAGGAGCAGAAGGGAGCCTGTGTTAATTTCCTATTGCTGTATTACTAGTTATCACAAACTTAGTCACTTAAAACAACACACATTTATTATCTTATAGCTCACAAGGGTCAGGAATCTGGGAGGCACTGCTTGACTGGTCCTCTGCTCGGAGTCTCACCAGTCTGCAATCGAAATGTTGGTTGGCTTCATTCTCATCTGGAGGCTCATCTGAGAAAATGCCTACTTCTGAGCTCACACAGGTTGTTGGTAGAATTCATTTCCTTGAGATATAACCGAGGACCCCAGTTTCGTACTAGGTATTAGATGGAGGCTGCTCTAGGCTTTTAGAGACCGCCCTGCAATCCTCTGCCACATGGTTCTCCCATAGACAATTCACAGCATGGCTGTCTGCTTCCTCGAGGGCAGCAGAGAAAGTCTCTCTTCACTCTGCTAGGAGTCTTACATAACGTCATGCCATCATGGGAATGGCATTATGTTTGGCATATTCTATCGGTTAGAAGCAGGTCACTCAAGGGGAGGGATTGATACAAGGACTCCTTGGGAATCACCCTAGGGTGTGTTTATCACAGAAGCCCAGGAAAAATGAGAAATGGTCAAGAAGAGAGAGATTTGGCTTTTGTTTCTCAAACATTTCTTTTTATGAAATTCACCCTACATTTTACAATCAAAATATTGTGTAGCTCAGAGACTTGGTTTAGAACACCCCCAATCTTACACATTTTAGCAAATTCCAAGGTCCGGAATTTTTAGTTTGGTTAATGATTCACATGATGTGGAGTCCTTCTTTGGATTTTAATTTCTCTCTGATGAAGAGGGAATTTCAAGGTAGATTTAGACTGGATCTGGCTCCCTGGTTGTTTAAGAAATAGACGTGTCTTGGTTAACAAGATGGGTAAAATTCCAAGCTGAGAATTTAGAGCACCCAGCATGGACAAAAGTCTACCAGTGATTTCAGAGGAGGTATATGGTTGTGGGACTGGACTTTTCCCTCAGAGTGGCTTCATTTTGTAACCAATGAATCTGGACTGGTCAGACAAGTTGCTTCATGCAACTGCAAAAAGACAGCCCTAAAGCCTATAAAATATCTTCTTGCCACCTGTCTCTTTTCCAGAGTAGTTGAGTAACCAAAATATTAGCCCTTTACCCTGGTCAAATGGGAGAGGGGCTTGCCTACAAAGCCTGTGGGTATATAGCTGAGGGTGAAGTATATATATTTGAAAATCATAAGAAAAAAGAATGGATTGACCATGCTTGCATTAGAGAACTTGCTGAAGTCCTACTATATTTAATTGAATCAAAGATGCCATTGTAAGGCACAACATTATTTTATATGCCACTAAGTAAGAAAGAGCAAAGCCCTGGCAATTAAACAGCAACAAGCCATTGATTATAAGATACATCACTATTTCAGAGGTATTAGTGTGTGCATAAAGGCATGTCTTAGAATTGATGAGTAAGGTTGGCTTCCCAGGAGCAAACATACCTGGAAATGGTATTACCTTCAGGAAGTCCTGATTCTCAGCAGGGCTGGGGTTTAGAAGACCTGGGAATATGACATTGACTAGTCTGCTGTCACTAGGAAAAGAAACCATTCAAGTTGGAAATGTCCTTGGAAGTCATGTAACCCAGCCTCCCTCCTAAGGCAAGAGAAACTGTGCTTCTCTTTCTAATGGATGTTTTTCTAGTCTCTGTGGAAATATTTGGAGCATTGAGGAACTCACTACTTCACATAGCATCTGGTTGCATTTTTGGGTATAATTTATCAGGTAATGGGGTCCCAATTTAAACCTAACGATGCTTACTTTGATCCAACTATGTACGAGAATGTCTGGGTGATTTTAGGCTGGGCATCATCTGTGAAATGGGAAAACAAAGATCCTGTAGAGAAAGCTCATGCCAAAGGAAGAAGAAGATGGGCTGACAGGTGCACCCTGACAGTGCCTCAGCTTATTTATTCTTTCTTTCCTTTGGTGAGAGTACTTATCAAGGGCCAAGGTCTAAATCAATTACAGACATCAGTTCCCAGTTTCCACACCTCTCAGCTCATAGCTCTTCCAACTCCAGTTTGAAAAATACAGAAGAACTCTGATTGGACGTGTTTGCCTTGAGTACCTGCATGTGGTCCCATCACTCACCACCCAGGGGTGCTGTGGTGTAGCAGACAGGTCACTGGCCTTTCCATTGTATAGGCACCTTGACATGGCAGATGGCTTGGGTACCACTGGGCATAGCATTGTTGGGTGTCAGCTGGAAATGAGGATGCACCATGGCACATTGCTTTGCCTAGACCTCAGAGAGCCAGATTGAAGGTAATCGCACAGAGGAGGTAGAAAATGATCACACATGGTAGCAAAGGGGGCTGCATTCATCACACTAGGAGAAGCACCTTGATGGAGTGCTTGAAACACTCGGGGATTATGTAGCGGAATAGGACCTTGAGGTTTCCATCACAGAAAACAGGGACAGAGCCAGTTACACATTACTAGCCAGTGCTAAGTAATTCTGCTTTGACCACGAGCAAAGAAATCTGTAGAAAAACATGGATTATATTTTTACCAGTTGCACTCATTATAACTTACACCGTTATAGTGGATCTTGTCATTAATAAAATATTAACATGTTGCTAAAACTTTAATAACAATAAAGTGCTAATGCATTTTATTTATTTATATTCGATAGTTCATAATCTCACTCTCTTCTACTATAATTAATGAGTCTACTGTTCAAATTCTTAAGAAAGCTATTCATAGATGACTGTGTCTAAATTCAGTTTTAGGAAATAGAAGTAGACTTCCAAAAGTCTTTGCCAATGACTCGCAGATGGTTGTGGAAAAAGCTAAATAAAAAGAAAATTATTTTCTTTTGAATATAAAAGGTACATTGATTTTTCTCATGGGTGAAGTTAGAGATATGAATAGGAGGAGAACAATATCCGAGCTGATTGCAGTGCTCACCACTGTAACAGATTTTCAAAGTTAGGCTCTTGCAGGTTGATTTACACATATTGATTATTGGCATCCCACAATTTTAGTAGTCTTAAAACATTTTACTCTTATCATTTCCAATTGTTTTTCTCTTCCTTCATCATTCTCTGTCTTGGTAATGTAACATTTCATGTTGGAGGAGTTGTCTATTTTACTTTTTGTGCATTGTTATATTAATATTTCTTCCCTGGGTTCTTAGAATTCTCCTACACAGTCGAGCCCCTTTAAAATTTTTCTTAAAAATGTATATCCTTTCTTAAGTAAAAGAAAGCCCAAAAAGGCATAAGTAACTTTGCTTTTTTTTTTTTTAAGATTTTATTTATTTATTTGAGAGAAAGAGGGAGAGAGAATCTGAAGCAGACTCTGCACTGAGCACAGAGCCTGACATGGGGCTCGATCCCACAACTGCGAGATCATGACCTGAGCCAAAACCAAGAGTCAGACACTCAACCAAGCCACCAAGTACCCCGGCATAAATAACTTTGTACAAGAGAATGAAAACATAAAAAACCATAATTCTTACAAATATTTTAGTTTTAGTTTATTTTAGTTTTAGTCTGTGATATGTTGTTACGGCAGCTCGAGCAGACTAATACACTCTCTTAGTGTGAAACTGATGGATGGAGGGATGTTTGCAGGTTCAACTTCTTGAAGCTGATGCCACCCCACTCTCCAAAATCATTGACACACATCTAACTCCCACCACTGGGTCTCTTCTAGTGGCACAGCCTCACCGACGCCGGACGAGTGTTGACATGGTATCTTCTTATGATTTTAATTTGCACTTGATTTTTAGTGAGGTTGAACATCTTTCCTTATGTTTCATTAGCCATTTATGCTTTCTATTTCTCTGTAAATGGCCGGTATGTATATTTTTGCTTATTTTTTTATTGGATTGACTTTTTTTAAACAATTGATGGGTGCAGTGTTCTATTAATGCCATTAGTTTAGATTTTTTATATTCTTACTGATTTTTTAAAAAGACTATTTTTTTTTGAGAGATGGAGAGAGAGAGCGTGCGTGTGTGCAAGGGGGGGAGGCTTTTAAAGAATTTTGAGGCCAGGAAGATTCAGTGTCTTCCTCTTTTTTTTTAATAGCATCCAGCGCATATCTCTGTTACTAGTTATGGTTCTGATCACATTTGTTTGGTAGATGCATGTTGAAATGTCTTTCTTTTCTAGACTGTGAGCTTCTTAATGGCAAGGAGCATGTCTTTGTTTCTAATCCCAGGGTCTGGCACAGTACTGGCCTGATTTGTATTTGTTGAATGAATAAATACAATAATAATATAATGTTACTATGAAGAAAAAGAATTTGTTTTATAAATCATAAATCACATCACTCTCACTTCTGATATTTGTATGCTTTTTTCTGTTTCAATGAGAGTGACTTGCCTTCCCAGCTGCATTGTGAGTTTATGTGGGCAGAGGCTGTATTTTATAGAGGATTGGTACTGCTTTGGTCCTTAGCGAAGTGTTAAGTATATTAAAAATCCCAGAAGATATTGTTTGATTGATGAGAGACTAAATGTAGCATACATTCTAATCATTTATATTTTACCTTTTTATTTTTTGTTTGTATCTTTTTACTAAAATGAAGGTATGACAAGTAGTATTAATAAAGTACTAGTTACTCAAATAAGGTGACATATGCGGACATATGTAAAAAGGTTTAAATGCTGAGGGACAGGCTCACGCCCCCTTCATTGGAGCCAATGCCATATGGCTGCCGGGTGCTGTCGTCAGTCTCTGCCTTTCTCCAGTAACCCAGGCTCCTGGAGAGGCCCATTTTGACAATCTCAGCAGGTCTTGAAAGTTCCTTCTGGTTTACTCATGAATTTTAATATCTTTTTCCTTCTCAGAAACAGAAAAGCTAAGAAAACCACATATCTTCACTCTTAATCTGGACATAATCTTTTTTTCAAGATTTATTTATTTATTTGAGAGAGAGAATGAGAGAGAGGAGAGAGAGAGAGAAAGTGGGGAGGGGCAAAGGGAGAGTGAGAGAGAGACTCTCAAGCAGACTCCCAGCTGAGCATGGGGCCCTATGCAGGGCTTGATCTCACGACCCTGAGATAATGACCTGAGCTGAAATCAAGAGTCAGACGCCCAATCTATTGAGCCCCGCCCCCCCCCTGCCGCCAGGTGCCCCTAATCTGCACATAATCTTATGAGTACTCTTTGGTTTTTCTTTTTCTTTTCAGGAGAGATTGCCTGTCTTCCCAATGATCTAAAAATGACTTATAGCCAAAAGTTTATTAGGCTACCGTTTCTCAGGAGTTAAAAATAGTGCTTTAGACTGATGGTTGTCAAAGTGTGGTCCCCAGAGCATCAGCATCAGCATCACTCGGGAACTTGTTAGAGATAGACATTCTTGGCCCCCACTCAGACCTACTGACTTGGAAACTCTAGGGGTGCAGGAATCTGTGTCTTAACAAGCTTCCAGGGGATTCTGATACATGCCAAAGTTTGAAAACCACTGCTTTAAACCTTCAGCTAAGGGTCTAAAAGGAGTAAATCCCTCCCTCCCCCATCTTTTCCTTTATGATTATTTGAAGGACTTAAATAGCACATGACTGTTTTGATGCAGTCATACCACAGTGTTAGAATAGGACGTGATTAGATCACATAGTAGCCAGAAAGACAGAGTAGAACAGTCATTATTAGGAGAAGAACTCTGAGACCAGAAGCTGGCTTGTGTTCACGTCCTGCCTCTATCATTTCGTCCTTGTGTAACCTTGAGCATGGTACTCAACCTCTCCGTGGTTCTGATTCCTCTTGTATAACACTGAGATCCTGGCAGTACCTCTCTTATGGGGAGGCTTATTGCTGGGAATGAAGGATTCATACTGATAAGTGCTTGGCACAGTGTCCGGCCCACAATGAGAGCTCCGTAAGTGATTGTCCAATAAAATAAATGAACTTGAAGCTGAAGGTTTCATAATCTGAGATAGTCCCCTACAAGAGGGACACAGAGCAGGTGGGTGGAGCAAGTCATACTCCCTTGGAGGCCACTGCCTGTGTATCAGGCCAGAGCTCTTCTCCCAGATGCAGAGGGAGAGGACTGGACCAGCAGTGACCACAGAGTATAGGAAATCTGTATATATTTAAGCAGGATTCACACTTGTATCGTTCTGAATCCTGGAAAGGGAGGTGATAAGAAATGTAGTTATCCTTCACCAGGATATGGCAGGTGTCTGAGATCCCTGGGCCATCATATGGCCAAATCTTGGTTGTCAGAACTTTCACATGTACTGCTTTCAAAAAAAATCCATTCGACATGAACTAGGCACCAACATCCATTTCTGCTGGTTGCTGGTGTATACTCCATCACTTGGCAGATTTGATGTATTTTAACCTAGCTTTCAGCTTTCTGTAATCTCGCTGCATCAATCCTTCTCTGCTCAGGCATGTCTGCCTTCATTTGGTAGACATGGCAGGTTTTTCATTTCCCCCATGTAAATGACTTGTTTATTACAGTAGGTGTCCCTGGTCTTTGGAAACAGCTTATAGATGTCCTCACACAGAGCTGAGAAAGGGCTTCATGAATAATAATGCCCAAGTAAACCTGAGATGAGCTTGGACGTTGCCTCTTTGAAATTCATACATCATTCTAAGTGCCATCATTTAAATAGAAAATGTGGAAGCCTTCCTGGGAAGGCTGGGTCTGAAATATGCTTTCTTTACAAAACTTATCATTTCAGCACAAAACAAACAAACAGCAGAAAGCAAAGGTGGGAGTATGTGATTCCTGGTATGTGTTTTACTTGAGCATAAAATTTGTTTTTCTGATTGTACTGGGACTTTTCACAGCCCTATGGTTTTAACTTTTTAATTTGCATTTCTCTTTCTACTAAATGTTTCTCAGCTTCCTTTGAATTTATGGTAAAAAGCACAAAACTGAAGATGAGAAGACCGCCATCCAAGGTAAGTTAGCACTCAATTCCATTTGTCTTGGGAGACAAAAGAGAATTATTAATGCATTTGTAGCATGGACTTTAGCTTCTGTCTAGACTGCAGGTCTTCAAACTTGCCTGTACATGGGAATCACTTGGAGACTGTTAAAAATACTGAAGCCCAGGAGCACCGGGGTGGCTCAGTCGGTTAAGGGTCTGCCTTTGGCTCAGGTCATGATCCCAGCGTCCCAGGATTGAGTCCTGCATTAGGTTCCCCGCTTAGTGGGGAGTCTGTTTCTCCCTCTGGTCCTTCCCTGTCTCATGCTTTCTCTCTCCCTCTCTTGCTCTCTCAAATAAATAAATAAGATCTTAAAAAAAAAACAAAAAAAAACCCCAAAAAACCTGATGCCCGGGACCCATCCAAGGTGTTCTGGTCTGGGTGTGTTGGGGTTTTTTTGAAGATGCCCAGGTGATTCTAATGTACGGGAAAGTTTGAGAACAAACCACAGGTGCACATAGATTTGGAGATAGCCAGCCATTCATGCAGAAAGTCATATGACCCAACCGAAGTCTATCTAGAGATGGACTGAGTGGCCTCTGAGGAGAGAACCCATTCTGAGGGAGGAAGGAGCCAGGCATACTCAGGTACGAAAGCTGGGAGTTCTGCTTCTGGGTATATTCACTTTACTCTGTCCCCTCCCTGCTGTGACGGCTGCACACCCCGCCATGCAGACCTCTCCTGACCCTGCACAGCCCATCGCAGATCACACAGGGTGCTGCGGGAGGCCACTCCGGCTCACCATCTGCAAATCTCAGATGGAGGGAGAGAGAGGACTGAGCTGAAATGGAAGTGCTTTTCCAGTAGAAGCTCTGCAAAGCCCTGGGTCCCAGCAGAAGTGGTTACAGAGTGCGACATAGTGACACGGGGAGGTGGGTTCCTCAGCCTTGTCAACACACTCTGCAGCAATTCAGGCCTAGAGGCGGGAGGGCAGTGGTACCAGGGGCCTGGTGAGCCGGAGTGACCTCCCGCAGCACCCCGTGTGATCTGCGATGGGCTGTGCAGGGTCAGGAGAGGTCTGCATGGCGGGGTGTGCTTGGCGGGTACTGCGTCTGGCAGAAACGCTGGGAGGATGGCAGATTTGTCAGAGAGCTGAGGTCGCGGACGTTGGCAGGTAACAAGGTAACGTTTGCTATTTATACTCCAGGTGTATATCTACCAGCAGGTGAGGCCTGGGGACTCAGCATAGTTTATCTGTGTAAGTAAGGATGTGAAGATACAACTATACGGTTAGATATAGAAAATCAGAATGCTACCTTCCTGACCCTATTGGCTTAGCTCCCCTGAAGAACGGTCAGATATTAATAGGATGCCCTTTGTCTGAATTGAGGAAGGAGCTATGTAAGAAGGTTGTGGCCATTGCTGTGGAGCTGCTATTAAAGATATTGCTCATTAAATCCTTCAGTGGTTCTCCTAAGGCCCCGTGTGATAAATTCCTTTTGGAATTCAAGAGCAAGTCTATCCTGAATAATTGGTATGCCTTCATTTATGAGATAATAAGAACTGTGCAACCCATTACATTTCCTGCCCTCCTCCCCTCCTCAGCTGTCAAGAATTTCAAAACCAAACACAATACTTTCTTGCAATAAATATAACCTCTGGTGTTAACAACATCGGGTCCTTCTTATTATGGCTTTGCTGTGGTTTAATAAATTTTTCTATGTGTGTCTTGTTTTAAACCACACTAAGATATTTTTAAAAGTAGCAAAGGGTGGGATGCCTGGGTGGCTCAGTGGGTTAAGCATCTGCCTCCGGCTCAGGTCTTGATCTCAGGGTCCTGGAATCAGCCCCGCCCCGCCTTCCGGTCTCCCTGCTCAGCAGGGAAACTGCTTCTCCCTCTCCCTCTGCTCCTCCCCCTACCCCCTGCTTCTGCTCTCTTTCTCTCTTTCAAATAAATAAATAAAATTTAAAAAAAAGAAGCAAAGGGAAAACATAAAAATCTCAGTTAAATACAATCTGATTTATAAAAGTCTTTTTTTATAGCTTTATTGTGGCATAATATATACAATAAGCCGCACATATTTAAAGGGTAATATTTGTAAATTTTGACATAATATATACCACTGAAACCATTACCATGATTGGGATGATGAACATATTTATTATCTCCCAAAAGTCTCCTCCTGTTCCTTTGGAATCTCTCCCCCAACTCTCCCTGTCCCTAGGCAACTACTGATCTACTTTTTGCTACTAGATTAGTTTGCATTTTCGAGTCTTACACAAGTGGATTCATATACTATGTTCCTTTTCTTGTCTGAATTCTTTCACTCGGCATAATTATTTTGAGATTCATCCATCTTATTGAACACATTAATAGTTTATTGCTAAGTCGTATTCCACTGAATAGATGCATACACAATTGTTTCTATTCAGCTGTTGATAAACATCTGGGTTACTTCCAGTTTTAGCTACTATACCTAGAGCTGCAATAAACATTCATGAACAAGTCTTTATGTGGACATATGCTTTCATTCATCTTGAGTAAATGAAAGGGATGGCTAGATTGTACGGTAAGGCACAGGTAGCTTTTTTAGAAATTGCTGCAGCGTTTTGCGAAGTGGTTGTACCATTTTACATTCCTATCAGTGGCATATGAAAGTTCTCATTGCTCTACATCCTCCCCGACACTTGGTATGATCAGTCTTTTAAATTGTAGCCATCCTAATGGGTGAGTAGTTATATCTTATTTTGGTTTTGGCTTGCATTTCCCTAATGACTAATGATGCCGAACATCTGTTCTTATGTTTATTTGCAATTCATCTATCTTTGGTGAAATGGCTGTTCGAATCTTCAGCCAATCTTCAAAAATTGAGTTGTTTTCTTTTGATTGTGTTTTGAGGGTTCTTTATATATTCTTGGATATAAGTCCTTTATTAGATACATGACTTGAAAATATTTTCTCCTAGACTGTGACTTGTTATTTTGTAGAATCTGATTGTTAAGTACACTACTGAAACCACTCCAGCACAATCCAGGCATGTGGGACCATGAGAAGTGGTGTTCAGAATTATGATCCTGAGATTCTGCAATGTCCTGCCCTGTGGTTGGATTCACTGAATGTCCTGGGCTAGTGTAACTGGCCCCAACTCACCTCCTGTCTTGCAAGCCTCAATTTGCCTCCATCTTCTCCAGCCTTTGTCACACAGCCATTATCGAGATACTGAAACCTGCCCATTGAATGGACCCTTATTTGCCAAAATAGCACTCATTAATCTTTTTTTTTAAGATTTATTTATTTATTTGAGAGCGAGAGAGAGTGCAGTGGGGAGGGGCAGAGGGAGAGCAGAGAGAGAGAGAGAGAGAGTCTCAAGCAGACTCCGTGTCAGTGCAGAGCCCAACACAGGGCTCAATCTCATGACCCTGGGATCATGACCTGAGCTGAAACCAAGGGTTGGATGCCTAACCCACTGCACCACCCAGGCGCCCCAGTACTCCACTAATCTTTGATCTGCTTGACATACAAGAGATTGGAAGGACCTCATCTCCAGGCACTAAAATCTGGCTTTGCTGGGGTGGGGGAGAGGGAGAACCTAACAGTCTACCTATTGTATTTAGGTTGAATCAAATGAAATTACTGCTTTTTTTGTTGGTCAAAAAGTATCAACTATAGGTGTATTTGTAATGGGTTGCCATAACAAAGTCCCCCAGATTTGGGTGGTTTAAACAACAGAAATTCATCATCTCATAGTTCTGGAGGCTAGAAGTCTGAGATCAAGGTGTCAGCGGGGTTGGTTCCTTCTGAGGGCTGTGAGGGAGAATCTGTTCAGACGTCTCTCCCAGCTTCCGGTGGTTGGTTGGTGATTGTTGGCATTCCTTGGCTTTTAGATGCACCACCCCAAACTCTGCAAAATATCTTTACATGGTGTTCTCCTTGCATGTGTGTCTCTGTGTCTAAATTTCTCCTTTTTATAGGGACACCAATCATATCGGATTAGGACTCACCCTAATGACCTCATTTTAATTAATTATATCCGCAAAGACCCTATTTCCAAATAAGGTCATATTCTGACATACTGGGGGTTAGGGCTTCAACATATGAATTTTCGGGGAATAAAGCTCAACCCATAACAATAGGCAGTTGTATATAGTTCAGCCTAACAGAAACTTTTAGTCAATCTACTTGTTTTTAGCTCCTGACCTCCTTACACCTTCTACTTTGGATTGGTTCCTCCTATTTCTAAACTTTTCCAGGGAACCTTGGAGTCAGATTGGTTGTGTCTCGTTAGTTTTCTCATCCCTCCATCCCACAGGTCCTTAGAGTTGACTTTTCTTCTCTAGGTCTGCTCTGCAATTTGACATTCATCTAACATCCAATTTATTGAAGTTGAGTTGTTGTTTTAAAGCCTTTGGTCTTACCTTAGTCAAAGCTTTTTGGGCAGTGTAGAGCTGTGCTCAGAAGTTCTTCTGTGTTTAGAATGGGAGTTTAGTGTCATGACAATAGAATTTAGACTCAGAACACTTGGGTTTGGGCCATGCCTCTACTATTTACTAGTCCTGTGAAACTGGACAATTTGGTGGCTCAGTTTCCTCATCTGCACGATATGAAAATAAAGTTGCTTGGTGTCTAAATTAATTGTGGAGAAAAACATGGGGGATAATTTTCAATAACATAATTTGTGTATGGTAAGACTTTATCTAACCATTAATCGTTATGACAAAAAGAATTATTTTGCAGTTGTGGAAAACTACAAAATTGAATAATAACAGCAAATATGTACCAAGAGGTTACTTTGCACAGTTACAGTTCTTAGCCTCTTTACACATTGACTCATTTAATTATCACAACTACTGTGTGAAGTAGTTACCATTTGGACTCCACTAGAGAGAGAAGGAGACTGAGGCGTGGAGGCCCTGTTTGTTAATCCTCTTTAAAAATCCCCTGCTCTGCACAAGACCCAAAGCGTTTGTCACTTTCTCCCTCCACAGAACACTCTCTCCAACTCTCTTTACTCACACTTCCTTTGATGTCAGAGAAAGTAATTTCTCTCTTCTTCATTTATAGTTTTCTTTTCACTGGGGCCCTAAATCCCTTCCCTCTGTATCTCATGAAAACTCCCACTGCCCTGAATTCACTCTCACTCCATATCATGCCAGTTTCCTGTATTTGTAGGTTCAGTTTCTTACCCATCCAGAAAAGTAGAGGAGTCTAATAAAAACAGGAAAACCGCTCGAACTGTTCTCTTTTATCTACCTCCTATTTGGGCTCATCCTTTTTTACGTCAAATCGCACTCAAAGCATGGTCCATACCTAGACTCAATTCACATTTCTTCTTAACTCCTGCAATCTGGCTTCCAATCTCTCCTATCCAAACACAGTATGAAAGCAAATCTCTCCAAATTTCTTTCGCTTTAAGATTAGCGACCTGTTCGATCTTCATCTCTTACTCTTCTCTGCCTACATGAGACTTCTGGTGGCATCCATCTGAGTGAAATCACACAGTCCTGAGCTCACTCTTTCTAGCTTGTACTTTTCAGATTTGATCCAGTTGCCTTCCTTCCCACCTGGACGACTCCCATCTCCTCTGTTCTATTTCACTTTGAGAAATTATCGCCACTTGAAACCATATTATATACGAATATTCTTTCCTGACTGACATCAGTTGTCTTCTTTCTTCAGCCTGTCTAACTCCATGGCCAATATTTTTATAAGAGGCAGGGACCGGTGGGACAGAATGAAATGTAAGTCAGCTGTTTCTATGTTCCTATCTGAAAACAGAATGTTGCTTTGATCAAATCTTTTCGGCCTTTGAAGAATCACTTGAGGGCTTCTTTGCATGTTCTTGGTGTACAACTAGTGGTTCTGGGGGTGAGAGGAACGACACAGAGAGCATGGGAGGAGAAATACTGACAAGGTGGGAATTGATCAAGGCAATGATAGCGATGTCTCCTTTCTTATGAACATGGAGTCAGGCCAAAGCTGGTGAAGGAACAAGTTCTAAATTGGTTGAAACATTGAATCTTGGATATCAGCATGGATTGGAGTGAAGAGACTATGCCATAGGGTAGGTGAGTGATGGCAGGTGAAAAGCAGGGAGGCCTAGATTGGCTATAGGTGAGATAAGAAGTGGTTGATTCTGGATCTACTTAATGGGTAGAGCACATGAGATTTGTGGTTAGATTAGGTGTGGGGGTTAAGGGAAAGAGAGAAGTCAAGGATTACCCTCAGTTTGGGAGCCTGAGCAACTTGGCAAATGTTGGTGTCATTTACTAATAGGGAAGGAGAAGATTTGGGGGGTAAATCCCACAGTGTGGTTTTAGATGCAATGTTTGAAATATTTAGATGTGATGTTTTGCACAGTCTAGGGGATGTAGAAGAAACTGTCTTTTCTGGCTGGAAGATTTCCCTCTTCTAGATTTAAAAGCTTTCTCTTGGTGTGCATTTTCTGATGGATAAAAAGTTCTGTAAACCAGGTGAAATGAGTGGTGGCATAGGTTGGTTGGCAAGGCTTTCCACATCCATCACATGCATAGAATTTTTCCTGTGCTCATTTCCTAATCAAAGATGGCAAATTATTTCATGTTGCCTGCCAAAGTAAAAAAATAGTTCTCATTAACAATTTCATGTGCCATGGGTGGAATACTAATAAATCAATATGATTTACTATAAAATATTTAATAGAAGTACATTTCCATCACTGATTCTAATAAAAATAACACAAAGATTTGATCAATATTGATGATGTCATTTTTAATTTGTTTTATTATAAAAAGCTGTTGGGAACAAAGCAAAGTTATTTCTGACTAGATATAATTTGTAGCAGAGCAAAGACATCAAGAAAAATTAGATATTGGAAAAAATGATCAAACAAAAATTTTCTTTAAAAGTTATGCAAAGTATTAGGTTATAATTTTGGAATGTGCATACACTACAGCCTCAATCTGCAGATAATACAGTGAGTATTGATGTCAACTCAATTCAAATTCAAATGCATATAAAAGCTACTTTGGTTTTTATTTTTCAAAACTTAAGCTTATTTATGACTTTAAAAATAAATTCATTGTTGGGGCACCTGGTTGGCTCAGTCGTTAAGCGTCTGCCTTCGGCTCAGGTCATGATCCCAGGGTCCTGGGATCGAGCCCCGCATCGGGCTCCCTGCTTGATGGGAAGCCTGCTTCTCCCTCTCCCACCCCCCCGCTTGTGTTCCTGCTCTTGCTGTCTCTCTCTCTGTCAAATAAATAAATAAAATCTTAAAAAAAAATAAATTCATTGGTTTGGGGCGCCTGAATGGCTCAATCCACTAAGTATCCCACTCTCGTTCTCAGCTCAGGTCTTGATCTCAGGGTCATGAGTTCAAGCCCTGTGTTGGGTTCCATGCTGGGCATGGAGCCTACTTAAAAATAAATAAAAATAAATAAATAAATAAATAAATAAATTCGTCATTAAAAAAATGGTTAATCCAAAAAATTGACAGATATTTATTAAACATCTACTATGTGTCAGACTCCGGGTTAAATGCTGAGTACACATAAGTGATGAGAATGAACAAAGTCAAGACTTCATGGAGATTACATGAGTGTTTGGTTTCAGACATAAAAATATGAAACAATCTCTCTTACATAATTTGAAATACTTTCAATTTCAATAATTTATTTGTTTGATATGTTTTAAATATTGGGAAATAATTTCTTATGTTTACTTATATTTTTCTGACTGACTTATGACTTAAAATGTCTTTTTGCAGAAAGTAATATACAATGAATTGATTTAAAGCTCATGACACATGAGGATTTATCTCTGTTTTTCAAAATTCTAGTAGCAACTCACAATTATTTCAATCATGTATGTTTCTCCTCTTTTGTAACTACTAAATTTGAAAATTCAACAGGACAGTCAATGTAATTTAAAAAAAATCAAATAAAGTTCATGTTAGTTTCTTTTAACAGAATTTGAGTGCAAATAAAATCATTCAAGAAACCAATATTAAAATAGTCACACCTCTCAAGCTCAAAATCAAATTATGACACCCAAACCAAATGGAAAGCCTTTGAGTTGGGTTTTAAAAGTCATTTGTTTTTTGTTTTTTAAGATTTTATTTATTTACTTGACAGAAAGAGACACAGCAAGAGAGGGAACACAAGCAGGGGGAGTGGGAGAGGGAGAAGGAGGTTTCCCGCTGAGCAGAGAGCCCGGTGCAGGGCTCGATCCCAGGACCCTGGGATCATGACCTGAACAGAAGGCAGACGCTTAACGACTGAGTCACACAGGCGCCCCTTAAAAGTCATTTGCAATAAAACCGTAGAATAGCACACTTGACAGAATAGAGAACTACACAGAATAAGATTTCCAGACAACATCAACATTCAGCTATATATCGAATCATCAAGACCGTGCTTAGGCGAGGTATATAGCACGCACTATTGTGTGACACAACATCATAGGTAGTGTTGTCAGGTGACGTTATACTCATAGACTTATTGTCATCTGATTCATTATGCTATTTTATATTCTCCACAGAAAAACTAAGGTATCTCTAAGTTTCATTATAATAAAACTCACGTGGAATTCAAATTAATAAAAACCCCAACCTTTAAAATTTCATTTTTTTAAAAAGATTTTATTTATTTATTTGACAGAGAGAGACACAGCAAGAGAGGGAACACAAGCAGGGGGAGTGGCAGAGGGAGAACAGGCTTCCTGCTGAGCAGGGAGCCTGATGCGGGGCTCGATCCCAGGACCCTGGGAGATCATGACCTGAGCCGAAGGCAGACGCTTAACCAACTGAGCCACCCAGGCGCCCCAAAAATTTCATTTTCTTTTAAAAATTTAACTGGAATACCAGATAAGATTATAAAGGGAAAACATTAATTTAAAAATCTCTTCTATGATCATATTACCAAATGAACCTTAATGTGTATGTGTGTTCGTCTGTATCTGTGGATATAGATGTAGATACACAGACACTTACCATTCCTACTTGAATATATATCAAGAGAGATGTGCTTCTACATTCTTTATGTCTATAAGTTCCTCCCTCCTCCGCAGGATGAATTTCTGATGATGAATAAGAAATTTATTCTGGGGGCGCCTGGGTGGCTCAGTCTGTTAAGCGGCTGCCTTCGGCTCAGGTCATGATCCCAGGGTCCTGGGATCGAGAGCTGCATCGGGCTCCCTGCTCGGCGGGAAGCCTGCTTCTCCCTCTCCCACTCCCCCTGTTTGTGTTCCCTCTCTCGCTGTGTCTCTCTCTGTCAAATAAATAAATAAAATCTTAAAAAAAAAAAAAGAAATTATTCTGAGGGAATTTTCCAGTGTAGAAAAAACTATTTTGATGCCTTCTAAGTTTCTCTAACTTGGGCCATCTTGCTTGGTTAGAATGTACAACAGGTTCTTTAGGACTCAGAGAGTGAATTACTAATTCTTGTCTGAGGGTGAAGGCCTGACAGCTTTTGCAGGTGGAGTGCAATCATGTCTCAGGGATAAGAATATCACACTTGGGGTCAGGGGCCCTCGCTTGGAGTTCTAGTTCTGCCACCATCTCAATATGTGAAACCCAAGCTTCCCCAGACTTTACTAACGTTTCAGTATAAAATTAGGTTTTATCAATGGCCCAATTTCACTTTCTTCACATCTGAATTAAAAAGGGCCTCATAATCCTAAAATAAATCCCTTCCTTGAGGCTGTCTCATGCATTTAGCAACTGTCGACTGGAGTTCTTCCTCCAGAAAGCCCCTCTAGATGGATCCACATACACATGTAGGCCTCCTTGAATGTACTGGAATGGAATTTTCTGCCTTTTCGCCTGTACTCTATAGCTACTCTCTTTTGTGTGTTATATGGAATTCTCTGAATCCAATGGGATTTTCATATCTGCAGGAATCTCTCATTGCAGATGCTTATACTTAACACTATAATGTCTCTCTCGCAAAGCTAAACCAAAGGCAAAGCCAAGCTCCATTTTCTTTGACAGTTGTGGTTGAGACCTGTATGGCTGCACCAGCCAGAGGCTGAAAGATCATTCATCCCTGAATGGCACCAGATAATGAAGCAAGAGACATTCCGGAATTTCTACTGGAGTTTTCGATGAGAAGCCTCCTATGTGTGTCTAATTTTTTGTCTGTGATCCCACTTTGCAACAACATGTGGCCAGACTCTCTGTGCTAGTGTCTAGCAGCTTGACTCATACTTGAGATAAGAGTGCTTAAACGTGGTATCAGTATATGTGTCTCTTATATTAAGGTGGTCCAAAGGCATAAACTTCTAGTTATTATCATCTGCTTCTAGCACTAGCTCTCCTTTACTCACCATTCCACCCCCCCGCCCCACCCCACAGCCCGCCTCCCCCCACCAACCCCAACGAAAAGATGGGGTTTTTTGGACCATACAGGTATTCCTTCAAAACTTCCATGTCTCAGGCAGCACCTACAACTTAGGCCAAATTCTTTCCCTCCACTTTGGATAGATTGACCTCTTTAAGAGGCATTCCTGTCTAGTCACCACAGGATCTGTGCAGAACACCGGGACCCTAGGAGATTTACCCAGAAATTTAGTATTCGTCTACATCGAGAAAGAATCTCAGAAATTTCAAGAATAATTAGTCTTAACATGCACCGATACTATCAACTTTGGTGTGCAATGCTGCGTCAGAAATTACTGAGCCTGGAGGCTGATTGGACGACCCAGGATTTTGTCCTGGCCCACTTTCTGACAAACCTCACCTCTTGAATAACAGCTGACTATGACACACGGAACAGCTCTTTGCTAGACCTTCATGCTTTGCCAGTACTCCTCCCCCAGCTACCACTGTGACTAGCTTAGCTCACAAGGTCCAGGAACAACATATATCCATCTATATCTATCAACAATCAAAAATCAGTCAGTAAACTTGCTCCATAGCTGAATATTACTTGGCTTGCCAAATTATGAAAACAGAAATCCCCAGTGTTAGACTGATGCTGTTCCCAATCGAAAGCTTTAAAGCCCCCAGTGAGGGGGTAGGGAAACATCAGAGGGAGGATAAAAATAGCAGTGGGGCAGAAGCAAAGGGGCCCCAGATAATATCTGGCAAATGGGGAAAATTGGTTGAAAAAAAAAAAAAAGCAACAGTGGCCAATTAGAGAGAATCACCTGCCTGTACTGACTTTTGTCCCACAAACTTTCACTCCTTTCCTTTTTTTCTTTCTCAATGGACCAGCCCAGGAAATAGTAACATCATCTCTGTTTCTCTTCCCCCAATAGCACGGAATTAAGTGCCCTGTTGACTTTGGGGCCAGACCCATTATCCTTCAATCTAAGGGCTCAAGATTTCTCCCATATTCCATAAACTTCTGATGTATTTAAGGTAGTAGAAATTTCCCATCATATCATCCCATTCTGAAAACATCTCTCCGACCAACATATTTTCTTTTTAAGCCTGTTTTCTCCCACCAATCTGTTAGATCTTCTGTAAAATGAGATACCATTCATTTCTGAACAGGAATTCTTTGTATGTGCTCCCTTAATTTCCAGAACTTCCTTTCTAATAACCTCTGCTCATCAAGGAATATTTGCATATACATCCTCCCACCCACTCTTTTGTCTCAAAGCATAAATGATGCTCACTCATTCTGCTCACTGGTGAAAATCAATGGAAGTCCTACCAATCCCATCCCAAATTACCTGAAACTGCTTGCAGCTGGAGTCAATCATATTTTTCCCACCCTATTCTGCCAGTTAAAAAATCCCCAAATCTGTCAAAGACACGCTTTCCTTTAGGATCTTCAAATGGCAGGTCCTCAGGCTCGCCTTCTTTTCCTATCATAATACAACCCGCAACTCAAAAATTTTCATGATGCATTTTGTCCCAACTTTCTTTTTCATAAAATAGATCTCGACAGGCAATTTCTGTTTACTTTCTTCCTATTAAGGTTTCCATTTCACCTAGACCAGAATTTCCCAAAACTAAAATCCAAAATCTTAAAGGTGATTTAGATTACATTAGGTTTCCTGGAAACTCTGTTCTTGTTCAACACATTAGTGACCTAATATTAGCCTTTCTCTGCCTAGAAGCCTGCAAATGAGATGCTTTCGTCTTGCTTCTCCAGCACCCAGGGCTGCAGACCTCTCTGATGACTGATTATAGTAAAGCCAGGCTTGCCCTGAGTTGTCTATGACTTTAGGAAATGGCCTCTCAGCCGGGTAGAAACACTTCTCCTGATTGGGGGGTATCCTCAGGACCCATGGGCCCTGCAATCACATGATGCACACCTTCGCTTATGTGGCCAGGTACGGCGGGGAATGGAGACAATAATGTGTTTCAGTGACAAAGCTGCTTTCACATCCAACTAAAACTGACAACCCAGAACACCAGCTTTCTCTTTGACCAAAACACAATCCATTTTGTAATGCTGGTTTCTTTCTCCTGGTCATAGTACTGTCACTCATTTAGTACTAAATTTTGCTTCTTCACTTTTGATAAAAGCCCCCAACATCTCATGATTATCTTCAAGTTATAAATCTCATGAGGTTCTCCAAGATAACCCACTTGAAAATTAGGATCTCATCTCTTCTTAGACGAGTCTAGTTCAAGACTCTCAGAGAAAGGTGGTCCCAGATGAGGTCGTAAGATTTCCCTTTGCCCTCTTATACAAACTCTCCCCCAGTGCCCAACCTAGGGAGGTACCTCTTCTTTTCCTGTCTTTGCTTTATCATCGTCGATTATGCACCATTTCGGAATCAGTATAGGTTTTCGTTTCTGCAAAAAGCGCAATCTCTAACGGCCCTTTTTTTCCTTTCATAGTTTTACTGAAACTGCTATAACAGCTGCCATGCAGTGGAAGGTTTTGATGAGGTTACACATAATCTCTGGCTGATGCTCTGGCCGCTGTTGTACCACAACCATCAGCCATTTGCCCTTCTCTGGACATGCCTTGGTTTCTAGCCCCACTTCTCTGATAATTTTCTCTGGTACTTCTGCTCTCACATAATAATAATGTCATTTCTACCGGCGTTGCCAGGAAGAGCCAAGTTCATGTTGGAGCCATAATCTCACGGCTGGACGATGCTGCTCCAGGGAAATAATCACGCCCCATTGTCTGATTGTGTTGGCACCTCGCTGTCAGGGAAGTCTGGGCTACCCTAAAGGCCACTGCTGAAGTCACTTATGCACGCCAGTGAGCAATCACCCTGGTGGTTGTTAGTTTCTGCACCACTGTCTTGCTTGACCTACTAATAAAGGTGAAGGGGATTTGGGGAAAGAAAAAAAAAAGCCATTACAGAGTGAAGAGGGTTTGCTTCTCCAAACAGGTAAAGCATTTAGGTGTAGGGTCTATATTAGTTTGCTAGGGCTGCTCTAACAACCACAGTCTGGGTGGCTTATGAAACAGAACTTTATTTTTGTGCAGTTCTAGAGGCTTGGAGTCTGGAAATCAAGATGTTGGCAGAGTTGGTCAGTTCCCTCTGGGGGCTGTGAGGGGAGGCTCTGCTCCAGCCTCTCTCCTTGGCTCTCAGATGGCTGTCTTCGCTCTGTGTCTCTTCACATTGTCTTCCCTCTGTGTCCAAATCCTACCCCCCTTTAAAAAAAGATCTATTTATTTATTTATTTATTTATTTATTTATTTTGAGAGAGAAAGTGAGTGAGTGCAGGAGGGGAGGGGCAGAGGGAGAGGGAGAGAGAGTCCCAAGTGCAGAGCCCGACACAGGGCTTGATCTCATGACTCTGAGATCACAACCTGAGCCAAAACCAAGAGTCAGGTGCTTTAACCAACTGCACCACCCAGGCGCCCTCAAATTTCCTCTTTTTATAAGGACACCAGTCATATTGGGTTAGAGCCCATCCTAATGGCCTAACTGTAAGTTGATTATCTCTGTAAAGACCCTATTGCTATATAAGGTCATCTTCTAAGGTACTGGGCGTTAGAACTTCAACATGCAAGTTTTTCGGGGAGGGACACAATTCAAACCATAATAGGCTCTATCTCCTACTGCCATACAGTTCAAACTATAGACAATCGTAAATACATGTACATCTCTGAATCCTAATCACAGACAGGAATAAAGTGGGTTTTTTCCCCCCACAGGAGTTTTATTCACATTTATATTTTAGTAAATACAGCTTATATGGCCTGATCCTGGCTTGATCATCCCACAGTGAAGCCGGTGTGCTGGACATATCCAAGTATTCCCTCCAGTTACTAGAAAAAGATGATAAATACACCTCCTAACCTTGAGGATTTACAGAAACAACAAAGACGGACATGATTAAGTGTCAATATAAATAGCGTAACTACTAAAGGCGGTAACCTCTCAGGAAAAAATAAATATGCATGAGGAAAAACATTTTGAAAGAGGTGGGCTTGAGCTTTGGAATAAATGCTATTTATCCCAGAGATTACTGAGCACAACAGAATGTTTTTGAGGAGAGGAGTGACATGATGGAGAAATGTTTGGGGGACAGACAACTGAGTGGAGTGGAGAGTACACAGTGAGGGGAGGTCGAGATGGCCCCCAGGGTGTGGGTGGGGGCTGACATGAAGAGGAGGAAGGCAGACTGATTTTTTCTGAGCCTATAACCATCAAGCATGTTTACAAAGTCACGATGATGTTAACACTGGATGCTGATAGGATGTAGATTATGAAGATCTATATTGGGCAGGTGGGGAAGTGTGTGTGTGGTTAGAAAGAGGCAATGGTGTGAATGAGAGCTAATACAGGAAATCAATAGACAGTGTTGAAAAGGAAGCCTCAGAAATTCCTAATTTAATTATATTACTTAGTAGAATGGAGGAAATATCAAAATATTCAACTGAGTATTTTGCACTGGAAGTAATTTGCCTTTAAGGAGCAGGGAACGGTGGGGGTAGGGTTGGGAGGGGAGGCAGATCAAGGGGCTCTTTTTGTAAAACAAAACAAACCCATAGAAGGACTTGACTCTCTAAGATATGTCTATAAGTAACTTTGATCAAATTAAAGATTAAATTTAGAAAGGAATGGTAACAACAATAGTGAGTTGTTTTCGTCTATCAGATTGGAAGAAAAATTGACAATTTTTCTAAAAGGCTGTTTGACAATGCATATTAAACATTTAAGCTATATACCTTTTTTTTTTTTTTTTTTTTTTTTTGCTCAGAACCCCTGGTTCTGGAAATTGACCCTAAAGAGTACAGTACAACTATGTTCAAAAGTATGATCAAAACTGTTGTACCCTAAGCGTTTACCATTTCTGAGCCTTTTCGTACGCCAGGCTCTAATGAGCGGCATCTGATTAAACCCCAATGACAGCACAATTACCTAGATCTTAGAGATTCCACTTTGCATACAAGGAAATAGCTCTCTCGTTCTTGCTCTCCTTCTTCTCTGTTTCTCCTCTTTTCTTTCTTCCCGGCTCACTTAGTCTCCTCTCCCCTCCCCCTCTTCCTCCACTTTCTCTTCCTGTATGGTACGAGCACCAGGATAGGACTTCCCATCTAGCATGAAGTCTTACATTCATTTAACATCTGTGATTAGATTCAATTCAAGGAATGGAAACGGAGAGGAAAGCTCCCTTTTGTCCACAGAGTATGTTCTGTAATATAGCTTTTTTTTTTTTTTTTAAGTAAAGACAATATGTTTTCCCTCTTCTTCTCAATTGGTGAGAACTTGAGGTGGAGGACAGTGGCTGATTGGCCAGACAAATCTCCAAACATCCATGTTGAAGAAAGTCTTAGTAATTAATGAGACTATGGACTAAAAGAAAGTTGGGTACAGTAAGAAAACCTGCTGGATTGGCAAGATTGATGTGAACCCATAACTTTATAAGGAAACATATTCTAGCTAAAAAAGTGGCCCATGGAAATAATAGTTTCAACAGTAGCCATTTTGCTCATCATGACTCTCATGTGTCTAGTGTGAGATTTTCATCTGTTTTGTTTTTATCCACTAAAAGAACTAGATTTTCTTTAAAAGTAGCTGATTCCCCAAGTCTTGGCAGGAAAATTCAGATGGGTCTAGAACATCTTGTTGCTGGAAAGCAAGGATGCTTTCAAGGTGTGAACCCACTAGTCAAAGCATATCAGGAACAGATTTAAATTTATTTAGCTTGCTGTGCATGGGAACCATCTGCGTCTGGGTAAAGGGCATTTGGGAGGGGCCTATTATAAGATTGGTGCTTATGCTGAACGATTTTTATGAAGAGACTGGGGAAGCAGGGACCATCCCTGGATTGCATAATGTCAAGAAGCTGGGAGCAGTTCAGTGATTCAGTATCTCAGTAATGTTCAGAAGATAGAAGGAGTGAAGCGAGGCTGGTGATTTCATTGGTAAGAAAGCAAAAATCACTCAGATCTTTTTTTTTTTCTCCAGTTGCATTATGGCTCTAATTATGTTGGAAATTGCTTATCATAGCTTGATAGCCACCAGGGCTGATTTTTTACTTTCTCAAAAATATTCAAGGGAGTGCTACAAGAATGAAGGAATCAACTTAAAAAAGGTCTCCTATTGGCCAAGATGAGACAATATGAGCATCAAATAATTATAATCATTAAGGCTATGAGGTCATTAAGATACTCAAAATTAAAGGTTAGTAAAAGTATAAAAATGTAGCTATAATAAAAAACATAAATATGATAGAATATATTTAATTTTTACTGATTACAAGTTTCCAATTAATACCCACAGACAGACATTTAGTACCTACATGTTAAGAAATGTCAGCCATCCAGACATTAAATAACACATCAGTTCTGGGAAAGCAATACATTTCAAAAGTTTGAAACCTATGTGAAAGGCAGACACTTAAAAATCTCATGATGTATCAAGTAAACCTTTATTATAAAAAGGGACTCTGCCTAATGCCCAAGACTTGGGTTGAAATTACAGTGGTGTACACAATCAGGACCCTTGGCTAACCAGGATCAGTGGCAAAATTCCAGAAGCTGCCATTTCAACTGATCTGAGATTGTATTCTTCTTCTGTGACTGGTAAAATTACTTCAGCCTTGGGAATCTTTGACAAAACATAAAAACAAAAATCCTAGGGAGGAAGAAGCATAAGACTGTATGATGAAATTAAAATTCATTTTGATTTGAGCACCTTTATTACTGGTTTAAAGTGAAAGTATAATAAAAATTATTTAAAGCTTTATTTTATTTTTTGCATTTGTTGGATTTTTTTCAGAAAAATATGAAATATTTATAATCATAATTTTAATTAAACTGTTTAGAACATTTTAGTAGATAAGCTCATAACCAATTAATAAGTTTGGGAAAGTTTAATTTGTTAGATTCCAAGTCCAGACATTTGTTATGAAGATATTGTGTGAAAACTTAGAATAGTTGACTGCTTACTCCTTAACAAGAATGTTATCTTATTTTTTACTGAAATATAATTGACACACAATGTTACCTTAGTTTCAAGTGTACAACATAGTGATTCGACAAGTCTATATGTTATGCTATGCTGACCATAAGTGTAGCTACCATCTGTAGAACGTTAATCCTTTAATGAAATCGTACAATTAAAAAATTAAGCATTACGTAATAGTAATGAATATCCTTCGTTATGTACAGATTATTTTCAGACATCAGAGAGTCTACTAACAGAGCAGAGGTAAGGATATAATAGAACTCAGAAGCAAGGTGTTGAGGAACCATTCATCCATTATCTTTTAAGATGTTTCTAGAACAAAGGTTCTTTGAGAGCAGCCCTTCATCTACATCCCTTGAGAACCTTGTGATTCCATGGTCTTGACCATAAATAATTAGGCTAGAAGAGATGATGTTTGTTTCCCTTGGCCTTTTCCTACCTGTCACAAA
Source organism: Callorhinus ursinus (assembly GCF_003265705.2). Taxonomy (NCBI): domain Eukaryota; kingdom Metazoa; phylum Chordata; class Mammalia; order Carnivora; family Otariidae; genus Callorhinus; species Callorhinus ursinus. Next base: position 41,292,283 of record NW_027397072.1, read on the forward strand.
ATGGTGTTCTTAGGATCCGGCAGGTGGCCAGGAAGATTGTACTCAGAGCTGTCCATAGGAGAGTGCAAGTTTGGGTCAACTCAATCAGTCAGGATTGCCCCATTCACCCCTCCATTATGGCTCTCTTTATATGGAACTCATACATTGGAACGCCTCGAACTTCCCAATCCCAATCTGAGTTCCCAGGGAACATCTCCATTTGTGAACTAATGGACAAATCTCTTGCCATTGCTGTCTCTTTGGTTAGGAATGTAAGGGAGGTTGGGAAAGGAAGAATTTATGTCTGTTATTGCCTCTCTGAAAAAACCTGGGCCATTTAATAAGGAAGACAAGAAAAATGGATATTGGGTGACCAGTAGCTGTGTCTGCCACAGGAGTGATTAATTGTACAAACCAGGTATAATCTTCCAACTGGGAAAAAGAAAAGAAAAATGGCACACAGAGGGAAAAACCCCTGGAGATACTTACCCTGCTGTGGACCAGGCAAATAAGAGTATTTGGACACAGAAAGATACTATGTTTTGTGATTTGGGGTTGGCCTGTGGCAGATAGAGTCATCCGTTGTGCCCTGTCAGAGCCCTTGACTTTATCTACAATCAGCAATTTCCCTCCCTCTAGGCTCTCACACTTCCCCGATCTCAGATCAAGCAAAGACCCGCTGTCTGTTGAAGCGTCTTTGCAGCCTGCCCTGTGGACCCCATCGATTTCGTCTCTACCGCACCCCGTCTTTCTGTGCGCCTCTTACTTTGCTTCTCCATCTCTCCTATCCCCCTGCACTCAGGCATTTGTACGCTTCCCTTTGTAAAATATGGAACCTCAGTCGTGATGTTAATCTACCCATCTATTTTTTTTCCATTATGCTACATTAAAGTCTTCGATTTTATGGCTCACACCCACAGTTGCCTTTTCCTTTCCTGCCCTTGGAATTTGGAGTTTCCCATTTCACAATGTTATTAAATCTGCTCCTTGGAGGACACTCTAGCTTTCTTCCTATTCAAATACAAGAGATTAAAAAAACTTGTATTATCAACAGCCAACTTCCTTTGGTAAGAGTCTTAACCTTGTGCTCTTCCTGAAGGCCTTTCCCCTTGGGTTTTCCTTTCTTTCATAATTACTTTCTTATTAGCTTTCCTCTCTTCCTCAACCTGCAAATATTCTGAGGACTGGTTTTCCAACCCCCCCCTCAACACACACTCCCCTCTGTCTTGAGAGAAAAAACAGAGGAGCATTTCCCTGACTCTCTATTCTGTGTGTTAAGTTCTGGCCCCACAGGCACATCTAGCTCCTTTGTATCTCCTCTGTTCTAATTCCACGTTCAGAGTTGCGGTGGGAGATTTCCACTCCAAAGTCCCACCACATTTAAAGCTGAGTTCATCTCCTGCAAAAGCACTTCCCTTTCCCGTTGTCTCCATCTCCAATAGGGTGGCACCGTGTTTTCCGGCACAAACTCTGGAATCAAACAGAAAAGCAGCTCTGATACTGACCTGCCGAGGGACTTTGGGCGCATTACGTAACCTCTCTGTCTCTTACCTGCAAAATGAGACCACCTACCTCAGAGGGCCTGGCACTCCTTGTGTAGTTATTAGCGGTTGTACAAATATTTAGTCCATTCCTCCAAGGCAAACGGGAGGGCTGTACTACCCTGCCCCACTGAACTCAGGTTGGCCGTGTGACTTGCTACGGCCTAAAATGTGAGTAGGAGTGCCAAGTGTCATTGCTCAACAGAACCTTTAAAAGCCGTGATCCCTTTCCCTCTGCTGCAACAACCAGCAATGCTCCCATGGTGACTTCTGGGTCATTCTGGTGTCTGTGACATGGGGCAGAGCCCCACCGATCTTTGATGGATGTGTCATGTTAGTGAGAAATAAGCCTTTGTTACTTGAAGCCCCTGGAATTTAGGGCTGTTCTGGCACTGTAGCATAACTGAGCTTATTCTGTTACTAAGAACAAGACAACTGGAGCTTATAGCTGAGCGAAGATAAACACTGGAAAGTAATTATGCAAGGCTTTTCTGCCTGTAATAGCTCTTGCCTTGTTTTGTCCTCACGCTTCAGCCTTTAATACTGTCAAATGCTATTAGTTCTCTGACACAAAGCTTCCCTTTTTAGTTGCCATGAAAAATCTTTGTTTTACTTAAGAGACTCTCAAATGCAAGCATGCATCAAAATCACCTGGTGGGCTTGTGAAACCACAGATTGCTGGGTTTATCCCCAGACATTCTGATTCAGTAGGTCTTGGGTGGGGCCAAGAACTTGCTTTTTTAACAAGCTCCCACATGATGCGCGTGCATCAAGTGTGGTCAGGGACCACACTTCTAGAACCACTGTTTTACTGGTTGTGGTTTTTAAGGATATGGGGCGTCCTCATTTTTTCAGTCTTCACATACTCACTAGTTAATGTTAGGTCTGACTTTAGTCTTCAAGGGAAGTGTTTATGTAATACCAGGAAGGGAAAGAATATTGGGGGCCACTTGGGAAGGAAAAGCACTGAGCCAGGGGTAGTGACATTTAGATCCCCTGGAGGCTTTGTGATGATAGCAGGGCAAGGCAAGCAAAATCCTCAAGCTGGACTTTGAGTCCATGGCGCAGTTCAACACTGATTTTATTGATTAGCGAGGGGACCACATTTACTCTGTTAAGAGCTGATCCCAGCAGAAAAAAGTGGGATTCAATCCTCCCCAGAGCATCAACCTCCTACATCCAATTGTCTGCTCACACGAAAGTTTCCACCCTTCCAAAACTGGGTCCAGATGAAAATCAAATATCTGGTATAGATTGAACCATGTTGATTTAACCATAAGATACAGGTTTGTCAATTTTCTTGTGACAAAACAGAAGATCTTGGGACAATATTCATTTAAAGTGCAGATAAAAATCAACTGTATCTTATATGTCCAAGTCTTCTCCTGCCATTCCTTTAGGAGCACTAAGCACTGATGCACTTTAACTAATAGCTTGTTTTCCTTCTGAAGTTTGTGGCCCTTTAAGCAATAATAAAGACAACTAATATTTGCTACATCCCAGACACCATGCTAAACCCTTTCGTGACTCATTATCTTATTAAATCCTAACTTGAACACTTTGGTATAGGTACTGTTATTTTCTTTCTTTTTTTTTTTTTTTATAGTTAAGAAACTGCTGGGAGCTTCACAACTTGCCCCGTGTTAGCTGGCTAGTACGTGACAACATGGAGACCCAAAGTGTGGCTATCTGATTCCAGGGAGTTAATCACATGAATAACATGAACCCAGGGCAGGCTTACGATTAAACTTGAAATCCTCTCCTTCCTTCTAGGCATCTTCAAACCTCCCCTTGTGTGTCAAAAGCCCCAGCAGAGGATCATTAGGTGACAGGATGAGCTGCAGCAAAAGGTGCTATGAGAATCACTCCAGGTAGATTTGTCCCCAAACTTAACTTGTGTTTGCCTCTAAAACAAAATGCGGGAATTTCATCTTTTGGGGTGGCATTCCCAGGCCCATGCTCTTACTTTGACTCTTTTCTGATGTTGTTAATTAAGGCCAGAACCCTCATCTCTTTGCCCAATTACTCAGTAAGCTATTTTAGCCAAATGGTAGGACAATATCTTCAGTCTGCAACGGTGTGAGATGCTGGTTTAGAGAACATTCCCCGCCATCCCCGAAGGACAAGACCTTTCTTCAAGCAATAAGCAATATCATACATGGTACCCCAGTAGATGAAAGGCATAGTAGTGGTGCTACTGAAGGTAGGCCCCTCCTTTACTGACCTTCCCTCCACTCAGTGGCTCTAAGGACACAGGGGACCACCTCATCCCAATGGCTGGCCCTCTCCAGCCCTCCTTATGCTGGGGCCACTAACTACACATTAAGTGGACATTCAGCCTGGCTTCCTCCTCTCAGCCCCACCTTTACCTCCTCTCTCAGATCCCCCTGGTGCTCCCAGGTCCTGAGCATTTTGCAGTCCTTCTGTATAAATGAGTTTGCCTCTTACTTTCCCTCGGTTTTGGCATTTGGGGGTCTGCTGAGTTGGTTTCCACATGCCTATCTGCTTCTCAGCTTTTATGTGTATGTACGTATGTATGTTTTATATGTGTATACTTGCTTTATTTTGGGGGGTTGTGCCTTTAAAAACTCACCTTTGGTCTTTTCCACTGAGATTATTTTACTTTCGGGATTATAGTTTAATTTTCAGTATTTTGAATCCAATCTTTTAAAAAAATATCTGTTCTTGATTCATAGTTGCCTGTTTTTGCTGCTTAATTTTTTTGGGGGTATGTTGATATTAGCCATTACTTTATCTCATTGAAGATTTAGACCATACTATTTTTTAATTATCATTTTTAAAAATTTTAATTTCAGTATAGTTAACATACGGTGTTATATTAGTTTCAGGTGTACAATATAGTGATTCAACACTGCCATACATTACTCAGTGCTCATCATGGTAAGTATGCTCTCTTCATCCCTTTAATCTAATTTACCCATCCCCCCCACCTCCCCCCGCCCCCCCCCACCCCCTAACCATCAGTTTGTTCTCTATAGTTAAGAGACTTTTTTGGTTTGTCTCTTTGTTTCTTTGTTTTGTTTCTTAAGTTCCACATATGAGTGAAATCATATGGTATTTGTTTTTTTCTGACTGACTTATTTTACTTAGCATTATACTCTCTAGCTCCTTCCATGTTGTTGCAAATGGCAAGATTCCATTCTTTTTTATGGCTGAGGAATATTCCATTATATATATATATATATATGTATCTGTGTGTATATATATATATACCACATCTTCTTTATCCATTCATCTATGGATGGATACTTGGGCTGCTTCCATAATTTGACTTTTGTCAATAATACTGCAATAAACATAGGGTGCATGTATCTTTTTGAATTAGTGTTTTCATATTCTTTGGGCAAATACCCAGTAGTGGAATTACTGGATTGTATGGTAATTCTGTTTTTAATTTTTGAGGAACCTCCATACTGTTTTCCACAGTGGAATTTGAGTATTTGTGAGCTGAGGGTGGGGGGCAGTGTTGATGTGTCCATCTTATTCTCATTGTGTACCTCCATAGTTTCCTCCGCTCCCCTTGAAGGACCCAAAGGTCGGAACCAGTGTTATACTGATGACTTCGAGCTCTCCTTCCCTAGAGATATTGAAGATCAGATTCCTGAGATCAGGGGCAGCTGTCTCTGCTTCCTCTTGCCTTCCCTCTAGGTGACAGGAGGGGATGCCAATCCCAGTGCCAGTTTTTCTGCAGGGGCCTGGCTTTGGTCTCCCGACATCCTCAGGGACCATTATCTTGCCCAAGCCCAGTAGACCTAGAGCTGCAGCTGGTTTTGTATTGTGTTGTAATGTTTCTGAGTGTTTCAGTCTCACCTCTTCAGTAGTGTAAGCCTTGTTCTATTTATATTTTTTGAGTGAGGTTAAGACTTGATTATTGTTTTTGGGGTAGAAGAAGGTTCTTTGTGATTCATTAGTGCCATCTTGCCTGCAAATCAGGTCCTTTAGATTCTGTGGTATAAAAATGTACAAGACATACCTTCCTCTTGCTAATATTTACACGTTTTATAGCATAACTTCCACAAATTATTGAATTATTAGGCTAACAGAGCTTAGGTCTCTTTACCATAAATCCCTGCTCAAACCTTTCTGCACTAAAGTTTAAAGTAAGTAAGGAGTTAAGGGTGGAAGGAAATCTGTTATGCCACAAAATGAGTGTTTTTCAGGTCAGCACCATGAGTTAACATTGATCTTATTTCTGAACTTATGCAGCTTGAAACCTTTAAAAGTATTTTAGTGTTTAGTTCTTGGATTTTAGTTGTTGTCTTGAAGGCTTAGCTCCAGACTCTCACCTCCTCCATGATGCCTTTTCTCACTGTTTGGACCTGTCTCCTCCCATGCTTTCCCCTACTGCTACATGCAGACACAATCAGAGTTTGTACCTTATAGTGTTTCACATAATTATGCACTTTTTTGGGGCGGGGGAGGGGGTGTTGAGCTGTAATTATTCTGTATGCGTTTCAGTCTTACCTCCTCAATACTGTAAGTCCTGCAAGGGCAGACTGTGTCTTTTGTTACTTTTGTGAGCACACTGTGATGGCTTATATAACAATAAGTGGGTATTGAGCAAGAACTTATTTTCTTGGAGATGAATGGGATGGCTCCAGCCAGCACTGCTTCCTGAGGGTGTGCTGATTTGAATACATCTCTCAAGAAGATACCTCCAAGACCAGAATGCATTGTATGGTGTGATCTATTTCATGTATCCAGTGCGATTGGGTGTCAATTTATCAGCTAAGCATAGGATTGGAAGGGAACATTAGGGACATACAGTCCAGTGGTTCTCAAATGTGTTTTTAGTCAGGGAGCACTGCCTCCAAAAATCCTAATACAAAATGGATAAAAAAGGTGGTGGTAAAGCTCTTCTTTTTACGTGGGGTCCAGCAGAGAGATGCGGACACACTTTGCCTCCACTCCCTTACCACTCTTTCTTCCACCTCTTGGGATGTGACCCAATGTGTAATTGGAGAACCCAGAATCCACAGAACATATTTGAAAACCCGATCTATTCCATACCCCTTATTTGTACAAACTGAGACCCATGGAGGAATGTTGTCTTGTTGGGTCTCATAGCTAGTTGGATTTAGGACTGGCTCTTTATCTGATTCCCTTCTTACTGCCTTTTCTACTTGACCAGGGTCTCCTAACAGAGGTAGAAAAAACCCAAAAATTTCAATTGAACTGTTAATCAAAATGTTACGGAGTGCTCCTTCCTTTTTATGCTATGCCTCTAGATACCTCCTCCTGTGGTGAGCCCTGAATGATAGAGCCTGCCCAGTCTGCCGTCAACCCCACTGGCTTAGTCCTTTGGGACAGACAGCTTCCTGAAATATGTGAGAAAGCTTCAGCCTCATTCAGTCTTCCAGAAAGTGTTTTTCTGGGTATCTATCAAAGCCTAACGATTTAACTTAGCCGGGTTCTTCCTTCCAGCCCCCACTAAGTTTCTGACTCACCCACAACACCCCAGTCCAGGAATTTTTCACTAAAAGTACAACTGAGCAGAGGGGTGGGTCTGGAGGGACTCAGGTGCTGGGTGAGAAGGTTTAGGAACGTGTTAGGTTATGTGGTTTTCTAGTTGTTTTTTTTTTTTAAGATTCCATGAATTTCCCTACCAAATTTTTGAAGTTGAATATACCAACAGTTCATCAAAAAACCAGAGACCAAGGGGCGCCTGGGTGGCTCAGTTGGTTAGTCTCCGACTCTTGATTTTGGCTCTGGTCGTGAGATTGAGCCCTGTGTCTGGCTCTGTGCTCATCGGGGAGTCTGCTTGTTCCTCTCCCTCTGTTCCTCCCCCCTCCCCCACTCTCTCTCTCTCAAATAAATAAGTGAATAAAATCTTAAAAAAAAAACAGAGACCAAGATTCTAGACAGATTTGGGATTTAAAAAATATATTCATAGAAAAGTCAATAATTAGATTTCTTAAAAGAAGTTAATAATCTTTTCAGGATATGGAAGAAAACTATGATAGACAACAGCAATTAAGCTTTCATGTATCCTTCAGCTAAATTAATGAACATATTTAGACAACATTACAGTCTGAAAGGTACTTTTAAGGATATCATCTCACTGAATTTTTATACCACTACTGAGAGGAAGGTATTCATAGAACTATTTTACAGATGAGTAAATTGAGGCTGGGAGCAGATAAATAACAGCTTGCCCAAAGTCCCACATTTCAAAGTGGTAAAAATAGGCCCCTGAGCCAGATGCTTCTGTTTCTGGATTTCATATTCTTTTGTGCCCTTTAAAAGGCAGACTGCTGGACAGGACAGACGATTGATCTGAGCCAGTTCGGTAGCTTTTATGTACAGTGATGCCTCATTAATCTCATATTACTGGGGAATGAGCTGTTCTACATAAGTGAATATTTCATGTAATGGAAAGCATTAAGCACTAAAGCTTAACATAAAACTTAACCATTTTGAAGGGAATCTTTCTGGTTTGTATTAGACATTTTTGTTCTGTAGGTCACTTCCTGTGCCAGCCCCATTTTATCTGTCCCCAGTGTTGTCTGGCTTCAGCAGAGCCAACCCTGCCCATGCTTGGGGCCAGTGAAACCGTGGGCCTGGTTAGCCCTCATACTATGGTCATTCTAACTTGACTGTAGCATGCTCTACTCTTTAGGTGAAAACTTCAAGCATAACCATGGGCTTGAGTCAGGCTATTTATGACAATCTGATCTCATTTTTAAAGTTACTTAAAACTTTTACCAAAATTAGAAGGCTATTAAAGGAAACAAATAAGTAAACAAACAAGCAAACAAACAAACCCAGAAGTCCCCTGCTCTATTCCTCTGTAAACTTTTGAGTATAATGTTTAGTCCTTGATTTATCAAATTTTATCATTTTCTATTTTTTATTGGCTTTTTATTATGAAGAGGAGGACTTAATATCCTTATATGATCCAATATCCTTGCTTTCCCTCCTGTTCTCAAAAGAATTTGATAATTATATCAAAATGTTTCCTTGTCTGTGTTCTTAACACTAATTATTTTCCAAGTTTCCAACTCCAGTGACTATTTAATAATTTCTCATCCAGTCTAAAGCATCGGCTTTTCTTTGTCCTTGGAGATGTTCCTCTGGAAGTCCTCTGTCCTCCGGCTCCTGTCTGACTCAGCTGTGCCCTAGGCATGCTCTACAGATGTGCTCCCGGCTCTTCTCTTTGCTTCTCTCCTGAGATGTGTTTCTTGTTTCCTAAATTTCACCTCTTTCTCATCCTTGGTATAATGCCCTGATTTCAGTAGAACATATCCTTCAGTAGTTTCTTGAGAAAGCATGCATGAGAAATATTTTTTGAGTCCCTGAAAGGGTTGTATTATTATCTCTTCGCACATAACTGATGATTTGACTGAATGTAGCATTCTGGGATGCAAATATCTATTCAAAATTTGAAGCTGTTGCTCCATGGACTTCTAGCTTTGACTATGTTATTGAGACGTCAGATGACATTCATATTTGCAATCATTTGATGTGAACTAGTTATTTATGACTTGAGGATTTTAGTATGTTCTCTTTATACCCCAGTGCTCTGAAATTTCACATCAGTGTAACTTGACATGGGGGTTTCTTTATTCATTGTGCTATACATTCAATAGGCTTTTATAATCTGAATATGTCTCCCAGTTATGAGAATATTTTGTGTGTCAGTATTTTGATAATTTCTCTTTTATTTTACCATGTTCTCTTTTTCTGGAACGCAATTATACAGTGGTTAGACTTCCTGAGCTGATTGATACTCAAATTTCCTCATATCTACTACTGTTTGTCTGTCTTTTTGTTTAGCTCTCTGAGAAAATCTTTTGACTTTACATTCCAAAATTTTTTATCGGATTTTTTTCTGTTGAATCTCTTATTCAGCTTTCACATTGTCAAATTGTAATCATTTTAATTTGTTTCCTATTCCCTAAAAAACGTAGCATTCTGTTCTTTTGCTATGAAGAATATTTTCTCCCATCTCTCTAAGGATATCAGTTACATACATTCAAAGTTTTCTTCTCCCTTCACTGTCTTGATTTCCTCTGAGTTCCTTTTGTTAGTTTGTTTTGGTCTTGATTTTCCTTATTGGAGGCTTACTTCTGGTGTTTTGGGTCTGATTATCTTGGAGCAGATTGGTCACTTTTTGGGAGGGGAGAAGCAGGGCTTTTCAACTATGATGTGACTGGATGGGGATCCAAGTGCTCATGGGAAAACCCTACCTTGAGAGTGTAGTGTGTAAATACCGAGTGTCAGTCTTTAGAGATCTTTTCTCCAGGTATATTGTTTCCGGTAAGAATCCTCCAGTTTCCTGCCTTGTCCTCGTGCCTCTCATTTGAGTCTTTCTAGATCTGAGGCCTGACTTGGCTGGCTTCTCACTGGCTTCCTTCTGCAGGCCCTTGCTGTTCTGCTTTATCAGTTCTAATGATTTCATTTGATCCTTTCTAGCTTAGAAATGTTGGCTGATATTTCTTGTCCACCTGGATCTTTTTCTCTCTCTTTTTCCTTATGGAAATCACATACACACATATCACTTTCCTGTCCTTTGGGAAGTAGGGTATTAGGAGGGAAGCAGAGCTAAGACCTATGCTCACTCTCCCGTGTTTAACCAGATGTCATCATTTGCTATCTCAGTGAGAGCTTACTGAGCATAGTTTAAATTTCCCTTGCTGTCTTGGCCACCCATGTGGATATTAACTGCAGTGTGTACAAGTCTTTGAGAGGCTCTTCAGGCATGTATGGTCATGGGTACCTGTACTAAATGTTCCCTGACCACTGTATTTAAAACAATTATGTCTGCTTTTTGTAGGTATTGCTTTCATTCATTTATTCATCCATCCAATCATGCATTCATTTAACGTTTATTGTGCAGATACTATGTACCCAGCACTGGGTATATAGCAACGAACCAGATAAAGTCCTGACTTCTTGAAGTTTTCTGTTTTCTCCTTTGGGCTTTCACTTCTTGTCATTGTCAGTGCTCTTGCCTGTTTCAGCTAATTTTCTCCTTCTAATGTGTTGTGAGCCCAGCAAATAGAGCAATCAAGTTACTAGGCCAGTGTAGCAAGGAAGAATAAATTGATGGTGAGCCTGGGCCTATCAGGTTCTGGAAGGCATAAAATGTATGGACTTTATAACATCAACTTACGCTTTTCATGGGTTCTTTCTGCCGTCCTTTTGATTCATGGTTATATTTTTGATAGTTAAAATAGTCAGACCAGGGGCTTCTAAGTATAGAGCTTGTTTAGGATCAAGGAATTTTAGAGCTGGGGGATATCTTTGAGGGCATGCAATAAAATCTTTTTATTTTATAGTTGTGTTAGTTAATGCCAAGAGAGGTAAAAAGAATTGCTCAAGGTCACATGGTTAGTGCGTGGCTGATCCAAGGCTGGAACTGGGATCCCTGGGGGCTTTGCAGGAAGAAACCCTCAGATGTATAATCTTCAGAAGTATGCATGGAAAATTAGCTGGCAGTTCAGCTAGTGGGAAATGACAATGGTGATGAGGCTGCCTCTTCAGAAGGAAGAAAGCGGATCTCATTGGAATACCAGGGCATCTTCAGCTTGAGCCAACCTGAGGCTGGGGCAGGAAGAGCTTTAATATCTGCACCCCTCTGCTGTGTAATGTTAGTTACATTTTCACTTCAGCTTAACTGGAAAAAGGGCTTGAATTTACACTGCACATGATTTTTACGTGATTTCTGCTGATCACTGTTTAACAAGGTATTCCACAGAAGAGGTTTGTTAGCTTTAATAGCCCTTAAATTACTTATGGCAATTACCTGCCTCACTTTCAACTCCATGGAGGTTATTAAAATGCTCTCATGGCAACTGTAAAGAAATATAAAAATAGGTAAAGATGAAATTATACCCTTTCCCTGAAGGCATTTTCTTGGAATGTATTTGCAGTGCTTTTATACAAGGGGATGCATTTAGTTCAAGATAAATATCCTAACCACAGAGGCTTAATCAACCTAAAAGCAGACATATCTCATTAAAAATATTTTTTTCTCATCCCACAGGTTTATTCCAGTGCTGTCCTCGCAGAGGTAACTGGGAAATATTTCAGCTGAGATTTAATAAGCATTCGCTGAGCCTCTAGCATATGTGAGCCACTCTACCAGATAATGTCACATATGCTATTTCTTCTGAATTCAAAGAACCCCTGTGAGCGATGTGAAATTCTACCTATTTTACAGATAACAAAACTTAGGTTCATAGAAGTGAAGTGAAAATCATAAGATCACAGAGCTAGTGAGTATAATAGATGGGATTCCAATTCAACCGCGAGTCCAGCATAATTTACACTATATCACCACTAGCACCTACTAACTGTATGAACTTGCCTGTAAACAGAGCTACTTCTGTGGTATGGTTTGCAGGGTTCCAAGGAGGTGTTTTTTTCTTCTAGCTGATCACTGAAATGCCATCACTTCCTGGAGTCCTGTAGGCTCACATGCTTTCTTTCTGGGATTCTCTTGTAGAAATCAAATCCCAAATTCAAGTAAAGCTTTACATGAGTCTCTAACCCCTAATGCCTTGCTTACTCAAAGTGCGGTCATGGGCCAGTAGCATTAGCATCACTGGGAAAAAGTAGACTCTCAGGCCGCACCCCAGACCTACTCAGTCGGAATCCACATTTTAACAAGATCCACAGGTGATGTACATGCACAGTCAAGTTTGGGAAGCACTGTTCTAGTATGAGGGAGTTTGCCAGAGACTTCTGTTTGAGGGTGTTGATCATGTGGAGGCGTATGGAGAGAGGGAGACAGGACTCAGCAGAGGGGAAGAGTCCTGCTTCATGGAAGGACTTCGCTTATGGAGCCCATCTACATCCTCATCATGTCTGGGATCCGCTCTGAGTAACTAATGCAGGAGGGAAATAGTGCGTGCATGTGCGTACTGCAAGCATTTCCTTCCAATGCCTGCTGTGAATATTTCCTTAGAAATGGCCTGCAGCACGGATGCCTGGGTGGCTCAGTCGGTTAAGCGTCTGCCTTCGGCTCAGGTCATGGCCCCAGGGTCCTGGGATCGAGTCCCGCATCGGGTTCCCTGCTCAGTGAGGAGCCTGCTTCTCCCTCTGCCTGCTGGCCCCCCAGCTTGTGCTCTCTCTCTAACAAATAACTAAATAAAATCTTAAAAAAAAAAAGTTTTAAGAAATGGTGTGCAGCATTTTCGTGTAAAATGGGCAGAAGTGTCTCTGTCTCCTGTGGTTAGGAACACCTCTCCAAACCATGCCTCCCTAGCCTTTGCTTTTCATCCTGTCCTCTCCCTGGGCTCCAGTGTCTCTCTCTGACTTATTTTTCAGCATCATAATCCAAAAGTCTCATAGAAGCTTCTAACTCAAAATACCTAACTCCAAATGCATCACCTTCCCCCATCTCCTTCAGCATAGCTGTGTTTACCAGTGGTCAATGGTGACATTGATTTATTAATCCAGTCAATCATTCTGCAAGGAGTTATTATACGGGCACTATGAGTTGGTTACTGTTAATGATCCTGTTTTTAAAGACTGACACCCTGTAACAGGGCAGATGAACACACAAACACAATTACACTGCGATGTGCTAAGAGTAAGGTTAGGCCGCACTGTTCAGTTCAGCACGCATTAGTTGCATGTAGCCACAGAGCACTGGAAATGTGGCCAGTGTGATTGAGATGTGCCGTAAGCATACAAGACACACCATTCTGGAGACGTCGAATGAAAACAAAAAGAATGCAAAATACCTCAATATTTTATTTTTATTTATTTATTAAAGATTTATGTACTTTTTTTGAGCGAGAGCATGAGAGATTATAAGCAGGAGAGGGAGAAAGAATCTCAAGAAGACTCTGCACTAAGCTCAGAGTCCGACTCGGGGCTTGGTTTCAGACCCTGAGGTCACAACCTGAGCCCAAACCAAGAGTCGGTTGCTTAACTGTGCCACCCAGGCGCCCTCTCGATATTTTAAAAGTATATTTTTTAAAGATTTATTTATTTTATTTTATTATTTTTTTATTTTTTAAAGATTTTATTTATTTATTTGAGAGAGAATGAGAGATAGAGAGCACGAGAGGGAAGAGGGTCAGAGGGAGAAGCAGACTCCCTGCTGGGCAGGGAGCCCGATGTGGGACTCGATCCCGGGACTCCAGGATCATGACCTGAGCCGAAGGCAGTCGCTTAACCAACTGAGCCACCCAGGCGCCCAAGATTTATTTATTTTAGAGAGAGAGAGAGAGAAAGTGGCGGAGGGGCAGAGGGAGAGAATCTTCAAGCAGTCTCCCCGCTGAGGGAGGAGCCAGACATGGGGCTTGATCTCATGACCCTGAGATCATGACCTAAGCAGAAACCAAGAGTCAGACTTTCAACAGACTGAGCCACCGCCCCTCATTGTTTTTATTGATTACATGTTGAATTGATCCTGTTGGGGATATAGTGGGTTAAATAAAACGTATTATTGAAATTAGGTTCACCTGATTCTTTTTAAAATCCTGTATCTAGACAATTTAAAATTACACATTGGCTGGCATTATATTTCTATTGGGTTGTGCTCCACATGGGTTCTAGAGTGTAGTGGAACCACAGAGGGAAAGTTTTGAAAGGGTAAAGGGGCAATAGGAGTTCTCTAGGTAAAGGAGAGAGTTTTCTATGGCTTTAGTGACCAGGAAAACCAGTGGGTTGAAATGAAAGGAAATTAACAGAACTACAGCTTTTCCATTCCCAGCAACCATATCGCAATGGGGGAAGGTGGGAAGCTTCATGATGTGTCCAGCCAGAGAAGAGGAGTGATCTCTTGCACAGTCACATTATCAAATTGAGCCCTGCCTCCCGCCTGGTTGTTCTACCACAGGGCTTCCTGAAGAATCACCTTCATTTTCCTGCACTCCCCTTGAAGTGGGAGCCCTTGCTTCTGAGTGCAGACTGCAGTGTGAGAGAGTGAAGTAAAATTCATTTCTGGCTGCAGATGGAGGGTTAAGGATAGTTTGAAGTTTGTGTGTGTTGTTCTGTTGTCTCTGTTAAGTGGGGACTTAAAATCAATTATAATCAAATGGAAATAGGCAGAAGTTGCTGATTCCTTAGCCTTTGGGGTGGGACGGGGCGGGGGGGGGGGGGGAGAGGGGGGGGTGGGGGTGGGGAGGCCAGGATTTCTCAATCTCATTTTTCCCCCCATTCGATAAAACCTGACACTTGAGATCCCAGGTTTACCACGTGGTTGAGAGTTCTGAGGTGTGGCACGTTTTTAGAAAGTGGAAAACTTCCACCCCAAGTCTGTAACAGTGAGGGCTGTGGGATGGCCGAGGGGAGGGCAGGCCCATTTCTCAGTAGAGCAGCAGCTGGGGGTCTGTTCATCTCTCTTCTGTTTTGGGCAAACACAGGGTTCCCCTGGGAGGTCCCAGGTCTACAGAAGACGAAAGGATGAGACAGGGGCCAGCAACCTAGGTAAGCTTCCAACTGATGGACTCTAGATTGGTCTTTGAGCTTGAGAGAAAGTTCTCATAGGGGCGAATAACCTGAGACTTTACCTGTAGACTGAGAGCTGGTTCTGGATAAAATGTGCAGTTTATTCAGTAAACATTTATCAAGTTATTTCTCTATGCCAGGCACTGCTGGGGGTGGAGGAAAAGGAAGGAAAACACCATAATCCTGTGAGGTAGGTATTTTTGTCCCTATCTGATGGATGAGAAAACTGAGCTTACATTCTTTGCTCCAGATGGTCTTAAACTCCAAGTCACTAACCAGGGCTTCACTGTCTTATCCTCTTCAAAGCCTCCCCTGACACCCTTTGCTTGTTCTGTCCATTTCCACTCTGTCGAGGCCCCCAGGTCCATGTTGGTCCTGAGAGGGAGGGGTTGGGAAAGGCCACTGAGCGGGCTCTGAGCACCCGCCTCCCTCTTAGTGTGTGTTGCAAGGGGTAAGCCGTGGGGGTCAGGTCTTCAGTAAGCAAACTTAGCAAATCCTGCCGAATGCCCTCCTCCAGACAGCTGCTTTTTTGGGGTGAAGGGAGGAAAGACTACTAGCAACACAATTCTCTTTATTTTTATTCTTCTTTCTTCTGTGACTTGGTATCTCTGGGACTGACTACAAATGTGTTTATGATATAAAGTAAAATTTCCCCTAGTTTATCATATAATACAGCATAATCCCCAACCCCCAAGCCGACCAAAGCACCTGGAGAGGACACAGTTCTTCTAAGCTCTGGCTGCCAGGTGTCTGAATCCAACCCTGAGAAGTCAGCTTTGAATTTTCAGGAACCAAACTGTGAAAGTATCAGACATATAAGAAGAATAAGTTTATACCTTTTTGGTTGATAAATATTTATCAAGTGTGTGAGGTATTTTTGCTGAAACCATCTGGCAATTCTGCCTCTCTTCTCTGCACCTTCGGACAGGCCAGAGGTTGACGTCTGCCAACCCCTTCTGGGCTGAATATTTATATCCACCCCACCTCCATTAATATGTTGAAGTGCTAATCCTGAATGTGATGGCATTAGCAGGTGGGATTTGGGGGAGGTAATTAGGTTTAGATTAGGTCATGAGGGTGGAGCCCCATGATGAGATTAGTGTCCTTATAAGGAGAGGGAGACAGTGGATCTCCCTTTCTCCTTCCTGTGAGGACACAACAGAATAGCAGTTACCCGCAACCCTGGGAGAACCCCAGGGACTTTCTAGCCTCCAGAACTGTGAGAAATAAATGTCTGTTGTTTAAGCAGCCCAGTGTTGGTATTTTGTTGTGATAGTCTGAGCTGATCAAGACAAGACCTAAATACCACGTCAAGGTGAGCGCCAAAGAAAGGGGATTCAACCATCAAAGAGAAAAGGCAGCTAAGGAGGACTGTCGAAATCCCATTCTGCCCCTTGTTTGACAGATGTGGAGAGTGAGTCCCGAAGAGGGGAAGTGGCAGAGTAACCTAGCCTGTGGTAGGTGAGGCCGGGCTGGGAGCAGGGCTCCTGAGGGCTGGCTCAGCCCCTCTCTTAGGGAGGGTGCCACAGGGCTGCTTTCAGAGAGGTTGCTTCAGTTAGGAAGCAGAGAACATGAAAATCCCATAGCCTTTTTCATCAAAGAGAACTCAGTCTTTGCTCTGAGCTAGGAGCACTGTGCTGTGTGGAGGAGCTCACACAGGTCTGGATAGAAACTTGGCATTCAGCTCCACACTCCACCATGGAGAGGTTTTGTTACCTCAGACGAGGCTCTGAAATTTTCGGTACCTCCCTTTCCCTGTCAGTGGATGAGGGGCCTGTTGGACTTGCTGGATTAATCAAGTGAGGTGTGGAGAGATGTCAAGAGACCCTCTGGAGAATCCAAATCAATACCACACATGAAAACAAAGCAGGCTTTGAAGCCCCTGAGTTCACAAAGGAAAGTTTCTTTGCTGCTAAGACAAGTTAGAACAACACAAAAATGGTTAAAACTAGTTCAGGAATTTTCTTTGTTCCCTTCAGAAAGCTTTGGCTTTGGGGAGGGATTTTCCCATAGTACATGGGGGCATATTTGGATCAATATGAGGAGGAGAGAAACATGAAGGTAAACAAGTGTGCCTTCTGTTGCTTGATTGCGAATCTGGAAAGCTCCCTCTCTCTGTCCTGGCACCGAGGACTCATGCTCCTGACTGTTGACAGCTACCAAGTTGAGCCCACTCTTCCTGAGCCTGGGCTCTCATTCTGGAACTTTCCTCCTTCCACCCCAACTTATATATGCCTTGTCTATCCACCTTCACCCCCATTCCTTCAAAGCCTTGGTCACAAGGCTTAAAGCTTGTTAGGTAGCCAGATCCTGTTCAAGTCTGTTGTGTTGGATATCAATGCTTTACTCACAAGAGAGGCTAATGCTCTCTGGTTTGGGACAAGTGATTTACTGCCTGGAAGCCTCCATTTTCTTATCTGTGAATAACTGAGCCTTGCTGGGTGGCAAGATTCAAAACCCATGTGAATTAATGAATGAATGAAAGGGTCCTTGTCGGGGCACCTGGGTGGCTCAGTTGGTTAAGCGTCTGCCTTCAGCTCAGGTCATGATCCCAGGGTCCTGTGGTTAGCCTGCTTCTCCCTCTCTCTCTGCCACTCCCCCTACCTGTGCATGCACTCTCTCTGTGTGTGTCAAATAAATAAATCTTTTTTAAAAAAGCGTCCTTGTCAAACTGTAGCATGCCTTATAAAATGTAAGATAGCATTATTAAACACTTAGTTAAAAGAAGTAATTTTCTGAGTTCATGTCACATCAAGGGAAAGATAAATATTGGTAGGTGCCCCCCCAGTGCACCTTCTGACTTGCCCAAGTAGGCTCTGCATTTCTCCACCTGTGCCTCAGTCCTTCCCTACTTTGTTTAATCCCTCTTCTTCTAGAGATGGGAGGGAGTGCCCAAGGTGACCTAACCCTTGATGAGCTCTAACATAGAGATGGAGCAATGATGAGCCAAGGCAAGTCTTATGTGAGCCTACCCAGAGTGGAACTGGGGGCAGCCATGGGAGAAGAATCAGAATGCTTTGTCATTTACTCCTTCCAGGGGCCCACTTGAGCCCTGGACTGGACTGTCTTGGGATCAGATGTTGAGCGGGACTTTTTGATTGCCCAGAATTGGTACTAGGGGTCCAAAACTGATGTTGAGGAGGTACCAAAGGAGCCACATTCTAAAGAGAGAAGTTAAAAATGCATCTCTCTCCTGGCCCAGCCTTACAGAGAGGTGGCAGCTGTCCTTGGGCAATGTTCCCCACTTGTGGCTGTGCAGGAGTTCATTGCCCTGAGAGGACACGGGGTGTGTGTGTGTGTGTGTGTGTGTGTGTGTGTGTGTGTGTGTGTGTGTGTGTAAGAGTTATCAGTGTCCAGAGCCTCAGGACCTGAGGGCCTTAGGAAAGGTGCTTCCACGCCCGCCCTACAGGGGAGAGGAGGGAGTGTACTTAACTTTCCCTAAGGCTGAAGGAAGACAGGGCTCCAAGAGCATCACACGTGAAGATTTTAGGTGCCTGCAAGAAGGGACAGATGATGTTTCATTTTCTAGAGGGATGCTCATTACTGATCTGTTCTGGGCCATGTGTGCAAGGGACAAGATAAGTGTCATAGAAACAGCCTGCGTTCATGTTTGGTGGGCAAAGATGTGAGGATTTCCTGTGGGTCAAGGAAACCAGAGGGTTCAGCAAGTAGGGCTGCCAGAGGACCCTAGCAGAAGATACTGTTGGGCCCACTCCTGGTGACGGTCTGCAGGGAATGGTCGGCGGGGAGCTGGAGCTCCCTCTCCCCCAGGGAACTGTGCTCAGGGAGTCTTTACAAGAAGCCCCCGTGTGGGGTTCCTATGGGAGAGCAAGCGCTTGGTTTCCCACCACATGGGGGCCACTTTCTGTTTGCCAGGAATGCAGCTACACCCAGTAGTGAGAGTGCTCTGTGAATGGCAGTTGAGTAGAGAGATGTGTGACCTCACCACCCTGAAGAGTGAAGGGGGAGGAGGCATCCGGAGCTGGACTAGGCGCTCCTCTCCCTCCTTTGCTCCAAAAGTCAGGGTCCTTGCTCAGTCCTGTACTAGCTGAAAGGTGGAGTGTGAGAAAGGTTTAAAACTGGACTGAATAAGTTTTAATAACCAGAAGTGTCCGCCACGTAATGAATTCTGTTCAGCTGTCATTAAGAAGTCTGCTTTCCAGTGGGCAGGGATAAAGTAGTTAAATAAAGAGAAGGGTTTGTATTTGCACCTCCCATTGAGCTGTGACACCTCAGTAAACCACCTGCATGGGGGAAAAGGGGCAGTGGGAGGAGATAAGATGGCAAGAGCATCTCAGGTATTCATTTCGTGGCCCACAGGTCTCTGTGTCCTGCCTTCCTTTCCTGCTAAAGCACTGAGTTTGTCCCAAAGACCTAGCATAATGACCAGTCCGTCAGAAGTAGGTTCCAGCACATGGGACTATTGAGGTCCCTTGCCCCTGACATGTCTCTGGCAGCAGCAGTAAGAGGAACCTGAAGGGTTAAGTCCTGAAGTCCCCGGAGTCCTCAAAAATGTCTAGAGGCAGATGTCCTGAGGTCCTGCTCAGAAGGTCACTGGCCAGGCCAGATGTGAGGTCAGCGGAAGCCTCCGGACTTCTGCTCAGGGATCAGGGGTCAGCTCTCCTGGTCTCTTGGTCTTGATCCAGGCACCTGTGTCATTTTGTAGCCCCCAGGACTTCGACTGTCCTTCAGATGGATCTGTTCGGGAACCCTTCCCCATGGTCCCTTAACCAAGGAGCAGCCTTGAGTGGGCACCACCTCTGGCTCACTGGCTGATGCTTGGTTTTGGGGTTGCAGCCCCAGGAGCGCCACCTTGACAGATTATCCTGAAAGGTGTTAGGGGACTGCAAGCCACAAGGTGGCAGCAGAAGACTAGCCTGGTCTGAGGTTCCTTGCTGAAGGAGTCGGGAGACCCCATGGGGTAGGGAGGTGGAGTTTCCTTACCACGAGGAGAGGTTGGAAAGGAAAAGCAGTGCCAGCACTTTAGTGGGCCTGGACATCAGTTCTAACAGGTGTAGAAAGATTCCAGAATGGTGTTGAGATGAAACTTGAATAGAAAGACTAATAATCACGAATGTTTACTGTGACCTTGGCAATGTGCTTAACACTTAACGTACATTATATGATCCGTTTCTTAGAACGTCCTTATAATTATTCCTATTCTACTTGTGGGAAAATAGAGGTTCAGATTAATGAAATTACTCGCCCAAGTTCACACCGCTATTGGGAGCCAGGGATAAAATCAAGTCTGACTTTAAAGCCTGAGCCCTTGAACCTGTGTTGAACAGCTCAAGTGTCAGGATAGACCAGTGGTTCTCAAAATGTGTTCCTGGGAGCCCCAGTAACTGGCATTACTCAGTGACTTGTTTGAAATGCAAACTCTCAGGCCCCACCCCAGGTCTACTGAATTGGAAACTCTGAAATGGGCCTCAGCAATCTGTGTTTTTGTAAAGCCCCCGGAAGGGTTCTGATGCCAGTTCAAGTTTGGGAACCACTAGCGTAGACAGTAGTCCAACCTGCTTAGATTCTGGGCTGTGGCTTTGCTTCTGGGAGGCCCCTCACTGTGTAGTCACTGCTCTGCCCTAAGCTGGAATAACCTGGCTCCTGACTTGAGGCCAGCTGGCCCCAAAGATAAAGTAGATATTTTAGGGTTGCCCCGATTCTGCCTCTGACTTGCCAACATCTCTTTCACACCTTCAGCTGTGGGGAAAAAAGGTCTTTGTGGAACTTGGAACTTTTCTCTTCATTAACATGACGAACAGGCTCCCTCTCTCAAGGGCAGCCGGGTGAGACCAGCCTGGAATTTAGAATCTCCTTTATAAATAAAGTCTCAGCTTTAAGCATTAATGAAAGACATGGGATCTTTATAGCGCCATTCATTTCTGATCTTGCCAATTCAGTAGCTGGAGAG
Organism: Callorhinus ursinus; assembly: GCF_003265705.2. NCBI lineage: Eukaryota > Metazoa > Chordata > Mammalia > Carnivora > Otariidae > Callorhinus > Callorhinus ursinus. Next base: position 41,313,142 of record NW_027397072.1, read on the forward strand.
TGTCTTCTATCTTCGCTCCTGCCACTAATTATGGAACTCTGCCCTCATGTGCGGTAGTTCAGGTTTTTAGCAAAATCGTTATTCATCTAAAAATATTATGTAATATGTAAGACTGGAGGAAAAGACTCCAAATTGTTAATATTTGTCTGTCTAGCTAGGAATTTCTGAGTGATTCTTCACTTGTTTCTTTGTGCCTTAATTTATTTATTTTTAACTTTGAAGTATGTGTAAGTTTTTCAGGAGGAGAAGAAAATAAACAAATCTTTTAATCTGGAAGGTGAACGCAGCGGAATGAAAGTTAGAAGCCTGAAATTCCTGCTGGGGCTGATCTGACTAGGGAAGAGCTGTTTGAAGTTATCATATAACCATTTAAAGGGGGAAAAAAAACCTCATTAAGTTTCACTTTCTTCATTTGCAATTTATGATCACATCCACAGGAGGTAGGAGCCCTTTCTGCTGAGGCTACGAAAGGACATTAAGGACAAGACAACATTTAGGAGAACAGATTGTTTACATGGAGTTTGAACTACCTTCGACATTCTCATTGATGTGCTTATTTTATACTTTTCTTACACATTCACTAGATTATAGGTAGTAACCCTCTGCATTAGCACCTATCTCTAGCCTTGACATCGGATTATAAGATGTATCAATATATCAACTATACCAGTATACCAAGTCTATCAAGCTCTAAATAGTCATGAATGTTTTTTATCCAGACAGATGCGCAAATCCTGTCTCCAGGCTGGATCCCAGACATTCAACGGGTTGGACATTTGGTGCTACAGAAGAACCAAAGCAACACGGTATACTGACGTGACCACCTTTCAGATAATGGGCTTCTGGACATTTCAAACCTTTTTAGAGGCCAGGCAGCCTTGGGGAGGTGGAGATAGCTTAAGGGCAAAGACATTCGTCATTGTCAAAGCATCCTTCCTCTGATGTCCACGGACCACTGCCTGGCCCGCCTCAAAGGCAAGCTGGTTCCCGGACTCGCATTAGCTCTCCGGTAAGCCTTTGAGGACAGAGGGTCTCAGCAATGGTGGCTGTAGTACGCGCCAGGGGATCCCCTTGAGCTAAGCTGCTGAGGAACCCCCTGTCCTTGCCAGAACGGAAAGTGGCTCCTTCTGAGGAGTCTGGGAGGACTGAGCAGGAATACGGAGCCCTCCTCTACAGGACTCTGGGCACACAGGACTCGAGACTGCAAGATGTGTATGACTGAACACCATCTCATGCACACGTCTGCCTCTTGCTTGTCTCCCTCATTAGAATATAAGCTTCCTAAAAGCCAGACCTTGTCTCTCAACTTCCAGGTGGTATCCTCAGTATCTAGAACATAGTAGATAATACTCAATAAATACGCACTGAATGAATACATGAAGGTTATCATAAACTCTGTGTTTTTGGCATTTATTGACACTTCTGTTAAGTTAGGGCACTTTCCTAATAATTCAAGCAATTATATTTTCTTTTCAGCAACAGCATATAAGAACTCCAGTAACCAGGGTACCAGTAGGGAACATTTAAAATGATGCTGAGAAGAAGTTCTCTTGCTACAAAAACCCCATGGACCCTTTACATCTAAGAACTTCAAAACAGTGGTTCAAACTTGTTTATTTTGTTAGCAGAGAGCTCTTTCTTCAGTGGAAATCTGAGGCAGAGACCCAATATATAAACAAGATAAAAGTGGGATGCTCAGGTTCAAGCTGGAGGGGAGGGCAGGGGAGGCTCTGAGCCCGCCCCCTTCTTTTCTTCCTCCGGGGAATCCCAAAGCAGCTCCCTGCCACACCTGGGACAGTGGCTCTCAGGCTTGGCTGCCTGTTAGAATCACCTGGGCAGCTTTAAAACCCCAGATGTCCAATCACATCCCAAGAGCTGCCAATGCCTGGCAGCAGAGGGTTCCGTTGGTTGTTGAGAGCACGCACACAATTTTCTGTTTGATTTTGCCTTTGTCTTAGAACAGTGTTGATAGAGTATAGGACTCAGAGTCAGAAAGAGCAAGGTTCAAATCCCAGCTCTACCACTTTCTAGTTCTGTGCATTTGGACTAATTATTTTAGTCCTTTATGGACAAAAATCCATGAGAGAATAAAGTCTATCAGAGCAGGCATATCGCCTATCTTGTTTAATCGGTGTATCTAGTATCGGCACGCAGGATACTCAATAAGCATTAGTTCAATTAATGAATAATTCATTAATTATTCATGGCCCCAGGATGGATTGCATCTAGGTTTTATTTATTTTTTTAAGATTTTATTTATTTGTTTGTCAGAGAGAGAGAGAGAGCTTGAGCAGGGGGAGAGGCAGAGGGAGAAGCAAGCTCCCCGCTGAGCAGGGAGCCCGATGTGGGACTCGATCCCAGGACCCTGGGATCATGACCTGAGCCGAAGGCAGACGCTTAACCACCTGAGCCACCAAGACGCCCTGCATCTAGGTTTTTAAGGTTCCCAACACTGTGATCCGAAGAACGTTAAGTGCTGTTATCATCTGGTCACCTCCTGCCAGTTTCTCAAATGCACAAGACCTAGTTCCGCTCTTGTTCTCCTTGAAAGGGGAACCCTCCTACACTGTTGGTGGGAATGCAGGCTGGTGCAGCCACTCTGGAAAACAGTATGGAATTTCCTCAAAAAGTTGAAAATAGAGCTACCCTACGACCCAGCAATTGCACTACTGGGTATTTACCCCAAAGATATAAATGTAATGATCTGAAGGGCTACGTGCACCCCAAAGTTTATAGCAGCAATGTCCACAATAGCCAAACTATGGAAAGAGCCAAGATATCCATCAACAGATGAGTGGATAAAGAAGATGTGGTGTATATATATATACAATGGAATATTGTGCAGCCATCACACAAACAACAACAACAACAACAACAACAAAAACCACCAAAATCTTGCCATTTGCACCAACGTGGATGGAACTAGAGGGTATTATGCTGAGTGAAATAAGTCAATCAGAGAAAGATATATATCATGTGACCTCATTGACATGAGGAATTCTTAATCTCAGGAAACAAACTGAGGGTTGCTGGTGTGGTGGGGGGTGGGAGGGATGGGGTGGCTGGGTGATGGACATTGGGGAGGGTATGTGCTATGGTGAGCACTGTGAATTGTGTAAGACTGATGAATCACAGACCTGTACCCCTGAATCAAATAATATATGTTAAAAAAAAAAGTAGGAAGGGAAAAATGAAGGGGGGAAATCGGAGGGGGAGACGAACCATGAGAGACTATGGACTCTACTGAGGAGGGGTGTGGGAGGATGGGTTAGCCCGGTGATGGGTATTAAAGAGGGCACGTATTGAATGGAGCACTGGGTGTTATACGCAAACAATGAATCATGGAACACTACATCAAAAACTGATGATGTATTGTATGGTGACTAACATAACATAAAAAAAAAAAATGTTCTCCTCTGTGGCCCCATAAAGAATGTTCTCCTCTGTGGCTCCTTTCTGCCAATTGTGCAGGGATCTCTCCTGGGCAGGGAGGCCTGCCTTGGCCTAGTGTCACCTGTGACAGCATGAGGAAGTCTGTCATCATCATCTGGGGTGTAGTTAGGGGCTCTGTTGGCTCTCCTATAAAGCTGTATCTCCCAGCTTAGCTCCTGTCAGTATTAGTTTGATATTTTGGCCACCATCTTTCTTTTGTGTCTGATTTCTCAACTTGTTCACAGCCCAGGTAAGGAAAGTGAGTACTATTTTTGAAACTACCTCTTTGAGACTCCAACAGCAGACACTCCATGGCATTTGGCTTCATTTTGTATATGTTTCTAAATAAGGATTTCATTTAGCTTTCATCAAGCAAAAATATGAAGCCTAGAATGTCTACACATGGAAGATTTAGGAGCAGGCCCCACGTTGACATCCTCAAGAACAAGGCACAGGGCAGGGGTGGAGGAGTAATGAAAGATGACATTTCTGGAGCGCTTGCTCAGTAATAACTCATGCATGGTCCCTCAGCTGGTAAGGATTTGAACCATTCTGTGAAAACCTGTCCAGGCTGAGTGCCTGGAGTGTGGTAGAGACTCAACAGATGGGTAGGTGCAAGAGATAATGAGTGGATAAATAAACTGGTGAGTGAACAAGAGAAACTGGGAAACAAATGAGGGCAAAATGGAGGTAGGAACAAAAACGGAGAAGGAAGAGGAGATGAAATTCAGCACATTTGGAGGGTCATCATTATTGCCAGCTCTCACAGCAGGCTCTTCCAAGTACAAATGGCTTAATTCACCTTAAAACACTTTGTCTTTCAAGATTCTTAGGGCCAGTGAGCTTGCTCCCTAGCAAGCTAACCAATGCAAGATAGATTGAGAAATTGATACAAGTGGTTTCTGCTCGGTGAGAACAAGATGATACTTCAAAAAAATGTCGCAGTAGAGCTGTGAAAATGTCAGCATGGTCACAGATGCCTCCTCTCACTCACCTGGGAGACACAGTTTATAAAGTCTGTAAACTGTTTTTATTTTACTCTTTTGGGAAACTTCTTGAAGTAGGCAGAATAATTATTGTTATCTTCATTTTATAAATCAGTAAATAGAAGTGCATGAAAATCAAAACAATCATCCAAAGATTCAATGGCTATTAAGGGAAGGTCACTGGAGATCAAATCTAGAACTTCTGATGTGGGGCTCCTGGGTGGCTCAGTCGGTTAAGCATCTGCCTTTGACTCAGGTCATGATCCCGGGGTCCTGGGATGGAGCCCTCCATTGGGCTCCCTGCTCAGCGGGGAGTCTGCTTCTCTCTCTCCCTCTGCCCCTGCTCATGCTCTCTCTCTCTCAAATAAATAAATAAAATATTAAAAAAAAAAAAAAAGAAAGAAAGAAAGAGTCAGCCCCGGAATGAACTGAATTTGTGTTCTCAATTCCTGGTCAAGTTCTGCAGGGCTGATCTTTATATATTAAAAATAACAAACAAATAAATAAAACTTCCGATGCCATTTCTAGATCAAGATTTATAAATTCATCATCATTATTCTTTCATAGAATTTGTGAGTAGTAACAAGTTGGTCAGGTATCCAAAGTTCATTGTTCCATAACATCTACCCCAGCAACCCTCATCTTTCCGCAGGGTGGTCATATCTGGAAAGCGTTGAAGCTAGGGAAGGTGTCTGCATGCTCAGAAGTAGCTTTAGCCAAGTGAGGGATGCACCATTTCTTCAGATAAAACTTGGTAAGTCTCAGCCTGTGATTGATGTTGCACAGCATGCTATTAGTAATATCCTCTGGGAATTCCTGGTGGACTGGGAGCTGATAACTCATGGCATAGCTCTGGGTTATTAACTGATACGGCCATTACTTTCATGGGAAGGTCTTGAGCTCTTCTAAAAATTCTGATTGATTGATTGATTGATTGACTGATGTAAAGTAGCCTCCTTCCCCAGCATGGAGCCCAATGTGGGGCTTGAACTCACGGCCGAGATCAAGACCTGAGCTGAGATCAAGAGTTGGACGCTTAACCGACTGAGCTACCCAGGTGCCCGAGCTCTTATCTTTCTAGCTGCTGATGGAAGCTATTTTAAGGAAAATTAAAGGTTTTTTTGGGGGGGAGGTGTCAGAGAGTTTTTAAAAATTAGATCTTGTGCACAAACCTCTTTGTGGTAGAGTTCTTGGGGGTGTGAGTGTGTGTGTCTACTTCCCAGATCATGTTCAAAGTTTGTCTCTGATGTTTGAGAAAATAAGTGAGGAAGGTAGGTGACCTCTTCAAACACTGTCAAAAGAAGTAATCATGGAGGCACAATTGAATTAGTCATTTCATTTGGTGTTTTGGTTCGGGAAAGAGTATCTGAACAACTTGGTTAAATTCTGTGTTACAGAGGAGATCGCCACTGGGAAGGGGCTAGAGTTGGGACCTTGGCATCTAGGCTGGGTCAAATTATGGCCCTGGCCCCCTGCAGCTTTTGTATTTATTCTCTAGACTTACACTGCCCCAGTGAGGCAGATGGGGCTCGACATCTGTCCCCTGGGCTCTTCGGATGGCCCTGGAGTGGATATTGTTGATTTTTGGCTGCCAACTTCCACACCTTCTCCTAACAGCACCTCGGTTTCCTTCTGGGGGAATTACTGCTCTGTCTAGTGGGGCAAAGAAGGAAGGAGCTGAACCTCCCACCACAGACCCCTGTGACTGATCCCTGGGGAGCATTTCTCAGCCCTGGATAGTCAGGGAGCAGCATGCGACATACACTAGATCAGTTGGATTTTCTCTCCCCAAACTCTGAATCTGAAACAGAATGATCAAAATCGGAGGAAGGCTAAGAATCTGTGTTTCTGGCAGCAGCATCCAGTGGGGGGCAGAGAACTGAGTGGTGCTTGTTTTCACACTTTCTAGAGCTGTCCCATTTCTGAGGGCTACAAGCCTGGTTCTCCAGCTTCCTCAACCCCATGAGCACCTCCGCAGCCTTGGATAAATTCTTCTTTGGCTTCAGTTGCTCAGAGTTATATTCTATCCTTTGTGATCACCATACCTGAACTGGAAAAGCCTCTTCACTAGTCCCCCTTCCTCCAGAAATCCTGCACGTTTTTCTAAATAAGCCCAAACCTGAAATTCTTTCAATGTCTCTCTCTTGCCTCTTTTGCCTACAGGAAAGCTCATGCTCTTTAGCATGGCGGAGAAGTCTCCTTGGGTAGTGCCTCATCTCTCTGAACTTTTTTTTCTTTATAAAATCTTCAACCTTTTGCCTCCTAAGACTGACTACTCTATGCAATTTCTGTTCTTATCCACTTATTTGAATCTCCATCACCCTAGTAAATGAACTTTCCTTGAAGGGGGGCATTCTATCAGATTCACCTTTGCATTCCTGGTATCTGGGCCCAGAGTAGATTTTCTTTTTGTGTTTTCAGAATGGTCAGATGGGTGAAGGGGTTGTTGCATCCCTTAGGGCACACTCACACATGTGAGTCTGGCACCTGTCCTAAATGCCTGGCCTGGAGCATGCACCTGCTTTATAATCGGGGAAATGATCCCGAGAGTCCACAGGGAGTGGAGAAGCCTGTGTGCAAAGGTGGCCGCAGCGATACCTCACTTCCTGTGGACATACGCCCTTGCACTGTGACCTCACCACTGTTCCCATCAAGAAGTGGGTTTAATTTTCCTCCCACTGAATCAGACCCTGTGACTTACCATGACCAAATGGCTGTGTTTGAACTGACATTGTGGGACTTCTGAACTAGACCTCAAAGAGCCTCACAGTATCTGCTTTTGCCTTTTTTCCTTGCTGACTCAAGACCACCATGGAAAACAGCTCTGTCCAGCCTGTTGGAGCGTGGGAACCCAGGCTCTACAGCCGATAGGCAGCGCCGATTGCCAGACACGTGAGCGGGGCCATCTTCAAACAGTCAGGTTGCCAAACAGTCGCAGCCAAGTGGGTGACCTTGGGAGAGACAGGCAGAAGCACCGCCCAGATGATCTTGGCCCAAGTTGCTGGCCCACAGAGTTGTGAGCCAATGGGTGGTCGTTCTTTGGAGCTGCTAAGCTTTCGGTGGTTTGTGATGCAGTGATGGAGAACTGACACAGATTTTGGGAAACTTCTTGGTAGATGTAAAGAACAGGGGTGCATTGTCCCCTCCATAGTCCCTATTCTTTAATCATTATGACTCTTTGCCTCCGGTGTCCACTTAGGGTGCCGACCAATGCTTCTCCTTTAAGAACAGGACCTGGTGCCTCTGCAGTCAGCCCCCAGATGGAGACCGGGAAGCTAGAGGGGAGGAGTGGTGGCAGGATGTGTGTCTATGAACATTTACCTCGGTTAATCAATATACACACAGCCAAGGAGGAATTTGTGATAGAATTATCTAGATTTCTGAAGGGTAATCAGTTAGTATTTATTAAATGTTTGCTACGTGCGAAGCCATGCATTATGGGTTGTGAAGAAAAATTCCAATCTTCACTCCTGCTGTTAAATAATTTCTGAGAGGCCTGAGTGAACTCTTTTGCCTAATTGAGTCTAAGTTGGATCGTAAGACTGACTCTAGTGACCTGGCTCCTCCCCAGCCTCAGGGCGTGAATTCTTACTTCTACTGATCACTGGCACAGGGCTGGAGCGAGCCTGGAAAGATGATCAATTGGGCTACGTGTCAACAGATCCAGTTCATGCTTTCATCTGTTTATGCAACACGGGTTTGCTGAAGATCTCATCTTGGGCACCAGACCTGGGCTGTGAACCCGAAGATCTGCAGACCATGAAGCCAGGGCCGCTGTGCCAGAGAGCTCAGAGCCTGTGCGTTGCCTAAAGACTCAACCTAGAAGTGGCTCATTTGCATGAGTTCTTGAAAATAACAGCAGTGTCCCAGTTACTTGCATTCTTGACATTCTAAAAGTGGATTCAGCGAAAATATCCCAGCTCATTAATGCCTGTTAGGTTATGTGCACTTTTCTTGCATGTACACCTAAGTTGTATGTTTTTACTTGTGTGTGTCTCATATACACATGCACACAACTGTACACAATGATCATACAATCTTACTAATCAAGTCATTACTGTGACACACCTGCCCTTGCTTACATGTGTACCTACGCACAAACACACGTGCACTGACCGGTGTACATAAACTTATCTGTGCAAGCGCATTTGCTTTGAGAAGGTTCCTATGCTGCCAGCCCCATAGGGGAGACCGCAGGGGTGGCCCCTAGCATATCTGGGAGATACCAAATCCAGTCCGAGATGTGGTGGGTGGTCAAGTTTAGGCAGTGACATTCACCGGAAGAGCAGTTTGTGGTGATTAAAGTGCAGCCCAGGGCTGGCTTGGGGACAAGTGACCAGGGGCACAGATGAGGTGACAGAAAACAAATAATGTGTGGAGTATTCAATAGGGGGAGACTGATTCTTCTCGGTAATTCTACTGGTCAGTGCCTCTGGGGGAGGCTGCGTGATATAAGGGTTCTCACACTAAAGCCAGGAAAACCTTGTTCTGAACCCAGCCCTTCCAGCCTGTCTGCACATCAGTGACCTCCTTCTCATGCTTTTGGGAGGATTACATGCATAACATATATAAAGCAGTTATTACTTTGAAGTCTTTCAACAAATGCTAGCTTCTTTCCTTCTCTAGCTTGAAGCGGCTTTCCGTGTCTTGAAGGTGCCACCCAGAGACAGGAAAAAGAATCAGGCAGATTGCACAGGGTATCCCAAACAATTCAAATATACATCCCAGAGTGATAAAAGTTGAGAAATCTTTCTCTTTTCCACCACGTTCGGAGCTATTTAACTTCCCAGGGAGCATGAGAACTGTCTAGGGAAAACTGACTTCTGCTCTCTCTGATCTTAAAGTCGACGGAATGAGGCTGTCCTCTTGCTGGGGGCCGAGGCACCTGTGGATGGAGTTTCCATATGAAGCCCACAAATACTGACACATGCAGGAAAATCATGTAAGAAGTACGAAGAAACTCTTCGGGCAGAATATTTATCACAACAGTGTGGAGCCTCACATGGTCTTGTGTCTTGGCATCTGCTAGGCAGTGGCAAGGACTGATCGTGGGCTCTGAGTGAGCTGGGGTAAGAACTTTAAGGGCAGAACAAAGAGCCAAGTTCCAGAAAGCACTTCACGTGCCGGGACTTCTTTCCTCTAAGCACGGTTACGTTTATTAACTCATTTAACCCTCATAAAAACTCTGTAAGGTAGGTACTACTGCAGCTGGAGAAACAAGGCACAGAGAAGTTAAGCAACTTCTCCGAGTCACACAGCTAGTGAGTAACTGAGCCAAACACAGATTCAAACACAGGAAGCCTACCTCCCAGTCTGTGCTTAAACCCGTGATGCTATGGCCACCATTATAATTGGACAAAGAAGTTTAAGACATTTTCAAATTTAATGCTGGAGCAATGAAAGACCTGAAAGTGAAAGGCAGAACTATAAATCTTTTTGCAGCAAATACAGAACAATAGCTTTATGTTCTTGCAGTAGGGAAGGGTTCTTAAATTCGACCCCCAAAGTACTAACTCTAAGGGAAAGACTGATAAATTCAACTGTGTTTTAAAACTAAAAACTTTTGTTCAACGAAATACATCCACAAGAAAGTAAAAAGACCAACTCTGGGGTGGGACAGATATTTTCAACAATTATCATTACGAAAGGCTAGTGCCCAGAATACATAACTGACTCCTTCAAACTATTAAGAAAAAGACAAACAATTGAAAAGAAGAATCAGCAAAGGATTTCAACCCACTCTTCATAAAAATGAAATATAAATGGCCAGTAAATATGTGAGAATGTGCTTAACTTCATTAGTCACCCAGGAAATGCAAAATAAAACCACTAAGGAATATCATTAAAACATAACCAGAATGACTAAAATTAAACACTCTGAAATACCAAGGGTTGATGAAATGTGTAGCGGAGGAAATTCTCCCTCATGCTGGTAGAAATGTAAAATGGTACAAACACCTTCGAAAACTGCAATTGACGATCTTCATTCCTCATGAGCCCAGGCATCATTTTCTGGGGATAGAGCTAGAGAAATGTGTGCATAAGAGCACCACAAAACAGGTATCAACAACAAGCAATGTTTGTAACACATTTGTTCCTAATTGTCCCAAACTAGAAGGAACCTAAGTGTCTATTAACAGAGGAATGGATAAATAAATTGTGGTACATGCATACAGCTGAATATTACCCAGCAGCGAAAGGAGCTACACACAGCAGCTACACACAAGGACAAACATGAATATTACAAACCTAACGATGAGCAATGAGCACAAGAAAAGCAGCACCACTTCTAGTGACGGTATTCCCCTCTAACGTTTTCCCTAATAAAACACACCTGCATGATTTTACTTGGGGAATTATGGGGGCAGCATTACATTTTGGGGAAAAGCTCTGCTGTCACATGGATTTCCTCTCTCTAAATTGCTGTCCATCTATCGTCCATCTCTACACCTCTCCAGGAATAGAGAAATTTCCATAGCATGACCTCTGTGCCAGCTACTAGTCCTCATTCTTCACATTTATTATTTTATTCAATCTCTATGGAACCCCAGGAAGGATCCAGTTTCATTACGCTCCTTTTACCAATGAGAAAACTGAAGCACAGAACAGCTAGGCAACTGGTCTAAGGCTGCACAGCTGGGAAGTGGCAGAGTTAGGATTCAAAGGCAGGCAGTCAGATTCCAGAGCCCATGGTCTTGTCCCTGACACTTTGCTGTCTCCCATTAAAGCATTTTTTCTAGACACATACAGAATTCTCCAGAAAAGGGACTTTGGTGAATAAAAACCTCTTCATTTCTTTCTGTAAATATGTGTATTCCTAAATTTTGCATTGGATAGTCAACATTAGGAATACTTAAGATTGGAAACACTGTATTTTATTGACTCTAAGACACCATTGATGGGAAGATGCACCATTATTTTGTTCGTCATTTAAACTATGACTCCAGATCTTAGTGATAGGGCAGCATGACCCATGACTTGGTCACATTGCTTCAAATTTTCTTTAACAAAATTTCAAAGGTCTGGGCAATTTCTCTTGCCTTCAATCTCAGTAGCAAAACATATGTTGCTTTATCCACTTATGGATATCTTTCTTTGGTCTTTGAGAGAGCTCGCTGGTTAGTTTCATATATATATATATAAATCACACTTATTCCTTCAATGTCAAATGTTTGTTTTACTAATATCACATTCACACTGTGCTGCTCTGTTTTCTCCCTTTCTGAAAACACAAGAGGCATTTTGCTTCAGTGTTGAATTCTTGTACATTTTGGAGGATTTTTTTTCGCCTTTTGATTAAGGAAATGTTGAAACATATAAAAAAGTGGAAAGAATAGAATAATAAACTCCCACGAATCTATTATCTAACTTCAACAATCACCGACATTTTACTGTTCTGGGGTGAAGACATTTTAAACTTTAATTAAACTCAGTACGTGGACAAAGACAATGGACTAGCTGGGCCATGCTGGGGTACGTGGGCAACGTCTGTTCCACTGTAATTGACTCCTGGCTGGGAGACATGGGGCCCAGCATTGCTGCAAATACAACCCAGTTTCAGAGATGTTAAAATGTGAGAAAACATGGGCTTAGATGGGTCGCATGCAGCCGCCATGAGGCCAGGCTGCATTTTACTTACGGGTCAGTACCCAAGGAGTCAGGATTGCCCTTACTCAGTGCTTTTGAGGTTTTCTGTTTTTCCTTTTCAGTTTCTCCCCATCACTAAGACATAAGCAGGAAAGAATCTTTGCATGTTTCCTGGAGAATCCTTCTTCTCCCCCAGTCTTTGGACTGTGAGGGCCAGGCAGGCCTTTAGCAACCCACTGATGGCTCTTGTGGGGCCTAATTGGAGAGAGCCCAGGGCCTGCTTTTCCTCCCAGGAGACTGGGTCATTCCCCTGTGCCTGAGGATGTGTGTACAGCTCAGATCTGGCCTGCTCGGGGCATGTGAATCCAGTCCAGAGATGTTGCTTCTGTGAACCACAAGTGATGCTTGCTGTTTGCAGATGTAGTACCCTGTACCCTCTCTTTCCCTGATGGTCCTACCACTTGGACTTAAGAACTTGCCTTTCTTCTTCCTTGCCTTTTGTCCTGGTTACTATCCTCCCTTCTGCCAAATGTGTCTCTGGATTGATATCCTGGTTAACAGATCCCCTTAGGCCTGGAAATAGGACCCCAAATCTGTGAATTCTCATGTCAGGTACTCTGTACTAGGTTTGTAAGGCTGGGCATGCTGGGCTGAATGTCTGAAGCCCAGAGAGGACAGTGTGGCCAAGAGAAGCCTTCTCTAGACTCTGATCCGGTGGGGCTGCCATGTATGGGAAGAACAACCCTGGCAGGAAGCAGTCTGAACAGAAGCCTCCTGAGGTCAGGAGTGTTCATCCCGAGTGTCAGAGGAGAACATGATATGGCAGAGTGAGAGAGATCCTAGTGGGTCAGGCAACCGGAGTTCTGGTCTCAGCGCTGCCCATTTCTAGCTGTCAGTGACTGATGCCACACACACATCCAAGGCATCTTACCACTTCAGTGTCCTGTGGCCAAGCTCCAGAGCTGTCAGCCTCTGCTTTCATTTGTCTGCAGGCTTTCTTCAAGGAGCCACGGAAGGCCCCTCCGTCCACACTCTGTCCCAGAGCCTTCAACCAATGACTCCGGCGAGTGGGCCTGTAAATACTCCAGCTCCCTCACTGCCTGGGTGGGATAACTCTGAGGTCTATGTTCTGCTCCATTTCCAGAATTTCTTCAGGCAGGTAATCTTCTGGTACCCACAGTGGTTATCTGGACTGCGAACACATCCTTTACTGGCTTCCTTCTCTTCTTTGGCTCACTTTCCCAGGATTCTTGTGTTCTTGCATTTCTTAAACTACTTGCATTCAAACCCTTATTTCAGGGTCTATTTCTTGGGGGGAACCAAAACCAAGAGAATGGACAGGTGGGTTGTTTAATTTCCTCAGGCCACAAGTTTCTCCCCTGTTAGGTAGTAGCCAAGTTTGCAAGTATGTTGGGGCGTTAGAGTTCCCCAGGCATTTTTGCATGCACCATCGTATTTGGAGCCCAGAACAGACCTGTGAGCAGGCAAGGTCTTGTTGTCCCATTTTGCAGATGAGGAATGAGAGGCCCTGAGAGTTGTCCAAGGCCCCTCCACTGGCAAGTGGCTGAGCTGAGACTAGAGCCCAGGCCCTTTAACTCTGAGACCACTAGTTTCCTTTCCAGGGTTTTCTGGTCTTTTCCTGTTCCCTTCCAAACATTGTTCTTATATTTCTGAGTCCAAGAAAAACAGTTCAGTGTTGGAGACAGTTTTCATCATCTAGGCTTCATCCCTTGGGACTGTGTGGTCAGCCCTGGCTGGGGGAGGTGCTCCCAGGGGTAAGTCTCTGGTACCCTGGATAGGCTCAAAGGCTCTTCCATAGGTCTCCCGAGGGGCTAAACTCCCAGGGCCACTGAACCTTAAGGAATACATTCACATCTTGTGATCCCACCTTCTGGCAGTTCTTTCCAACTGGCTTTGGGTCATCAGTCTCAGCGTCATTGGAGAACCCAGAAGACAGTCAGGGTGGGTTATCTATACTGGATCCACGTTTCCACTTGGTTGCATCTTCCTAGCAACATTAACTGGCTCTTGGTACTGACTCTTAGCAAGGCCTTTGTCTCATGATGTCCTGGGAGGAAGGTCACTAAGTTCTGGAGGAAAGAGGGAAGGTGTCCAATGGAGGGCATTTTCCCCAGTAAGACAATTGCCTTATTATTATCTCATCCTAGGGAGAATATCTTTGGACACCTTTGGACCCCAACCCTACACCTCTAACCTGACTCCACATCCCACCCAGTCTTCAGGCAGGAAAACAAGTGTGGGTCTCTGAATTTAGTTAACTCTCTTGGACTTTTTTTTCTTTTTAATTTAAATTCAATTAGCCAACATATAATACATTGTTAGTTTTTGATGTAATGTTCAATGATTCATTAGTTGCATTTAACACCCAGTGCGCATCACATTACGTGCCCTCCTTAGTGCCTATCACTCAGTTACCCCACCCCCCCACCCACCTCCTTTTCTGCAACCTTCAGTTTGTTTCTTGGAGTCAAGAATCTCTCATGGTTTGTCTCCCTCTCTGATTTCTTCCCATTCAGTTTTCCCTCCCTTCCCCTATGGTCTTCTGCACTATTCCTTATATTCCACATATGAATGAAACCATATGTTAATTTGTCTTTCTCTGATTGGCTTATTTCACTTAGCCTAATACCCTCCAGTTCTATCCATATTGATATAAATGGTAGTGTTCATCCTTTCTGATGGTTGAGTAATATTCCATTGTGTATATATACTACATTTTCTTTATCCTTTCATCTGTTGAAGGACATCTCGGCTCCTTCCACAGGTTAGCTATTGTGGACATTGCTGCTATGAACATTGGGGTGCAGGTGCCCCTTCTTTTCACTATGTCTGTATCTTTGGGGTAAATACCCAGTAGTGCAATTGCTGGGTTGTAGGGTAGCTCTATTTTTAACTTCTCGAGGAACCTCCATACTGTTTTCCAGAGTGGCTGTACCAGCTTGCATTCCCACCAACAGTGTAAGAGGGTTCCCCTTTCTTCACATCCTTGCCAACATTTGTTGTTCCCTGTCTTGTTAATTTTAGCCATTCTAACTGGTGTAAGGTGGTATCTCATTGTGGTTTTGATATGTATTTCCCTGATGGCAAGTGATGCGGAGCATTTTTTCAAGTCTCTGTTGGCCATTTGTATGTCTTCTTTGGAGAAGTGTCTGTTCATGTCTTCTGCCCATTTCTTGACTGGATTATTTGTTTTTTGGGTGTTGAGTTTGAGAAGATCTTTATAGATCTTGGATACCAGCCCTTTATCTGATATGTCACTTGCAAATATCTTCTCCCTTTCCATAGGTTGCTTTTTAGTTTTGTTGATAGTTTCCTTTGCCGTGCAAAAGCTTTTTATCTTGATGAAGTCCCAAGAGTTCATTTTTGCTTTTGTTTCCCTTGCCTTTAGAGACGTGTTTAGCAAGAAGTTGCTATGGCCAAATGCTCCTGGACTTGTTGACTTCTCTCTCTCATTTGTTCATGGAACACTCCTTCTTCCCAGCAGCTTTCTTTGTTACCTCTGTTCCTTATTCTTTATTTCATGCTCTCCCTTATTTTTTGGAAGGTGACAAAATCTAACCAATCCCACTTTGATTTGGCATTCCTTAGGACAAGCTTACAGACACCCCCACCCCCATCTGTTTCTGGCTATTTCATGTAACCACTTCCCTGGAGCCAGCTGTAGCTACTAGAGCCTGGTCAGGTGTTGATTTCTTGGCCAGCGCCTGCACGGCCCAGTCAAGAGCACCCACAATGAGTATTTGAAAAGGTATCATAGATCACTTAGGTAGACTTTACATCTCTGGACAGAAGCAGCAAAGACTATGTTGATGAGCCTTTGCAAACTCAAAGCTATCTGGATGAGCTTTTTTAAACTTCATGAGCCGTTTTTATTTTGAGAGATTATTTTTGGCCACTGGTCATGATCATGGTCAGGTGATGGATAGGCAGTGATGCTCTGACTGAGGGAAGCTGGAAATAGTCTCGGCCCCCACCCAGTAATACCTATGCCTATTAGCCTGAAACTCTGACATCAGTGTGGAGTTCGTGTTGAGTCAACAGAGACCTTGTCAAGGTTGCAGTACTATCAGGAAGGGGTAACACTGGAGTGGCTTTTGATGTTAACTACCTTAGCACACATGCAGAGAATCACGACTCTCAGAGTGAAGGGCACTTCCCAGGAAGTTTAATGATCAGATTAGAATCAATCAGTCACTTAGAGAGAAGTAAGATTAGCAAAAGGGCAGAATGAGGGCCCTGGATATTGGAGGATAGGGGACAAAAAGGCACTAGGGGCCACCAAAGGCGATTCTTCACAGCTTTGCCTCAGATCAGCACTTGCCTTGATCTACCTTGTCCAAGTTTTATGGTAGTCCTTCCCACCCATCTGCAAGTTGTGCCACCTCAAATTTTTATCCTATTCCTTTTCACAGCAGTGCAGAAAAAGCAAACATCAGAAACAAGCAGAAGCCAAAAGGTAATACTTGAGTCTCCTCTTTCTTATCTCTAGAATGGGAGAAATACAGAATTATCACCAGGATCCAATAAGATCATGTGTCTACCATGTTTTGTAAACCATAGAACTCCTAGGCAAAGGTCCAGTTGAATTTTCTTTTTTTTTTTTTTTAATAAATTTTATTTATTTATTTGACACAGAGAGACACAGTGAGAGAGGGAACAGAAGCGGGGGGAGTGGGAGAGGGAGAAACAGGCTTCCCGTGGAGCAGGGAGCCCAATGCGGGGCTCGATCCCAGGACCCTGGGATCATGACCTGAGCCGAAGGCAGATGCTTAACGACTGAGCCACCCAGGCGCCCTTTTTTTTTCCCCAGTTGAATTTTCTTGGAAAACACTTCCCTTTGCACTGGCAATCACTCTCACCTTTTGAAAATTAGCCAAAGATTTCACATCTTTTGAGGTAACCTGACACCTCTTTGGGTTTTAGAAAATCTGAGTGAGGAATTATTCTACCGGGCCTGCAGGTTGCTGTTATTCTTCCCCTGGGACTCACCTGGAAGGAGCTGTCCAAAGTGTCATGTCTGGGAAGGTTCAGAGGAGAGGGTAATGCACACGAGGAGGGAGATGGTGGCTCATCAACAACCCTTCAAACAGGAAAGGTTATGCTGCCTGAGACCTTTGGGGGTGCTCTCTCAGCCTGCAACAAAAACCCTTTCCCAATTTGTGGGGTGCACAATGGCAGGCATTGTTGCCTGCGAATCCTCTGCAAATGTCAAACCCATTATCAGGATGAGGAAGGCAGGTTTTTAACTGAGCTTTTCCTCCAACCTTCTGCCCTCCACAGCCATAACAGGACGGCTTGTGCCGTCTTGGCCTTTTGATAAGACCCAGACTGGAAAAAGCAAATGATCTGTAAAGAAATGTTTGGACAGGAATAAGTCTGAACTGGAAGTGTTTGTTTTCTTTATGTCCCTGTATCTTCTTGCTGCTAACGTATCTTGCTCACAGGTCTTCAATGCAGGTAAAAAAGAAAAATGCAAGCAAGAAAGGTAGAGGGAGAATCAGGCTGACACTTTGAAGGGCATGTCCTAGTAACTCTATAAATGTGCTTCAACTCTCTTCCGTCTTCAACACCACCCCTCCCACCCTCTTTTAACCCTGAATTTTCTTTCCCTCTCCCTTGGCCAAGCTTCTAAAAAAATATAATTTTTACTTGCTCTTATCTTTACATTCCAAAGCTTGCCCACCCATTCAGACTGGTTCATTGGCCTTGCCCTTGCCATATCTCCAGTGGCTCCCAATTAGAATTCATTTACTCTCTCTGGCCCCACTCCTACTTTATTTCAGGCTGCCATCATTTCTTGGTTGGATTATTTCAACAGCTTCCTAACTGGTCTCCATGTCCTGTATCTTGCCCCTTTTGAACACATTCTTTTCATTGTCTCCAAAGGGATCCTTAAAGGCACTTTAGGCCCTGAAGGATGTTCTAAATCCCCTTGCTTGGTTTATAGAGCCATTTGGATACAACCATTCCCCACCTTGCTCCCTCCTTCCTGCCAGTCCCTTGTCACATGTGGTGCTCCCACTGTACTGATTTATTTGTAATTTCCCAAACTTGCTCTGTTGTTCCTTTCCTTAGGATCTTTGCCTGGCTACTTCTTCTGCCAGAAATGCTCTCCCACTTTGCTACGCTGATCCTCCCCTCTGCAGTGTTAGCATAGACTTCTTTGGCTCCTGGAAGCCCTCTCTGTTCCCGTAAGTCTAGATCCTGCACCCCCCACCCCATATGTTCCCCCTGGAATTGTCTGTTTCCCCCACTTTTTCACACTGTACTTACTAATCACTTGCTCCTCCCCCTTCTAGAGAGTGAGCACCTCAAAGGTCTCAGCAGCAGACTCTAACATGAGGGTTCAAGGATAGGTGATGTTCTAAAGAAAGTGCTCCCTGAGGAGCCTGGCAGGGAGTTGGGGGGGCGGGACAGTGATGGGGAAGGAACCAAGCAAAGACCTGTCCTCAGGGGATACCCTCGAGGGTGACTCCAGCCTGGTCCTGCAGGGAACTCTGGAGTGTAGGTGATGCCCCAGCATTGCTCCATGGGAGCAATGGGCTGTGGTCTCCCCACATGTATAGGTCACTGATCAAGGGCTGCCATGGATAAGGTAAGCCCCCAGGATTCCAGCTCTCCTGTGTGTGAGTGTGTGGACAAGCCTGGTGGTGGGGCTGTCTCACTGCTGAGTATTAGAAGCAAAGGGATACTGAAGGGGAGTAGATTGCAGCAGTGACAAAAATTGATCCCAGGGGGCCTGGGTAGAGCACTGACATTGCCCCTACAGTCACATTTCTTGTGGGACATTGTTAAGCAAATGTCCCAATGCCCACAGTGCCTGGTACAGGTGTGCAGTGATTTGTTTTGTTTTTGTTTTAAGATTATATATATATATATATATATATATATATATATATGGAGAGAGAGAGAGAGAGAGAAAGAGAGAGAGAGAGCAGGGGGGAAGAGGGAGAGGGAGAGAAAGAATCCCAAACTGACTCTATGCTGAGCACAGAGCCCCACAGGGCTCAATCCCTGACCCGGAGAACATGACCTGAGCCAAATCAAGAATCGGACGCTTAACTAACTGCACCACCCAGGTGCCTCTGCAGTGATTTGTTTTTTAATTGAATTGATGAGGATTTTTCAGTTTGTGACATTTTATACTATTCCAGCCTCCTTCCTTGAAAGTATCTCTTCCATTGGCTTTTGAGGTACTGCTTTAACCACTGCTTCTCTTTCCATTCCATTCTGCTCTGGGTCCCTTCTTGGCTCATCATCCCCTGCTTGTTTTAAGCACTGGTGTTTCCACGGGTTATGTCCTTAATCCTCTTGTTGGTTCACTCTCTGTGAGTGTTCTTACCTCTACGTATGGTTTAATTATAATTTATATCCTAATGATGCTCCATTTCATATTTCTTTTATTCGCTTATTCATTCATTTAACAAATATTTCTGAGAAATATTTGGCAATAACAAATATTGCCTACTCTGTATGTGTCAACCACTAGTCTAGGTCCTTAGGATACAACATTGACCAAATCATACGCAGATCTGTCTTGGAGAGCTTGCACTCTGTAGCAGGGTGGGAAGGTGGGCAGATAATATGCAACTAACATAATTAAATGAGAAAATTATGTAATACACTAAAGGGAAAAGGAAAAGCAAAGCAGGGTGAGCAGGATGGAAGTGCTGAGGACACAGAGGGCAGGCGAGGGTTATGATTTCAGCTAAGATGAGAGTGGTAGTCCTCACTGAGATGACATTTGAGCAAAGCTCTGAAGGAGCTGAGGGAGTCAGCTGTACCGCTGTCTGTGGCAAGAGCATCCAGGAAGAGGGAACTAAGAGAGCAAATGCCCTGAGGTGGATTCTTGTCAAGTTCAAGGAATGTGGAGGAGGACTGTGTGGCTAGAGCAGAGTGATCTCAGGAAAGAGAAGAAGGAGATGAGTTCAAATGGATATGGGGGGTGGTTAGATCAGAAGGCTGTGGTAAGGACTCTGGCTTTTGATCTGAGTGACCAAGTAGCATTGCAGGGCTATGAGCAAAGGTGTGAAATATCTGATTTATAGCCCAGTAGCCCTCTCCTGTCTCTAGACTGGTATATTCAATTGGTTTTTGGATGTCCCATGGGCATGTCAAGTTAAATGCAGTCTTCATCATTTGCAGATTCCATTTCTGTGAATTTACTTACTAGCTAAAATTTATTTGTAATCCCCAAATCAATACCTGGGATGCTTTTTAAGTCATTTGTGGACATGGGCAGAGCAGTGGACAATTTTGATAGCATGTTCCCATCTAAGGTTGAATAAGGTAACACCTTACCTTCTTAGTTCAGCTTTTATACTGTAAACAAGTTTCCTTTTCACTGTCTATTCATTGTCACTCCTTTTTTGCATTTTTGTGCATTTTCTTGGTGATTTCACTGTTTAATATGGCCCCCAACCTTAGTGCTGATGTGCTGTCTAGTGTTCCTCAGCACAAGGAGGCTGTGACATGCTTTATGGAGAAAATGCATGTGTTAGATAAGCTTCATTCAGGAAAGGAAAGCACTGAGTTACAGTGCTGTTGGCTGTAAGTTCAATGTCAATGAATCAACAATATATATTAAACAAGGAATCTTTAAAGAGAAATGCACATTAAACAGCGTTATGTATTGATTAATTGATGAAAAGTTCTGGCCAGAGACTTGCAGGAACTTAACCTTGCATTTCCCCTAGGAGCAATGGTTCAGTATTCATTAATTCAGTGTTTGCAGTGACTATAGAACATAACTACCAGGAATAACGAGAATTGATTTTATGTAAAACATAGCATTTATTTTTAGTTGCATCATTCACCAAAACACCCCAACCAGATAGAATTCCTACTTCCTCCTTCCTTACATCAAATAAGTCTGAAGCTCCTCCTTAAACAACCTCTTCTCCCCATCTCCACTATCACAGCCTTACTTAGATTTTCATTTTGCCTGGACTGATATAGCAACCTGATCTTTCTGCCTCCAATGTGGCCCCTTTCAGTTTCTCCTTCATGCATCTTCCAGGGAGGTCTTTCTAAAATGCAGCTCTGATCACAATATATTTCTGCCAACAAACTTCAGGGGCTCCTTTTTTTTCTTTTCTTTTTTTCTCCACCGGCAGTGACTTGGCACTTACTGCTAAATACCTACTGACTAGCTTCCTTCCAATTTCTCAGGTGGCAATGTGCCCAGCTCGCGTCCTCAGACCCCCTTGCAGCATATGGCCCAATGCCACTCAATGAGATGTATGTACAAGTCACTGGATGGAGCTGACGGGAAATCCTTTAGAGGGGACACATGTGATTTGCATCAACAGTTTACCTTTGGATCTTTCTTTCCTTGGACATACTTTTGATGCAGCAACCATCTTGCTAACCACAAAACAGAAATGAAACACAAAGGATAGCGTTTCAGTTGTCTGTTGCTGTGTAACAAATCATCCAAGACTTAGTGGTTTAAAACAGTACCATTTATTTGCTCACAATTCTATCTGGAGGGCTAAACTAGGTTGTTCTTCTACATGTCTTTCCCTGGGGTTGTGTATGATAGGGAATTGGCTAAGAGTTGGTTGGTCCTGGATGGCTTCAACAACCACGTCTGGAGCCTTGTTGGAGATGTCTGGAAAGGCTGGGTTGGCTGGGCCTTTCTCCATCTGGCTTCATTCTTCATCTGGTCTCTTTCTCTATCTGGTTTCCCTTTCTCTAGGAGGAGAGGACATTCCTACATGATGTTTTCAGGGCAAGATGATGGGAGCAGCTGCTTCAAGGCTTCTTGAGGATAAGGCTGAGAAGTCACACAGAGAAACTTCTGCCATATGCTGTTGGTCAAAGCAAGTCACATGGCCAGCTCAGATTACAGAACATGTATCCAGGGATGGGAACAATTGCTGTGGTCATCTTGGCAAGCAATCTGCCATAGATGACAAAATCTGAGGATGGAAAGAGCCTGGATCCCCATGGTTACTGTGAGCCCTGATGTCAGCACTGGAGTGTCTATGTCTAGACTTCTTGTTATGTAACAAGTAGAAGTCTTATTTATTTAGCTCCTGGAATGGTTGTTTTTATCACATGGAACTGAACATATTCCTAACTGATTCAGGTTGTTCTTAACTATGTTTTTATTGTACCTTAGTGGTTCCAATCAGTGGCTAAATTCTGAAAGGTAATTTATCACTAGTAATAAAGTGCCAAAATTTTTGAATAATTCATAGAGCTTAAAAAATAAATTAGGGTGGATTCAAGATCCCACTTCTGAATTGCCCATCTCCTCTGTCATGGGGATAAAAGCCAGAGATACACTGTCCTATAAAAGCAATCCATTGTCTTTTGCTTGTGGCTAATGCTAATATTGATAAGCGACTGTATCTTTAGGTTCCCTCTGGCTTTATTGTGCATCTCTAACTCCCATCCCCAAACCAGACTCTTTCCTCTTTATTTCTGAGAGCTCCCAAGTGTGCTTCCATGAGTATACAAAGCACTCCCAATGGTTATTTGTTACTGTGGCTTCCACAGCCCTGACAAACTCCATGAGATACTGAGATATGACTATTTCCCCCTTGATGTTGCCTGGGGACCCTAAGACTTGGAGGTCCTCTGATGTTCTTCTGATTCCTTCCACCACCAGACAAGATTCATCACTCCTTCTCACAGCCCTGGCAACTGTTAATATTCCTTTCATCTTCCAAACAATTAGGAAGATGCTCCTTTCTGGTTACACTTTATTTGAATGCCCCAGCAAGCTGGCCCAGATGCCAAAGTTTTACAGAGGAAAACTCTCTGCTGGAGGTAACTGTGATGAGACTGCCCCCTCCCCCTTCCCCTTTGTTCTTGACACTGTTATGGGCAGCGAAGCTGAAATACCTACTCTACCACTAATGGGCTTTGACCCTATCCCAGTGCCAGAGACCATTCAACACCCAAGAAGGCCCTTGTGCATCGAGAAGGATGTTTTATTCAGAGGTTGTTCAACAATGCTGTTGCTTTGGACCCTAGTTAGTGATACAATCTTTTCCTTTAAGAACACATATTTCTTAAAGTCTTTGAATAGCAACTTCATGTATGTGATTAAAAGCAAAAAATCCAAACAGTACAAAGAGATACAACAAGGCAAAGCAAATCTCTCTAATTCTGAAACCCACTTCCTTGGTCTCCTTCATTTGAACAAACTTCCAGAGGTGTTTATGCATCTTCATGAATACATGATCCAGTCCCTTTTAATTCGTAAACACAGCTCCAACTGAACCAGAGGCCCGGGTTAGCAGAAGTTCTGGAAGAAACTGCCACATGGCATCCAGACCCCCACTCCACTCTGATCCTCGGGCTTTGCTTCATTTGACCAGCCTCTGTCTTTTCTCACGGAAACTTCCTTATTCATCTCTTCATTCCATCTGTTGTCTTTTTCTCTCTCTGGTGTTACTGAGATATAGTTGACATACAGCTCTGTTGTCTAAGTTTAAGGTGTACTTTATAATGACTTGACATACATATATTGCAAAATGATTACCAAAATAAATGTAATTAACATCTATCTCCTCATATGGTTACAAAAAACTCTCTCTTTTTCCCCCCCTTTGTGATGAGAACTTTTAAATTCTATTCTCAGCAACTTTCAAATAGACCATACAGCCCATCTGCTCTCTTTTGAGATCATCAGGTTAGTACATGTTCAAACCTCACAACTGTTTTTCCCGGGAGGTTTGTGAGCCCCTAGGCAGGGGTGAGAAGTCGCCTACTTCCAGCTTTCAGAGACGGCAGAGAACAAGCTCCAGCTCATCCAGCACGGCTCCTGATAGGTGTCCCAGGGTCCCTCATCGTGTAACTCCCAGCTGCTCGGCCTGCCTCAGTCCCCATCCCGCCCTCACGCCACGTCCCCCTCTAACACTACTATGCGCGTCCTCCAGGGGTTTCACGCTCCCATGCCTTGGCAAAGGCTTTCCGTCCTTCTGGGTTATCTTTTTTCTTTTGTTCTCTTTGGAAATTCCTATTTTTCCACCAAGACTAAACTGTTACTTGTTCTGTGAGTGTCTTACATGATTTATTTCCCCTCCAAACACCTGAGTTGAGGTTATTACATGGACGCTGGTCACTGCTGTCTCTAGCATTGATTCTGGTTATTCAAACGATCACACTGTGCTACAATTTTATTTTCGCTTCTATTTTTCTCTCCCGTTAGTATTATGAGCAACTTGAGAATAAGTACTTGGTGTTAAAATGTATGCATGTCACATAGGTGGCCGTCAACAAACTTCGCTTAAATAAGCTCTCACATATAATATATAATTTTTGTACTTAGGCAGCTCTGGTGCTCACTGGAATTTGGAATCAAGTGAAAAAGATTGGGAGCTGTTGTCCTACAGGCTACAGCTCAAAGTCCTTCACATCAAGCTGCTGTCTCCTGTATCAGGAGACCCAGCTCTAAATCCTCAACCATTTAGCGGTTGCAACAGTGGCCAGCCACTCAATCTCACTGAGCTTTGGTTTTCTTGCTGGAAAAAAAAAAGGAGGATTTATACATCTTACAGAGTTCTGGGAACTAATTGCATCTATGAGAAGCTGCCTGGAAGGGTGCTGGGCGTCAACTGGGTGTTCAATACATGTTCATTTAGTGAATGAATAAATGAACGAGTGTATTAAGATCTCTCATGTTACGGTAACTGACATCTGGACTAACATAGCATCTAAAGGGGGAAAGTTTACAGAAATAGCAATAGGAACAACATAAATGTATCTTTGTGCTTCTCTGTTTTATTCTTACACACACACACACACACACACGCACACACACACACAGGAAGACTCTCTCTTCCTTTCTTGTACATACAATTCCAGTTCCCAGTCTTGTTTGCTCATTACACAGCAAATCTCCAGGATGCAGTCTTGCAGGTCAACAGAGAAGTTGAGGCAGCTCTAGCTGCAATTTTGACGTTATGCCCCAGTGATGTTTCATTTTCATGTCTGCTTTTCTTGAGTCCAAGGCTGTTACACACCTTTCCTTTATGTGCACAGCTGGGGAGGGCTGCTTACTCCGGTTTCTTGAGTTGTTTTAATGGCCTGCTGTCCACATTGGTATTCTGTGAGCCTAGGATTTCTAGTCTTCCTGGAAAGCCCTGATATCCTATCGTGTGGATGCAGGAAGTTTTTTTCAATGCTTACTTTGCTTCCATTTTTCAGTGTGATTGAATTCTGCAAAAGCCTCTCAGTGAAAGAATGTTTTGTGATAAGTACTTGAAATCCTCCATTTGTCAGATTTCGCTTTTAGTCGGTGTTTGGGCTACTTTATACCACACGGGCACCCCCCAGGCTCTCGGTCTCTCTCACATGTGTATATATGTACATGACCCCTCGCTGCCTGATCTCTACCTACCCTCAGTCTCTGCTCCAGCTGTGAGCCTATTTGGGAAAAGTGGACTTCTCTCAGGTCTGTTCCTGGACTGATCCATACTTAGCCCGCTTCTCCACTCTCAGGCCCATCTCTGTCTTAGCTCTGAGGTCGTAGTCACCGATAATGTGGCCCTTGGGGGCTACCGTCCTCCATCAGTAAGAAGCTGCTATCCCCACGGTGTTCCCAGAGACAGAGTGCGTTTGGGGGCAACATGTGGGGAAGGTCACATCCCTGTCCCATGCCTTGCACACCACTTCAATTCTTAGTGGCACCAATGTGGTGTTAACAGTCTCAGGATGAAATCTTGGGGCTGCCAAAAGGGATCATAATACAGAACAGAGGTATCTTGAAACTCTTCCCCAAATTGACTAGCCCTCATTAAAGGGGCTCTCTCCCTGATCATGTCTCACTTGGGGTCCCAGCCTGCTGCTGGGCTGATGAGTTGGGAGTTTTCTTCTCAAAGATGGTTTCTCCACCTTTTTCATTATGGAGCTCAGAGGCCCCATCCCTGCCTATCAGGTTGTTCAACAAAAAGCTCAAAGGCTACTCCTTTACTACTCGGTAGTTTATTTTCCCTCGGTCTCAGCCATTCTCTCTAACACAAACTTCAGCCCCCACTTGCACCCCCAAAATGCCCACCAGGAGTGTCTTACCAAACAACAGAGCAAATGTCCCCCTCTCTCCCTCAAATTTTGCCACTCCCCTTAGAACGTAAGACTGGCTACATTTAGTTTCCATTTTTAAAATTAGTTAACATTTTTTTTCTCCTTATGACACACAGATCTTACCCTTGCAGATAATCACTTCCAGTTTTATATTCCAAACAGGTTTTTCTTATTGGTCCATTAAAAAGAAGACACTTTAAGCTCACTAATCCATGGCCATTTCAGTTATAACTCATCTACTAATTCGTACCTATTATAAATAATATGATAATTATTAATGACAAGGAATATTATTAATTGTTGGCATATAATTTATCTGTTATGAATATTTGGGGTAACTCATAACTACATGCCCATCATTCAATAAGAGAAGTCTCATGCCCAGGATGTATTTAGCTAGTGTGATGCACCAGAGCGGTGTACTCTCCCAGCCAGCTCATATTCTACTGGTACACTGTGACTGTTCTTACTGATAGGAGCCCTGCGAAATATTTTCAATATTACCTTTCTCCATACTTATGCCTGGTATCAAATAAACAAGTGAAAATTAAATCACTCAAGCTTCTATCTACTTGGAATATCTAAGACCAAGCATTAAGTTATTGTAATGACTGAATTGGATTAACTAACCAGGTACTTGATAGCAGTACAGACTTATTGAATGTGTAGAACCCCATCCCAGAGGTCAGTGCTGTGTTCGGGGAACTAAAACTCTAATCAGGTAGATAGGATTACCCCACATAATGGGTGCTTTATGCTTTTGTATATTGTACTGGCTTTCCCAGGCCTTTCTGATTCTTGAGATGTCTTTGGCCATGTTGATGGTGACAATGGTTCTTGACCCGGATAATCTGCACAATTGGATCCTCAGGACTCTTCATGTCGTTCTTGGGTTTCTGGTGACTCACTCACCCCTCTGTGGTGGTTTACTATCCTTGGTGGTTACTCGGTGGCAGGTCGTTTTCCTGCCTGTGTTCTTCTTATCTTGTCTGAATGGCCCTCCGGGGTTACCAGGAGGCATGGGGTTCCAGCCTGAACTAGTGGTGGGAAGAACTGGGTGACAACTGTGGGCTGGAGAGCAAAGGGACACCAAAGGCAACATCTCAGACACTGTGGGAAGTCCAGTGGAGAGTATTATAGACTGTCTAGGAAGCAAAACCTGGAGCATGCTGACTAAGGAGGCCAAGCAGGTGAAAGAGCCACAAGAGATCTTTGAGGCAATGATCTGTGGGAAGTGGGAGCCTTCACAGGGGCTCGTGACTACATAGGAAGGAACTGTGAAAGGCTGGCCATCTTTCCATTTTTTTTTTTTCTACCACTGTTGGCTTCTTTGTTCAGCAGAGGACTCTGTTTACACCTCTAGCACCCCACTGCTCCTCAAGCTGGAAAGGAGCTTCAGCCTGCAAATTTTTGCCAGATGGCATGATCTGATATCTAAGTAATGACTGATCTCAAGTCTTATAATTGCATTACCCCTTCTTTTATAAAACTTCAAATAAGTTTTCAAGGGAGCTTGACACCTGTGAAACCACCCAGAACTACCCTCACACCAATGAGCTATATCAGGTCCCACATACTTCAGCTCTCTCCTATTTCCAGTGTGTTCTCTGTCCTTTTGGGGCATCCTCTTTGATAGACTCTTCCCTGTGGGTTGGGCAGCCATCACTTTCCCCTTTGTCCAGTCATCATAATGCCTATGTTCGAGGGCCGGACCTTTGGTCTCTGAGTCCCTGTTGATCTGCCAGCATTCTTACAAATAGTTTCCTAGTGTCCTTTCCCAGAAGTTCTGTGGAGGTACACAGATGCATCTCCACCCTGACACCTTGGAAATGTAGAGTGTGTCGTGATCACAGGGGTGTGGTTTTGCTGTGGCTATTAATATCAAGAAAATAAGGGACCCTCATTCCCAGGTTTGTGCTTCCTTCCTCCATTTTAATGTAATGTCTGCCTGCTACCCCAGGCTCCTTCTCTTCTGTCCCAGTTTTGGCTGGTCACCCTGATGCAGTGACCTCAATATTAATGGTCCCCCTCCTTTCTGCTTTTGAGTACCATTTCTACATGGTAATGCTTCTCTCAACAGGAGTAGGGTGAAGAGTTCTTAACACTTGGTCCTCATTGTGCACTCTGGTCGCTGCAAGGCCAGATCTACTTGACAGGAGCCGGACACAGGATCGCTGCATGGTGTGCAAGCCTGTCAGTTGCTGTCAGTTATGGGCAATGCTCTTCAGCCTGCGATGATGTTCCAGGAAGGAGGCTGAAAGAAATTTTTTCCTTCTGTTTGAAAATCACAAGATCCAGGTCATCCTTGGTGGTGGAATGGACCCTGCCTGCTTTTCTGCAGATAGTATGTATTTCCACATTCTCTGTTGGGAGAGGAAACGAACCAGTTGAGCTCCTCCACAAACCCCCATGAATACTGATGGTCTGGTTTGGGAGCTTGAAAATATGATGACCTTAATTTTTTCCCCAGTGTCTCCCGACTCCCAATGCATAACTCTCCCAGCTTCTGAAAAATCCTGAACTGAGGATTCTAGAAGAGGAGAGATCGAGGCTTAGCAGCAGCATGCAAAAGAGGCCCTTAAGGCCATGGTTTTTATTTTTTTTGTGTCATGGACTCCCTTGAGCATCTGATGAAATACACACACACACACACACAAATGCATAAGAATAGAGACCCATCCACATACACACAGATAAGCATACATATAAATTTTTTTGTATACCATATTCAAAAAGATTATATATCCTTGAAGCCCATCCATTAACTCAATGTCAAGAATTCCTGACTTAGGGGATTCAATCACATGGTGTAGTGAGTGAAATGAATAGAAGTAGAGTGTTTAGTGATCGTCTGGAGCTAATCTGTTCACATCAGCTGATGTTGGGAATTTGTGCTCTGTTTTCAAGTGAGTCTTTCAACAGATGTTGACAAACCAGGCACTATCAGAGGAGAGTAGCCTTGGAATTTTGTTAGATACTGAAAAGCTGAGGAGCCTCAGAAATCTCCTCATGGAAAAGAAGGTGGAAAGGCATGGGCAAGGGCGCCTGGGTGGCTCAGTCGGTTAAGTGTCTGCCTTTAGCTCAGGTCATGATCCCAGCATCCTGGGGTCGAGTTCCTTCCTCCCTGGCTTTCCCAGGCCTTTCTGATTCTTGAGATGTCTTTGGCCATGTTGATGGTGACAATGGTTCTTGACCCGGATAATCTGCACAATTGGATCCTCAGGACTCTTCATGTCGTTCTTGGGTTTCTGGTGACTCACTCACCCCTCTGTGGTGGTTTACTATCCTTGGTGGTTACTCGGTGGCAGGTCGTTTTCCTGCCTGTGTTTCTCCCCCTGCCCCTCCCCCTGCTCGTGCTTTCTCTCTCTCTCTCTCTCTCTCAAATAAATAAATAAGATCTTAAAAAAAAAAAAGAAAGGCATGGGCAATACTTATAATGATGACCCTGAAGACTCAAGGAAGTCTCAAATATTAGGGATAATTTTCACGATAGATTTTGGGATTCTGAGCAACCTTCAGTTAACCAGAAATTTGAGTTTACAAGGAACTTTTATTTACCTAGTGCTCCATTTAGTTGTTTTATTGCACTGACTTAGATGCATAAATGAAAGAGTATGGCAGATGACCCCACTGATTCTATGTGGTAAACCTAATGATCTAGGATAGAGGTGGAGGCTAGATTGGAACCAAGCATTCAGGAACTGTCGACTGCCTAAATAAGCTCTAAAGAACACCAAGAAGATCCTTTACCTTAGTACCTCCCCAGAGTCTCCATCCTTCATGCTTTGCCAGATGTCATAGTGTTCTAGATGGTTCTGGCCACAAGCTCAGATGTGCAACATAAATGCAACTTCCTTTATTTTTTAATGTAACAACCTATCTTCTATCTCAAACCCCCGTTCTGCCTAAATAATCTAATTATTTTTCAGGTAAGATCTGTCATTTCCAGGTTTTCTAGGTCAGTTTGGGTATAAACTCAATCAATTCAGAATTTCCCTGCTCTCTTTCTCTAAATTCTGGATACTGATGTAGATGGAAGAGAAGTGGGTTAAGAGGTCTCCAGATATCGGAAGGGTCATCTGGAGCTTGGTTATAATGGTCTTGGATGAGATATACATCATCTTTAATAGCTCTTGCTCACTGGTCTCTATTCCCACCAATAGCCACTGAAATGTCTGTTCACTCTGCCATTTGGCTGTAGTTACACATATTTACATTTTCTGTCTCTCGGGTTGATAGGTCCTTGCAGCCAACTTCCAAGACCCTCTAAAGGATCTGTTCACATGTTGGGAGTGGGTGTGGGGCTCTATCTTAAGTCCTATTTCTGTCAAAACACATCATAGTCCAGGCTCTCCACACTTGCTGTTCCGCCATACTGGTGTAGGAAGTTGTTCTTCCCTAGGACATAAGGCACTGGGGTCCTTTGTTCTTAAATTTCCCAATGCGTCTGGTACTTCTGCTCCCTCCCTCCCTATGCTTTCCCTCCCCCAGTTCAGCACAGGACTGAGACATCCACAGGAAAGTTTATAGCTCTTTTTTTTTCTTTTCCTCTCTCTCTGATTTTAATTCTCCCCCACCCAATCGAGTCCAGATTGGTGGGGACCCTGGCACTTCAGATCGTTTCTGTTTTATTTGAAGAAGCTCACAGTTCATGCTTTGTATTCTTTAGGGCTTAGACTCCCAATCAAAAAACCCAAAGGTTTGCAAATAAAAAGCCACGACTTTTAAGTCTTTGTTACAATTCTTTAAAATTTATTTAGAAGCTCAAAAGCATTCTGAGCCTCTGTTTCTTTGTATTCTGGGTAAGGCCTTCTGGGAGGTAACATTTGCCACTGACACAGGAGGTGTAGATGAAAAATCTGGTAAGAAAGTGTGGAGGTGGGAGGTTGCAGGAATAGACGATCCCATAATACAGTGGGATATATATTAACTTATTTAATTTAAGTCCATTTTCCTCTGCTGGGCACAAATATCCCGTGACAGAAACAAATGGAAGATTCATCATTGGTCATCATTAGTAACTTAATGTGAATTCGTTTCTCATCTTTACACAAGCTGGGTTCTGAGAGCAGGCTTGACAGGGGAGAGTACAGAGGCAGGTGTAGAGTAAGGCAGCAGAATGGCCAGGTGTGGTGAGAGGGAAGGGCAGCCAGGGGCATTCTGCGGGTAGTGGAAGGCTGGGGTGGAGGATTAGAGCATGGGGATAAGCAAAGAGAGAGCACCAGGGATAAGCTTCATACATTTCCCAGTGATGCCGGAGCTGGGGAGACTGGGGTCAGCACATTCAGGCAGAGGAAGAGAGAGGTTTGTGTTCAGACCCAGGTCAAGAATTGACTTAATGATTTGTAGGACACACTTCTCAAATTTCCAGGTAACTTAAAGTGTTGGAGGTAATCTCTGATAGGACAGAAGTTAAAACAGCAAAAGAAAAATGAACACGTAAGCGGATGCCTGAGTCCAGTGGGGAGGTAAGCTGTTTGGGAGTACAGGAGGAAAGAAGGACACCCATTCTGGGCTGAACCCATTCTGGGCCAGTGGATGGACAGCCTGGAGGATGGGCGGAGGGAGAGACAGAATCCTAAAATTAGAGTGTTTACACCTGAAGTGAGACAAAATAGAATCATTCTTTCACTACATGTGACTGAGAAAAATATCTGGATCCTGTCTTCACGTTCTTTTCAGTGTTCTGTATTCTCTCTGCTGCTCTGTTTTTGTGTGAAGAAACACAGTCCTTCCCAAACTTTTGCTGTGATCACAAGCATCAGAAAATGTGGCATTGCTTGGTAGGCAGGGAAAAGAAGGATTCAGCGTTTTTTCCTTGAAAGCTCCTTGTGTTCTGAGTTTTTGATTCTCTTTTTAGGACATCTTCACTAAAAACCATTCTATCACATGATGGCAGTAGAGATATAATCTAAATTTATAAGCTATAATGCATGGATGCATCCCAG
This sequence comes from Callorhinus ursinus, assembly GCF_003265705.2. Classification (NCBI taxonomy): domain Eukaryota; kingdom Metazoa; phylum Chordata; class Mammalia; order Carnivora; family Otariidae; genus Callorhinus; species Callorhinus ursinus. The sequence goes on from NW_027397072.1 coordinate 41,345,156, forward strand.
TGGGGAGAAAAGTCTAATTTATGTTTGTCCATATATTTTTCTTTGGTTGGTGCTTGTGTTCTAAGTTTCCGGAGGCATCAAACATAGAAAGGCCCTGTAATTCCAGATGGGATTAACACAGACAGTATTTCATTCAGGAAGTGAGACCATAAATAAGAAGAGGTACTTTTAGATGGCCTCTAAATTTTTTGAGATACCACTCAAGTGCCCGTAAAAACCAAAATCAACTTTCTACTTGCATTCTTAATTTTCTCTGCACCTCATTTCTTTCCTGGATAGAGACAATTTTTCAGGCTGGACAGGAGATGAAGAACATCTATGAAAGGCTCAGGCTTTTCCCTTCCACATTATCTCTACCCTAACTCTGAATTCCCTCTGTTTTTGTCAAAGGAAATTTTTCTTGGGTCCTAAACAGTGATAAACAAAAAGACAAGAAAAATGTGGAATCCATTAGGATGGGTCAAAAATCTTTGTTTAGGAAGATTTGTATGTTTTGCTTTTCTCTGTGGATATGCTTTTCTCAAGCCACAAAAGGGTTCTGTAGAACAGCCAATGTCTTCTTCAATGATGCCAGATTTTCTTCTGAGAGAAAAAACAATTGCTCCTCATGATTCATTTATTCATCCAACACACTAGTGGAAACCATTATGCGCCACACACTAGGGAACTAATACTACTTATTTAAGTGATCACTAATCACATGCCACAGAGCTCCAAGTTAAGGAGCTGTGGCATGTGATTATCTCATTTGATCCTCGCTGTCTTGCCACAGGGCAGGTCCCAGCAATAGCCTTGTTCATTTTACAGATGGGGAAACTGAGACACTGGGAGGTAAAGTAACAAAATCAGACAGCTAGTCAGGGACTGACCATGATTAGCAACCAGGCAGTCTGGCTTCAAAGTCCATGCTATTAACCATGGAGCAGCAGGAGACAAAGGTTCTTTCTGCAAGTAGTTTATAATCTCATAAGAAATGAAAGCTTACAATCTAAGGCAGACGTGCTGAATCAAAGTGAGATGACATTCTGGCGCCATATTGGATATGACATATGAGAAAATGTGAGCTTAGAACATGGGTCATTTTGTTAAAGGTTTATCTGAGGAAAAATTAGTAGATGTGCAGCTGAAGCGAGCGCTATATGGGGAAAATTTAAAACATAGGAAATTCTCCCATCTAGAGAGTGAGGTGGATATTTCATTTCCTTAATTCTTCATCCTGGGCATGGCAAGGTTTTATATGGGACCTTGAACAGGAGCATGAGGGTATGTAGGCTTAGAGGTTTTGATCAGAGATTTGATTTTGGGGAGGGAGGCAGTGGCGATTGCCTTGTGTTTTGGAAAGTATTTTGGCCTGAGTGCTTTTGTGGGGTCGTCTGTTTTTCAGTCACTCTTCCCCCTCTTTGAATCTGGGAAGCTCAGAGAAGATAAGAAGGCAGGCTACATAGTTGTGGTGCTCAATTCAAGGGTGAGATGGGCGTCTTCAAGTCTCCTTCTAGTTTGTCCATCTTAGTTAGCTCCTCTGGGATGGGAAAGGAGCAGGGATTCAGGGTAGAAGCGCAGTCCAGGAATAGACAGCATGCATTTATCGGAAACATCTCTTGCGCTATAATTTTTAGGAACCAGGGTGAGGCAGATGGAGTATATGAACCCAACAGTAATCTCTTATGAAAACATATGAAAATTAATTCCCTGCCTGAATAGCAAAGGTGTCAGTAAATCATATTCTTGGTACATCCAAAATTCTCTTAACTTTATATTTTCCAATTAAATTTCATGTTAAGAATAGCTTGGAGTTGTTTAGCTCTTCTTGTCCTAGAAAAAACTATTATTTTTGGATAATTTTAGTCCTTTCTGTTTTTGCTTTTCTGTATTTTGAAATTTGCATGGATGAGTTAGAAATTAGTTATCTAAAAACACCTGCTTTCTCTATACTTTTAGAAAGAAGAGACGATTAAGTTCTCTTCTAGTCTTTTAACTGTCTAAAGTTTGAGATAACCATCTTCAGGAGATAGATAATCGAATTGAGGCCATTCTTAGGGATCATGACATTAAGTGGTGTTAAGGATACTCAAAATGACAAAAATCCAAGGAATAAAAATAATGCTTGACTTTCATTTTACTGTGGAACCATTTGAACTATTAAAAGTGAGAAAATGTATTGTAGTGCAACAGTTTATGCTTTCCCATTTCTAAAAAGATAAACAAATAGAGAAATGGGGCCATATTTCTCCAAAGATGAATGGCTTAAGACAACAGTGAGACTATACACTAAAAGCCATAATGAGTAGGGGCTAAAAATATAGCCACTTTATGATGTCTGCAGTAGCTCTTCAGCTACCTGCATTTTATAGGGTAGAACAGAAAGTATCTTCACTGGCCTAACTTATTTATTCTATTCAATGCACTTATTCTATCTCCCAACACCATTTGCTGGTGTCCAAGGTATTTCCTTTTATTTTTTACAGTAACTAAGAGGCGGGTTGGCTTAGAAGGCCAATATGAATGTGAGGGTGAAGGAGAAGACAGGATTCACTGCTGTAGTTTTGACCAAAACGGCTGTGTGAATCTAAAACCTTAGAAGTGAAATTTTAGTCATTTGTCCTCACTTTTTAATCTTTATGTTGCCAAGCATCTTTATTAAGAATAAATAAGCTAATATTATGAGATAGGAGAAGGTCTCTGTGTTGACTAGTAGGATTACTCTCAGGTTGCATGGAAATAGTCTTCATTGTTTTCTATGGAGGGTGCATCTGTATGTCCTATAGAGAGGAAGGGGTGCATTTTTAGTCTACCCCTGCCCCGATTCAGAGAATCACGTAGGGCCCAACGGGACAAAAGAGGTCCATTAGCTCTGACATGAGCTCAAATCGTAGATAAACCTCTGAAGGAGTATCAAGTAGCAAGGCTCAGAACCTCAGTAATGCAGAAAGTTAGAGGGCCTCCTAATCCATTCACTGAGAGGTGCTAAAACTTAACTGGAAGCCATTTGGGGGCCATGGATGGCTGCTATCAGGACGGCCCTCTGTGACTCTTCATCTGGTGTGCTCTCACTTCAGAGAGGGAAACAACATATCGACTCTCCTCACTGGTGGTGTCTCAGTGACTAAGTCGGTAACTAACTCTGTTTACCATACTTATCAAAATTCAGAGGGAACTGGAATAAAGCATTATCGCCTCCTTTCACTGTGTAGATTCTTTGGATTGGCTTTACATGATTCTCTTTTAAGGGGCAAACCAACCTGGCCAGCTCTGAGCTGCTGTTCGCCTCACAAAAGGGCTGTGGAATATTAGACATTCTCATTATAATGGGCGAGTTGAGCCCACAACCTAGGGGCTCTTCCCATTTTCTGGAAACTAGTCTCCTCTCCTCATCTACGGGAGGCGGCCTCCCCCCTCCATGTGTGTTCTGCCTGACTCTTCTCCCTTGGGAACAACTAACTCTGTCAGGAGTTGAAATCTCTCTCAAACTGGGAACATTCTCTCTTCCAGGATTTGGAAGAGGGAGAGGGAGAGACAGAGGGAGAGACAGAGGGGGAGAATGGAGGGGTAACACGCTATGTGAGGGGGTTGCAGGGTAACCATACTCCCCTGCAATCAAGGAGAGGGAGCTGAGAAAGCTGATCTGGAGTACAAGTGAGAAAAACAGCAGCTTTCCAGTTTTTTTTTTTTTCTCCTTGATTTTTACGAGAATCCCCACATCCCTGTAATAAATTGCTCCAATTTATTTTATCTAGATTGAATTGGTTTCTGTAACTTGCAATCAAAGGATCCTAACTAAAACACAGACTAAAGAAGACACTGATGATTTATTTGGCTTGTGGATTTATTTCCAATAATTTAAAATATAAATCTGCAAAATTGTATCTTGGCTTGTATCCAGTTTAATAGGACTTTGGAACAAGAAAGACAGGTATGGACTAAATGTGGCATAAGAGTGTGCTCTGGAATTAATACAGAACAGGTATCAGCCTCTTGTTATCTTTAAGAAAGTAGGCATACTATTTAATCTTTCTGAGCTTTAGTTTCCTTAACTTCAAAATGGATATCATGTGTATCTCATAGGACTATTGATAAATTTAGTGAGCTACAATATGTAAAGTAACTAACTAGCATAATAAAGGCATCCTTTTCTAGTTATGGGGAGTTTCTGTTGGGGAAAAGCTATCAATTTGCCATTTTTGTTCTTTGTTATTGTTGTTTTTGGGACTGCTTAGTGTTGGGTCAGGAACTGGACAGAGCTGGATCTAGGCATGGAGGAGTTAGAGTGTCTCCAAGTGGAGTTGGGAGGGGCAGGAGCTCAGATGACCTGAGGATGTTGGAACGGGAGACAACAGAGAGAAGAGGGGCACATACAAGCTTCATCTGCCTGACAGTTTTGGTGATGGCCTGCCCAGGCTGACAGATCCGCAGGGGCCTGCTGAGAAGCTGCAACGCCCATACTACAGGGGTCATTCCCCTTCTCACCGGACTGGGGTTCTGCTGCATTTGCATGCAGTGCCCATGTCTCACAGACCCTCTTAAATAGGGTTCCTCTTTCTTATTACTATTGCCATTTTGGGCCCATGGTTCTTCATTGTGAGGGCTGTTCTGTGCATTGCAGGGATGTTGATCAGCATTTCTGTCCTTTATCCTTCAATTGTGATAACCAAAAATGTCACAAATGTCTAAGGACATTGCCAAATAGCCTATGGAGTGGTGATGGTGCAAAATCACTCAGGTTTGAGAATCACTGTTTTAAAATACATTTTTATAGATTAGTAACTCTGTTTTAATCAAGGACTCTAATCATGAAGACAACCATCAGTAGAAATGGGACATTGTACTCCCCTATTCCTCCCCACCCCAGCCCTGCCCATTTCTTATTTTTACCAACGTGGCCCTGATTGCACCATGCACAACTTGTGAGAAGGCTGGATTTGGAATGAGAAGACCTGAGTCCAGATCCTTTATACTCTGGGTGCGTGTGAGGAAAAAAAAAGAGAGAGAGAATATATGGAACTGATTACCAGTAGTTATTATTGCTATATTAAAGAGGAGTTTGCATGGCTCCAGAGAACAATCTGGTGGTGGCCAGAGGCGAGGAGGTAGAGGGATAGGAGAAATAGGGAAAGGGGATTAAAAGGTACAAACTTTCAGTTATCAAATCAATAAGAAATGGAGATACAATGCATAGCATAGGGAATATAATTAATAATATGTAACAACTTTGTAAAGTGACAGATGGTAACTAGATTTCTTGTGGTGATCACTTTGTATTGTATATAAATGCCGAATCACTACGCTGTACATATGAAATGAATATACCACTGTATGTCAACTCACTTCGATAAAAAATAAATAAAAAGAAATTTGATGGTTTGTCTAGCTAGCTAAAAGTCATCAGAGTTCAAATTCAAGAAGGTCCTTCCTTTAATTCACTCGCCACTCACATCTTGGAGGGCAGCAGAGATTATGTTGACTTGGCAGCCGAGGTGCATTAGGACCAATCTGGGGTTAAAATACTAAATGTCCAAGTCTCAGAGTGCGCTTGATTTGGGAGTTATGAGGATCCAGGAGGTTATAAATTAAGCCCACTCCTTTAAGCAGTATTAAAAATATATATTTAAAAAGTTGGTGTAATCCTTATATGATCTTGAACAGAGGGCAGTGAACACCATCTGTTCTGTATTGTTTTGTTTTGGGAATGATGTAGATCACTCCTGCTAACTCTTGATGTATGCACAGCTTGGTCCCCGTGAGCACAGACAGATCTGCTTCTGGGTTTCTTGTGCCTGCTTTGCAAAGCTGCTTTTGTCTATCATCAGAGGCAGGAGCTCACTATTGTCAGAATTTATCAAAAAATCCTTCCAATTTCCTGCTGAAAATCAACTATAGGCTAAGATACCAAATGGCTAACCTTATTGGAACAGTGTCTAGAATAGGGAATAAATAGACTGTGTAAGGGCCCCACATTTCTCTAAGGTGTGAATAGTATTTGTGAATGGACTTTATAATACGTATTTTGAAACTGTATGACCTCTGCTCTTCTCTCTTATTAAAAACAAATGAACATTGCTTTGTTCTGAGTGGGTGAGGTTTTTAATAACTAACCTTTATTAAACTTACATGATAGAATACATACTGATACCACCGAAGTTTCACCAATATTAGTTGGAAATGAAAATTTTTAGGAAGGGAATCAATTCGACCATTAGGTTTCTTCACCAGGAATGAAAGAACAACTCAGGAGTAAACAAAGAATTGAAGGAGAATACGTTAATTCTGTATTTTGGGGAAAATTGTTCAAAATATGTATATATAGCTTTGTCAACTTAACTAAATAAAATGCTTAGCCCAAACAACTTAGCCTACAAATCATGTACCCAAGATATGGTTCTATAGAGTAGTGTTTTAAGATGAGTACTGCAAGGCACTTTTGATACACAGAACTTCTTCCGTCTAAAGCTAACGCTCACTGAAAATGCCTATGATGAAGGCCACCATGAGTGAGGCAGGCAACTTTGGGGTTTTTGCTGGGAAGGGAAAGAGTTATATCTGGAAAATACTCTCAGAAATTCATCAGGATCAGGGGTCCCAAAGGCTTAGTCCAGAGTCTGTGTCCTTTTTTGTATAGGTTATATTTCTTGTGTTCCTTTCTGTGGTTCAGCGAGAACCCATTCTGGAAGGCAGGCATCCTGGAAATTCATCTGGCCTATCTGGACAACTTCTCTTCTCTGTGGATTAAGAGTATTTTCTACCTGTACTTTGGGCTAGTCTGGGAAGGCAGCTTCCACGTTTGCTGGAACGGGACAAAATAAGACCAAATAGTTTAGTGTTTATTGGGTCCAAATCCTGCTCAAACTTTTGTCAGCTGTGCAATGTGGAGTGAGATTTCTAATGAGATAATATATTTAAAGTGCTTGATGCATAGTAAATACTCAACAATCTAATGTTTTATACTCATAAACTTACTATTATTAAAACACTATTCTTGGTTTATTTATGATTCATTGAAGCTATCTGACAATTGAAAGTGTCTCCTCCTTGTCCAGTGCTATGGAATGTAAGGGTCAGATGATTTGATGGGGATGCTGTGGCCTTCTGAGGCCTCCCCTCCCCTGTCCCTGCACCAAATGGGTTCACCCAAAGCAGATGAGACTTATCAAGTTGGCCCAATGTGATGGCCATGATGATGGTCTCATCTGTGCTTTTCTCAATTCCCTCTGACTGAGTCTCAGTTGACACCAAGATTGATGTGAGTGGAATTGAAAATCCTTAGTCCCCAAACATTTCTTCACCACTTTGTCTCAGTGTCTAGAATTTCTACCACAGGCCCCTCCTGCCTAATGGCAAGGGAAGCTTTGCAGAAGCAAAGGTGACTTTGACTAGTTCTTTCTTCCTTTTTAGAGGTGACAAAACAGATGAGAGAGCCCTCTCCCATCCCAGCTCTGGGCACTATCATCAGAGACAGCTTCCTGGACAGGAAAGGCCATGGACAACTTTTAAGGTGTTAAAGATTTTTTATGTTTTCCATGACTTCTGTAGGAATAAATGCATAACATATGAGCAATTTCTCAATGCCTTGAATTGACATCATGGACTTTCAGTAGAATCCTGGCCTCGGGCTTTGGTGGTTCATATGTCATTTTCCACTTTAGCTGTAGAAGCAGCAGGTGAGTGAGAAGAGTCTGTTTAGAGCAGCCAGATTTTGTTTTAGGGTGTCAGCTATAACAGAAACCCTATCATTCTGGACTTGGCAGCTTGTTAGTAGAAAAGCCACTGGGAAGCTCTGAGTTGGTAATTTGGAGCCCAGACTTATTCCCCAGTAGAGCTGCAGAGCTGCAGGTACCTGTGACTTAAGCAAACACTAGCTTTTAAAAAAGTGAAATAAGAAAATGGAGAATCTTTTCTTTTGCACATATCAATGTGGCTAAGAATGTGGGAGTTCATATCCTGTTCCTTGAGATTCTCGTCTTATTAACTTGCTTAGACATATATAAGAGAGTATTTCACTCCATCCAAGTCAATTTAACAAACATTTATTGGGCACCTACTGTGTACCAGACACAGTGCTAAGTTTTGGGAATCTTCATTCCCTGGTTTAGAGTTTGATGTGGAGACAGATGTGTACATAGATTCATAATAAAGAAACAAAGCTATTCCTTCCAAGCCCTGGATGGGGACTGATTCTGATCATGGAATGGGAGAAGCCTTCTGGGAGAAAGTGGGCAGAAGCTAAAGGGATAAGTCGGGACAAAATGGATTGGAGGAAGAGGGTTGCAGGCAGTGGGAGTTGTCAGAGAAAAATCTGAAGGATATCAGAGTGATTGAATGGGAGGAAATAAAATAGGGATGCCCTTGAATTCATAATTGATCATCTCATCCCATCATGTCCAAATACGGTCCTAATTTTGAAAAAAAGTTTACAGCTGTGTACATATTTACAAATTTTACAGGGGCAGCACAGAGATCTACTTGTTAAAAGTGATCATTGACGGCTGTTAGGGTTAGAGATTATTTTAATTTCACCTTTTCAGACCCGCTACAAAGAATTAGAAATTGAAACAGAAAACATACCTACTCCATTTTCAACAGTCTGATCTCAGCGCCTGGCGCAGAGCACTCTTTCAGAAACAGTGGCATTAAGGGGCGCCTGGGTGGCTCAGTCATTAGGTGTCTGCCTTCGGCTCAGGTCACGATCCCAGGGTCCTGGGATCGAGCCCCGCGTCGGGCTCCCTGCTTGGCGGGAAGCCTGCTTCTCCCTCTCCCTCTGCCTGCTACTCTACCTACTTGTGATGTCTTCTCTCTGTTTCAAATAAATAAATAGATCTTAAAAAAAAAAGAAATAGTGGTATTAAAACATCTAGCAATTGGAGTGGAAAGTGTGGAAATAAGAATGGGGATGGCAGAGAGGATGGTGCTAGCACTGGGCTGCCCCAGATTCATGGCAGCCTAGAAGACCCAGAGGCCCCACAGGACACGGAGTGTGAACAGTTTGAACAAAATTCAGAAATCACACCTTTCTCCTCCCACTTCCCTGCTCTCCCTGCCCTGCTGTTCACACACCCAGCGTCAGAGGAAGGGTTGGGTTTGCCAGGGAGCTGAAAGGCTGGTGCAGCAGTGCATGGGCTGAGCTCTGGGGCCACAGACTGATCCACAGCTGGGGAGCTGCTCTGACCTCCAGAAGAACCTTATGTGTAAAACAGAAGAAAAATGCTTTCTTCTTTGAGCAGATGACAGAGTGGGAGAATCAGAGGTAATGGCAGTTACATGAACTGAGGGTCTCTGAATTCAGTGGACCGGCGGATCTTCATCCAACAGCATGATGCATGAGAATTCCCAATACTCCAGATGGAAGAGGTTACAAGTGGGAGAGAGCTGAGGGTTAAGACCCAGACAGAACACAGGAGGACTAAAATTAACACTGAAGTAGGTCAGGCCATATTCTAGTCACACATTCCCTCTCTCTCTCCTCCATATTTATTAAGCACCCGCTGAATGCTACCATACTCTGGGAGCCCTGGTTCCAACCTTCAAATGGCTCAGAAACCAATAAAGCTACCCTCTGGTTCAGGTTGCAATTTAGAGACTCTGTAATTGGCTTATATCCTCTTCCAGTGCTTCCTGGTATCCTGTCATTCCTCCCCTACCCCTGTCCCCCCCACCCCTGAGCTGGGCCATTCTTCCCTGAGGGATGCCATGAGTGATAATCTGGACTCTCTCCCATGATATTAGCTAGACAGGAGGATTTAACCCTCTTCTCTCTTGAAGGTAACAAATCCTGGGAAGATGAAAAGGACAAGTTCCTAACTCAATGGAGGAGCGTTAAGAGAGTCCCAACTCAACGTAAGAGTAGGGGAAGCTTCTCAAAATGCAGATTCCTGGGGCACCTGAGTGGCTCAGTTGGTGAAATGTCCGACTCTTGATCTCAGCTCAGGTCTTGATCTGAGTCATGAGTTCAAGCCCTGCGTTGGGCCCCAGGCTGGGCATGAAGTCTACTTAAAAAGGCGGATTCCTAGGCTCATTTCCAGACAGTCTGGATAGACCTAGGGTGGGGGCCGCAGACTGCTTCCTAACAATGTCCCTGGTTGATTCTGAGGTAGGTGGTCCCCTACACTCTGGGAAATGTTGCTCTAGGCTCTGAGTCCTTGCCATCTTGATGGATTCTCTGCTTCTCTCAGTTTCAGTTCTCACAGGTAATGGATTCTGACTGTGGCCCCCAGAATCTTCTGTGAACAACTGTTAGGTGTCCGATCAGGCAAGGTCAGTTCAGCCCCACTTCTTGACTCATCTTCTTGTTGAGCCCCTTTCTCTTGAGCCCCCTCTGCCATTATACAACTGGATCGAGAAGCAGCATTTTCGAAGGGGCTTGTTCAGCATCCTCTAGGTTTCACGAAAAGTCCTACATAGGTTTGCTATTTTCTCAGTAGAATTTCGGAGGGATCTCCTTTAGGTCAGTGTAGTGATAGCATGGTAACCAGGCCTATTTTCCAAGAGGGAAATTTGGGCCAATCAGTGCAGAATAACCCTCTGATATGTGCCTTTCAGAGAGGCTGTGGCAACCTATCCAAGCTGCCAATTTCTCTTCCCTACAAGGCAGGAGAGAGACAGCATTTAAGAATCTTCTTGATTTGACCTCACTCACCCTTCTGTCACCCTTCCATTTCAGTGTGAGCTGTGGGTTCTTACTCAGGTGGAGTCCATTCATCTGCTTCTCAGATTTCAGCAGTGGCTGAGTTCAGAAATTTGGTTTGTTGCATCTTCAAACCTGACCTTGACCTTTTACCTTGGACCCCAGGTATTTTCCGAGCCAAGTTTTATTTCCCAGTATTGCTGCTCAGCATGAGGACTGAGGATAATGGCAGAGCATGATACAGGGTGGCCCCCATGTTCCTAAAGTGTTAGCTTTAGAAACATGGTCAGTGCCCTCTGAAGAGCTTTGCCAGTTTGATAGACACATCTAAGGTTCTGCCATGGTGGAAAGTCTCGGACCTTGCCTCTGGACTTTTTATCAACAAATTACAATATGGGACCTTTGGTTAAATTTCCACCTTTATATGTTTTATTGAAGCAAAAAACAGAAGGCACATGCTCTGCTAGGATTGGAGAAACCTGATCTTTTTTTTTTTTTGAGATTTTATTTATTTATTTGACAGAGACACAGTGAGAGAGGGAACACAAGCAGGGGGAGCGGGAGAGGGAGAAGCAGGATTCCCGCTGAGCAGGGAGCCCGATGTGGGGCTCCATCCCAGCACCCTGGGATCATGACCTGAGCCGAAGGCAGACGCTTAACCGACTGAGCCACCCAGGCACCCCTGGAGAAACCTGATCTTATGCTGCATCCGAGAGTTTAAAGTTATTTAACCAAGGTCTGAGATGCAGTGATAAAAAGTATTTCATTTTGGTTCATGGTGAGGCTCATGCCGTGTGACTGGAAAGACAGCTAACCCCTGTGAGGGGTAAATAGACCCATGCTGCTTCTGTTCTTTATAGCACCTGTAAAATCAGATAGATTTGTGGAGGAAATGACTGAAGGCCATATTTGCATGGGTTGGCAAGACCACTTTATCTCTTTCCTGGTTTGGCCTACTGTTTGTGTTACTTCTGAGTCACTTCTGCAAAAGACCTCTTTCTCTTTGGCAATTTTCCTACACCCCCCCCCCCCTTTTCTTTTCCCTCTGATTTCTTCTTCCTCTGAACTCTCAGAACTTATTGTCCACATTGTTCATTTTCCAAGCAGACTCCCTGTGGAGCACGGAGCCCAATTGACTATTTCTCATCCTTTTCTGTTTCTGGGTTCTGCAATCTGAGAGCCTATTCCATATTGTCCTTTATAGGAAGGTTCAGGTGACGAGTGTTCCGTTCCTTTTCCCCTGCTCCTGCTCCATCAGCATATTTCTCTTCCCATTTCCTCTACCCTGCAACCCGTTCTCAAGAGTGGTGGAGCTGGTCCTCGGAGGGCTCACCGGCTGGGATGGTGTCGGTTTTTGAAACTCAGCACAGGCTGTGGTACTTACTCTAGTATTTCTTGCTCTTATGTGACAAGTGTATCCTGGCAGGCTATTTTCTCCTACTTCCTATGTTAGTGTTCTTCAGGCTTCTGTCTATTGAGGCCTGAGCATCTCCTGTTTGGTGCTGGAGGGGGTGGCGTTATTTATATTAGCTGTGTGCCCATGCATGGATGCGTGAGTGTGTGAGTGCGTGTGTGTGTGTAGGTGGGTGGAGAGAAGACTGAAGTGCAGTCTGTGTCCTCTGAGTCAGCTGTGACCAGAGAACCCTGCACTGGGTCTTTAGCTTATTCTATCTGATGCAGGCCAGACTCCACAAAGAAATCTTAGCACAGTGCGTTTTCCATAGTGCTTTCCCACTGTGCATGCTTGAAGGAGCGCGCAAAAGGAGGAAGTAATGACGAAGCAGAAGAAGGGATCCTTAGAGAGACATCTTAAAAAGAAATCTGAATGTTTGACAGTAACGGAAGAAGACACATTCCCCGTGTCTGGGAAGCGCTAGCCTGAGGCAAAGTTGTCAAGTAGTTAGCCAGGTTGTCAGGGGGCCTTCTTCCTAGCTCAGTCATCTAGTTTGCTAATCCTGTCTTCAGGCTGTTCTGATTCTTACGTTGTTTTTATTCTACTAGCTTTCAGTTCTGTATTTACCCCCCAGACACATTCCTTGTCCTCTGTTAAGGGGAGATAATTTCAATATTTGAACACTAGTGTATTTGGAGGCATGGACCTAAGATCCATAGGAAATGTTTTTCAGAGCATGCTGGGGAAGGGGAGCTGGAGGATCCCTTGGCGGTTGTTGGTCTGTGGGAAGTAGGAGAGGGAGGAAGGGAATGATCCTACAAGTTAGTTCTTTTCTGTTTATTGTAGATGAGAGGCTTCCAGGGTCTGATATAGGGCCAATAAAGTGAATATACACTTAATATGGAGGAGAATGTCAGCCTTCCCTGTGAAGGGAAATCAGGTCACAGGTGGGGGCAGCTGCCCATGTGGTATGGTCTAGAAGGTAGGAAAAGTCCTGTTGAAAAGTCATCCCTTTTCTGACCTACCGTGGTGCTGGAAATGCTCACCCCTGTGGATTTAGGTATATTTTGCAAAGCCCTTGCCAAATAATAAACGGGTTAATGAGGAGGTAATGCACTGTACAAGTAAATACCTTAACCAGGGGTGGTAATGTATAAACTCATGAACACATAGGAAACATAGGCACAGGGTACTTGGCAAAGCATAGTTACTTATGGCTGAGGCTAGGGAATGGAACGGAGGTCTAGTCTGTTTTGAGAGGCTAGTGTATTGCCAGAGGGGGCATGTGTGAAGATTCTGGGGATGAAGAAGGAATGTGAGGTTTTTAGGTATTTGGAGAAGGTAGGAGAGGGGAAAATCATAAGGGGAGAGGGATATTTAGATAGAAAATGAGGCACCAAAGATAACCCTTTCTTTTTTTCCTTTTTTTTTTTTAAGATTTTATTTATTTGAAAGAGAGAGCACATGAACTGGGGCGGGGGGGGCAGAAGCAGAGGGAGAAGCAGACTCCCTGTGGAGCACGGAGCCCAATGTGGGGGGCTTGATGTGGGGCTTGATCCCAAGACTCTGAGATCATGACCTGAGCAGAAGTCAGATGCTTAACTGACTGAGCCACCCAGGTGCCCCCGATAATCTTTCCTAACTTCACAATTTTCCTTTTTTCTTCTTTTTATTATGTTATGTTAATCACCATATATTACATCATTAGTTTTATATGTAGTGTTCCATGATTCATTGTTTGCATATAACACCCAGTGCTCCACGCAGTACGTGCCCTCTTTAGTACCCATCACCAGGCTAACCCATCCCCCCACCCCAACTTTTATTTTTTCTGTTGCTATTTTTATTTGTATTTAAATATTTGGAGAGTGGATCAATAGCTCCCCATGAAGGAGAGACTTAACTAACTGCCTGCTAGAAGGCATTAGATCGTCAGACTGGTTATCTCAGGCTTATAGAATACATCTATTCAGTAGTGAACTCTATGGGCTGATTGTCTATATTACCCAAATGAATGATAGAATAATTGATAGATATCCTTAAAATCAGTCCATAATACCTAAGGGAAAAGAAAATGGCCCTTTTTACAGTAGCCCTTTTACAGTACTGTAAACCTACAGTAGTAGGTTTTAGCCTGTCACACACTTGCTCTGCAAGAGGGAGGGGGCAATTTGTGGATCTTTTAAATTGCAGAATTAAGATGATATCCATGATCTCCTCTTAACATTTACTAGGATAAACAGGAATATCTCTGACCATCAGCATGTTGAGTTAGAGAAATAAGCATATTCCTTCTTTCTAATTAATCTGGCTAGTTCCTACAGCAACTTTAACAAGCTATGATATGCAGAGAGATGAAACATTCCAATTATTTCTCTATAATCCTATAATCTTTTTACAAGTGCTTCCCTCTGATGTATAATCTTCTAAATCAGACACTAAAGAAGTAATAGCAGTTTTGATTTGACGAGCCTATCCTTCTCACTGAAGGGGGGTGAAAAACAACCCACCAAAAACCTTGATTCTCTCAACAGTTGTGAAGTATTCCCTTCTGAGGGAAGTCTTTCTGCTGCTGAGTGCTGAGTACTCCTTCTGTGCTTGATTTGTTTCCTGCAGGGGCCACCGCTGATTACGGCATTTGGATTCAGCCACTGTTTTCTTTCCGATGAGCATGAACACAGCATGAAGTGAGTGGGAGTGGGCACGGGAGGAGAAGCAGCAATGGTGAGGAAGAAAAGCATGAGTGGGAAGAGTCAGAGGGGCAGGAAAGAGGGAAGGGCACAGAGAGGAGGAAGGTACGCGGCAAACAACCAAACTCCATCAGGCCGGCTCACAAAGAGACCGCGACAGCCCAGGAGGGGAAACCGCCAGCAGGAGATGGACACAGAAACCCCAGCTTTGAATTCTGTGGGATTTGAGAACTGGTTCTGAGCCTGGGTCTCCTCTTTTCTAGCTGTGTGATTTTAACTGCCACAATTACTGTTGTAAGATTTTTTTTTAAATTTAATTTTTAATTTTTTTAAAGATTTTTATTTATTCATTTGAAAGAGAGAGAGTGAGTGAGCAAAAGACAGCGCGAGCAGCGGGGGGAGGCAGAGGGAGAGGGAGAAAGTGGACTCCCTGCTCGCTCCCAGGACCCTGGGAGATCATGACCTGAGCTGAAGGCAGACGCTTAGCCAACTGAGCCACCCAGGCGCCCCAGGATTTTTTTTGAAAGTGAAAGAACCATGTGGATTGAAGGCACCATACAAATATGTGTCATTCTTAGATATTTTATAGAGATGCCACTAGATATATAGAGAGAGTCAGACTGAGAACCAGCGGGAGAGACAAAGCTTATACTCATTTAGGAAAATTTCAGAGTGTACATTATATATGACAAGTTTATCGAAAAGTCGCCACTCATTGGGGGTAGAAACAGGAGATTGTTTGTTTTGTTTTCCGAAGCAAGTGCTACCAGCCCTGCACTGTCGAACCTTTCTGCTTGGGTAGCAAGAGTCTTCATGGCCTCTATCCCAGGTCCTGATTTCTCAGACACTTTCTGTTAACAAAGCAGTCTCAAGTTAATTGCGTGAGACTCCGTTGTGATTATTTTAAAACTTCATTCTCAGGCATAAATCAAAGCCATTGTCTCCCCAGTACTTGTAGTTGGACCAGGAGTATGAAGGAAAGAAGGGGCTGAGGTCCCTCCTTTCACAGTGATGTGACTCTCCGTCCTGTGCTCATCCCTACCTTTCATCCAGGTCTTTGCCTGGGGGCTAGTGGGATTGTTGCCAGTGAAAGATCCACACCCAAATTGCTCCTTGTGCATAGGTGGTCCTTTCTGGCTGACCCTCATCTGGAGGCTCCCCCAAAAGAGTCCTCTGCTCAGAGGGCCTGTTTGCTTTGTGGCTGATTTCAGCAAGCACTTTGAGGACATTGCTGCCCCCCAAAGTGGATTCTGTGAACTTAGAAGTGGGAAATGTTTTTTTTATTCTTCGTTGTATCCTTAGTTGTCAAAACTAGGAAAATTGAGGAGAAAGTAATTTCTCTGGAGTTTAATATGTATATTGGTATGTAGGTGTATAGTATGTATATATTAATGTACATATGAAATTCTAGCAGGATCTATGACCTCTCCATTTCTCTATCATCATTTATCTATCATCTATCTACAGTCATCCATTTTTATCTAAAGCCCAGCATAGAAAATCTTGAAACCCTTTCTTGAGTACAATTCGTTTCAAATTTCTTTATTTTGGAAAAGTGGCAAATTTTCCCACTCATTTTACAGAAAAAAAATCACTTTTATGATGCTATTAGCCTCTCTTGTAAATTAAAACTTTTTTTTCCAGATATCACCAACACCTAACATTGTGTAAGTTGAAAGGGTACAATGTAATAATTTGATATACATATGTATTGTGAAATGGCTACCACAGTAAGGTGAGTTAACCCATCCATCACCTTTGCATTGGTGGTGGTACGTTTTCCTGGTATCTTGACCTTAAATGTTTTCTAAGCCTTTCTAAGGACCAGCTAATGGAATGATCTCTTTCTCTCTCTTCTGCTGGTAGAAGCTTTGGAATAGGGAAACTGAAGAAACCCCATGAAAGACTCCTTTTTTGCTCCTTCTTTTCTTTTTTCTTTTTAAAGATTTTATTTTTTTATTTGAGAGAGAGAGAAAGTGAGAGACAGCATGAGCAGAGGGTGAGGGGCAGAGGGAGAGGGAGAAGCAGACTCCCCACTGAGCAGGAAGCCTGATGTGGGACTCAATCTTCTTGCTAGGACCTGCACCTCCACCCTACACATGGCTTATAGTACCGGGAATGTATATCCTCCTTGTAAAGGTCGAGGAGTTTATGATGTCTTTGGAGTCTTCCAGCACAATAGATAACATCTAAGGAGTGACCAGGCCATGTCGGCATGTACATTTTCCAAGACCAAGGACTCCAGACAGCATGACCCCAAGACCCCTGGCTCCAGGGCATAAGGGACTTGCCGAGGACTTATGGAGGACCTGAATACTCGTCTTTGTTGGACCAGTTCCTGGATGCCTGAGAAGACATGTACACCAGACCACTAGCCTCAGTAAGAACCCCAGACCCGAAGCAAAAATGAGACTCTCTCTCCTTTCCTTTCTGAGTTGCCCAGACACTGTCTGTGCTTGCATTCTCTATCTACCTTCAATAAACTCTGCTCTCACTTCGTCCTGGCTCACATGTGATTTCTATCTTGCGCTTAGCCAAGGACTCTGTTGGCTGGTTCTGTGGGACCCCTCTGGGTCCTCAGATCCAGCCTGCCTGCATCAGCTTGGCCTTCCAAAATGAAAGCACTTTCTGTCCATAAGATTATCTTTGATGTTAGGCTCAGCCAAGTGTTTTCCAAAAAATCTAGAAAAACTGTTTTGCTTTCCCAAGTCCTTACCAAGGCTCCCATTGTTGTGGACTCTCTCCTGCTGTCTCTCAGCAGTGTCATTTTTTTTTTTTTTTTTTTTTTTAGTTCAGAATGCCAGAGGCTCCCATTTAGGTGTGTGGCCAAATGTGCCCGACAGCTGCCTTCCCTAAATTGGGCTACAGCAGCTGAAAACCTGCCCAGAGAAGAACGGGGCAGATTTTTGGCTTTAGGGAAATCCTGGAGCAGCTCACAACTTTGCTTCCCCACATGTCTGCAACAGAAGGTGCATGGAATAATGATCAAGTGTTGCTTCTTAGGTGATTTTGTACCGTCTGGACCATGATCTGAGAGAGAGGCTTTCATGATGTTTCCAAAAACGCACATTGTTCTTAGTTTCGTGTAATGAACATCTTTCTGAGGCAAAGGAATCTCCCAAGAGGATGAAGAACCATGGCCTCTCGGCTTGGTTCCAAATAAAATTTCAGAGCCATAGAGCAGGTATAGGTTTATCATCTTTGGAAGCTCTAAATCTGGTCCAAGTGGGCAATCTCACCTTCTGACCCTAGGGCCAGGCCTCCAGATCTGTTTTTAAATCCCCCTAGTATTAACGATTTGCCGCCATGGTTACAAACTTCTGGGGGTGATGGAATGTTCCATCTCTCTCTGCCTCTTAAGAAGGTAAAATGGTGTTTTGTTCTTTCTTATTAAAGAACGTAGATACACAGTTCTGAAAATAGCACATTCCTGCTAATGGCATCAAGATCGGTCTCTTCTTAAAATGTAATGATATTTTCTTAGGCAGGGATTTGGCATCGGGGATGGTTTTCAGCAGCCTCTTCCCTTTGATCATTATAATTGAATAATTATTATATACATTCAAATGCTCTATTTATGCTACTGCATTGGTTATAAAGAATGACACAACTATTCAGATTATGCTGGTTGCATCAAGAATGGAAAAAAGGCAGCATTGAGGTAATTTCGTTTCATTATTTTTGTAATTATTTCTCCCTCATTAATGCGCTTTGAAATCTTCATATTCAAAGCTAGTGTTTATTGAACAAAATTGCCTTTACTTAGGCTACATCATTGTTCGCAAAGCCCATAAGACCGGGAAACATTTGAGTATCCACCCTCCCTGTGTTTATCAGTTGAGATTGATTTCATCTCCTGGTCAAAGAGACCCAAACTAAAGAAGTTAGAAGTTGATTTCTGTCTGACAAGGTGGTGTGGAGCATGAGGCCTCTAAGGCTGGTATTGTGCCTCCGTTCTACAAGTTGTGAGCAATTCAGGCTCCCTCCAGCATGTTCATCCACTTTTTGTGCCTTGTATTGTTAACGTCAATCGATGGCCCCAGATGGTTTTCTGAAAGAGCTACATGAGTTGCTAATGATGAAGGATAGTTGGAAGGCAGGCAGGCAGGGACAAGGGGCCCCCACCCTAAGAGGAAACCACTCTTTTAAGGGTTTTAGTGGCTCAGTTGGTTAAGCGACTGCCTTCGGCTCAGGTCATGATCCTGGAGTCCCGGGATCGAGTCCCACATCGGGCTCCCTGCTCAGTGGGGAGTCTGCTTCTCCCTCTGACCCTCCCCCCCTCATGTGCGCTCTCTCTCTCTCTCTCATTCTCTCTCTCTTTCAAATAAATAAATAAATCTTAAAAAAAAATAAAAGGATTTTAAAAGGATTTTATATCACCCTGGAAGGAGCCCTCCACCCTTTCCCATGTGATAGATAGGTGACAAAAACCTAATTGGATGACAGGCACAGGGAGGGTTAATCAGATTAAAACAGCCCGACACCAAAGCCCATAAAAACCCCTAGACTTAGAAACTCCGGTGGCAACCCTCTCTCGGGTTCCCTCCCTCCTTGGGACCTTTGTACTATCACTCCGCTATTGCTCAATAAACCTTGCTTTGCTGCCCACCACTCTGTCTGATCTACCTCTTCATTCTTCGAAGCGGCATGACCAAGAACCACGGACACCGACGGAGAAAAAAAATTCTGTAACATTATGGTATCAGGTCCCGATGAACATTAGGCAGGATTAGAACTCCCAACTGCACCCAGGCGAGTGTTTATTTTGGCCTGTTGCTGTGATAGTCTAATTTAGTCATTTTAGCATGGGAGCATTTTGGTATAATCTGAAACATAAACCACTCAACTTTCACCCTTTGCAAATTGTTAGTCGGCAGGGGAAAACAGCATCCACCTGGAGTAAACCTCAGGAGGTGTTTGAACAGTGGGGTGTGTGTCAAGAGCGAAGGTGAGACTCGAGGGTGGAGTAAGGGCCGGGGATAGCTCTTGCACACTTTTTTTTTTTAAATAATAACTAAAAATAGTGTCTTTACTTTTTATCTTGGATACGGAAACAGCAAAACCACCTTGTCAAATGAGCCAAGTCCAAAGGATCCTGCTTCAAGGGCAGTCTCAGTGCTGAATAAGCATACCGTATATCCTGCTTTGGAAAAAGACATTTAGGAGATGTGCAGTCTTTTCTTCGAACTTCAGGAAGTCATCAGGGAAATACAAGGACCTAAGATCCTTCCAAGGAACGTGGAGCCATCAGCAGGCTGCACGCCCACCGTGTGTACTGGTCGTGTTCCTGTGCTTTTGAGTTTGGGCATCGCACGTGCTGGGGTCTAGGGTGGAGTTGGCCAGGAGTGGTTTTACCCCCATCAAGGACTGTTGTGAAGAATCGCTCCCTCCCCCCAGTTTACCGTGACCATTTCCATGCTGTATGTGAGTGCAGTGAAGCAATAATGCATTAACGATGCCTTGCAGAGCCGCGTAAATCCTTTCCTTGATAAATTAGGAGCCTGTGCACAAGATAAGTGCCCGAGAAGGGGGAAGCCATCCAGGATCCTGAAAGAAAAAGCCCAATAGAGGTCATAATAGGCATGTAGAGAAATTCCGCTCCGGAGAGTATTTTTTTAGACCTCAGAATTTTGTGTCATATTATGTTTTGCTGTTTAAAAGCCTTCTGTCTGGCAGTGCCTAAAAACTGAAGAGGAAAGAAAAAGAATCAGATAAATGTGGCTGTGTAGCTTAGCTTTGTTATAATGCAATGGCGATTACCTTTGTGTCAGCTTTGCGGTCCCTAAAGAGGGATTTAAGGAGTAAAGTAAGGTAGCCATCGTACAAAGAAATATGGTATATTTTTAAAATTACCGACACGTGACACTACACTTATGGAGTTGGAACTGAGAAAGCAGTGAAGAGAGGATTTTGAAAAAGAAATAAGTTAACTGTCAGCTCTTACCTATGTGTGTTACAAAAGTTCCTGGATCAGATATGTCAATGCCAGTGTCATGTATCATAATTGTGAGGTGTAAATAAAACATTATGGCAGCAAAAAGTCATGTGGCTTTTACGTGGAGAAATAAAAATGACCTATTGTCTACTATAAAATGGGGTGAGGGCATCATGTGAGGCAAATTATAGGCCAAGAAATAAAATATGTGTAATATATGGCCACAATTTTCTAAGTTTTAAATCTCCCCATATGGAGGTTGATCTTAAGTGAAACTGTGGATTGAATCTTGAACCCTTAAATTAACTATATGAATTTGTTGAATTTAAAAAATGAACTCAAGGGCGCCTGGGTGGCTCAGTTGTTAAGCGTCTGCCTTCGGCTCAGGTCATGGTCCCAGGGTCCTGGGATCGAGCCCCGCATGGGGCTCCCTGCTCTGCGGGAAGCCTGCGTCTCCCTCTCCCGCTCCCCCTGCTTGTGTTCCCTCTCTCGCTGTGTCTCTCTGTCAAAATAAATAAAATCTTAAAAAAAAAATAAAAATGAACTCAAAATATATACTTCCCTCCCAACAGAAATAAAACCTGTTTTTCTTTTTAACCAACCAGGGAACCAGTTTGAACTGGATCGAGACTTAAATATATTCAAAGTCTGAAGACATGAACAAAAGTATACCCTGGGTCAAATAAAAATCCATTTGGTCACCTTGTAAGAGGGTCAAGCCATCAGAGTATTCTTATGAACAGATATCATTATTGAACAGTAGGATAGGAAGAGGCAAACTGCCCGATTCTCTCCCTTCTTTTAAACCTTTTTAAAAATTATTATTATAAATACTTTTTAAAAAATTCATTCACCCCTGGTACACCTTTCAGCATTTAGATTTTTCATTCGTCACATGGCACATTTTGCACTGTAAATATTTGCTTAGTGTATGACCGATTTCTCATTTCTCTAATATTTGATTTCATCTTGGGCTTTCTTGTTGGTTTTAATTGAAAATTTCATCAAGTAAATATGTTGGACCCCCAAGTCTAGATTCATCGATTCAAGAAGGGCACAGCTTGCTTGTGGCCTGAGATGCTGTGTTTATTGATTGACATGCTGAGGATTTAGACAGGTGTTCTTGCAGAGGGAGGATGCAGAAAGATAGAGGAAGAGAGAAATCTGGAAGTTGATAACGTGCCTCTCTTTATAAATCTTCGCATGTGTTGAAGAAATTGGCAAGTTTAGATTTGTTTTTTGTTTTTTTAGCATGACTGATGTTCAGTTTGGTTTAGATAGAAGAGCCATCTACTGTCTCTGATTAATCACCAAGATGACTTGCGGTGAAAAACAGCCACTGAGAAATTGCTGGGCCTGGGAGAAGGATAACAGGAGAGACCCTTGCATGTCTTTGAAACCACGTTCCAAGCATTCAAGCCTTGTCAGAGCCTGCCCTGGTTTTACACTGGGTGAACACTTCCGAGTACCTTCTCTCTCCCCAGGCTAACATTCCCACATTTATTTACAGGCTACTCGGTGCTTACATTGGTGTGCCTCAGGGTTTGGTATTTGGTACTACATTATTTTTGTTTTATCTTCCCCTCAAATGCATTGAACCGAATCAAAAGATACTGCCATTAAGACACAGGCATACACAAAAAAGGCAGGAACAGGTCTGGCACTGGGAGGCAAGAACTGGGTTTGCTCGGAGCTGGGCTGGATGTGCCCACAGGAGCAAGATCCGGCTTCTCTTGAAGGGGGGGTGGGGGGCGAAAAAAGGTACACCTGAGATGAAGACTATGAATATTTTTAAAAAAGATTGTATTTATTTATTTGAGAGAGGGAGAGAGAGAGAGCATGAGTGGTGGGCTGAGGAGGGGGGCAGAGAGAGAGAGAGAGACAAGCAGACTCCCCACTGAGCAAGGAGCCCGACGCGGGGCTCGATCCCATGACCCTGAGATCATGAGCTGAGCCTAAGGCAGATGCTTAACCGACTGAGCCACCCAGGCGCCCCAAGACTATGAACATTTTTTAAAACTCCTGGATGAAAGATGCCTAATAAATCTTCCAACTTAATTTTGTTTCTATTGGTTTCACTTTTCATCTTGTTTAGTGTTTGGTGTATATATCCCTAATGTGTGTGGGCTATTTTGATCAAATACAAAAGCTACCCTTTTGGACAAAGGACAAAGCCATGCTTGCCCATCAATTTTTCCCCCCAGGTTATGCCCCTTAGAATCAGAATGTTAGGCTGATACGACCATGGGTTTAACCTAACGGCAAACTCTCTTGGTGTGTGTTAGAAAGAAATCTGTATTTTGTTATCTTCGTGTGTCCCTGGAAGGAGACATGTACTTTCTCCCTGCAGGTTGGGGGTGGTATTGGAGTGACTGGTCTGCCTCTCCCTGGAGCATCTTTACTCAGGCCTCTGCTGAGGAAGAAGAATGACTTCTTTCATTGGTGAAATTGGTGAAAGGCTAATTTCTGTTGGACTTCATCACCTGGGCAACGAGCATAATGCATTGAAAAGACAATGCTTGCCCATCACTCCGGCTCTTGAACTCTCCGTTTTAATGATTAGGTTTGTGAATGGGCTTTACCTTGTACTTTGGACTTTCATTTCTGAGGAGGATGCTTTGATCCCCATCTTGTCATTAGCTTTTGTGTTTGGGTCCTTACCCTACTATAAGGAAGAGGAGGGGAGTAATTGGTCTTTTCAGTGTGCTCACTGCCCAGGTGCTGGCCTGATGGCTGCCTAGGGCTCCCCATTGTTGAGACCTTTCTGGGACTGACCTGCCGTGGCTCCCCAACAATGCTGATTATCAGAATCATTTGGGCCACCTGTTAGAATACATATTCCTTGTACCAACTTCAGAGCTAAGCAAGCAGCCCTTCACGGAGTGGGGTATGAGATTTCCTGTTTTAAGCATTTCCTACAGGTCACTGTGGTGACCAGCCAAGTTTGAGAAGCATCTCCTGATGCTTCCTGAGGCCCTTTTCCCAATATCCTCCTCTACAATTAAAACTGCACTTTACCTTGTCATATTCTTTCGGGTTGCTATTTAGGAACTGCTCGATGATTCATGTTGGTAGGGACGATTGGTTTAATATATGACTGTTCCAAAAGAGGGTATCTGTCTGTGTCAACAAAGACCTTCTGGAGACAATGCTAGAATTGAAAGAGGTATGCCATTCTAGGCACTGTGTTGGCCTGAGACAGTATACAAGGGTAGTGGCGGTGGGAGCCCCCCCGGCACCATGCAAATCACACCTTGCAGGCCACAGCCCTTCTGCAGAAGTCACACAGGCCCTCAGTGTGTATTTCAGGGTGACAGACTTTTCTGTCCCTGCTGCTGGACTCGGAATGAGAGAGTAGATGAAATGTAAATTCAAGCACATTTGGGAATGAGCAGTTCGTTCTTTTGAATAGATTGGCATGGAGTAGGAGATGCAGGTGACAGGCCAGGAGCTGGTGACATTCATAAATTATCAGATCCTAAAATTCACATTCTAACAGGATTATTTTAAAGAAGCTTAGCTCTCTTTGGGCGTGTAATGTCTTATTCTTTCATCTTAAGCATTCATGTTTGATAAGAACGATCCCTCATGTAAATTCATTTATTGTAATTCAATCCTTCCTAAATTCCCTTGATACGGAGCTACAGAATGTTACTTTTTCCTCTTGAGAAAGGTGCTAAAAATGCAACACTGCCTTATGGTATATGAATTCATCCAAAATCCTTGCAACAAATTCTCTTGCCTTTTAGAAGCTCTGCCCCTCTCTAACTTGGTTTTCGTCTGCCGAACAAATTATTGTCCACTTTTGAGATTTTATACACACATATATAAATTTTATACATACATATTATATATACATATATACTATATATATTTATGAATTGGATTCAACCAAAGTTCTCCAATTGATCAATTTACTCCCTCGCCTTTCCTGAGCAGTCTACCTTTCACCACTTTGATGCTTTTCAGCCATTTTGTTCCTCCCCACGGAATGAATGCACCTTCAGAATGACCATCCTCATTGGCCCCATGCCGCGGCCGCTGCAGAATTATGGCATTGACAGGGCTGCCAAGAGATGACTGATGTGAGACATTGGTCACTGAACTTCCTGGTGCTGACCTTAAAGTCACAGAGGTGTGCTGTTTATCTTTCCCTGGCAATCCCAAGCTAAAATTAGTGACGACATGCCAGTTAGTGTTAGTCTTGTATTCAGTTCGTAGATTGAGAGTTAGTAAATGTCTGCCAGGCATTCTGAGAGCCTAAGACAGAGGCGTTCCAGGTGCTTTGCCTTGTGCAGATGAAGAAGCAGAGGGACTTCATCTGCATGCCAAGTAGTTCTTTCTGTTCTGTTGCTCGATCGATGTGATTCAGTGTTCTTCTGTGAAGATGGTTTATGCCTGGCAAATGGAGCTGCTCAGCCTTGGAGCCAGCAATGCTGTATCTCACCAGTGACATGTCTGTAGGAGATAGGCCTACTGAATTAGTAGTTGCTATGGGACAGTGAGTGAAGAATTCAGCTGCAAGAAGCAAGTAGAACGGGAGGCCCTGTGTTTGCTCTGACCTCTGCAATCTGATTTAGGACCAACGGAGAAATGCTTTGGTCTTCCAAATCCTAACCTTAGAAATTCATTTCTTTGAGATAATATACTATACTTCCAGGAATTCTGTGTTAACATGTCACGTGTTTATGCTCCCTAGGGTGTCAAGTTATTATTATTAGCCCTCCAAAATGTATCCTGGTCACTCACCAGGTGCTAACAGCATCCTGGGGGCTAGGCCAAAAGCTCAGGAAGTCTGAAAGTAGGTCAGAGTGGGAGGCCATGCTCACTTTCTCCTAGGAAAGGCCCCTTGGTCCTTTGGCACGGTTGGCAGTAAGCTGCAATAGGCTGTGAGAGTAATCACCTGGGATCCAACCTGATGTGCAGATGCAGAAATGGAGTCCTGAAAGGTCTAGGGTCTGTGCTGGACTATTCCTGTTTACAAGTCATTCTCCTGGTTCTTGAGAACCCTGTGCTCTCTGCTAATGCACCCCAGGAAGGGAGTCCTGCAGGAAGGCACCCCCCCCGACCCTTGCTGCTTAGGTTCATGTTTCTCCTGTTGCAAATTTACTCAGGGATTTTCCATATACCTTTGGATGTCACAGTAAATTGCTGTCTTCCCATCCTTACTTAGGAATATGATTTAAATTTTACAATATTTATATCTATTTTTTTTACATTGAGTATAAATACCTTTGGTGCTACTCCTTAAATCATAATCATTTTTAAAAAAGGAAAGATTAGCCAAAGAGATTGACTTCTAGGATGGACAGCTTACTGGTTTCTAAGGAAAAATGTATTTGCCCAACTACTTAAACATAGCCAGGAGGTATTATTTTAGCGACTAAAACACTCCTTTACTTTCTACTGTCTTGTTTGTGGAAAGGGATGTGAGCCTTGCTCTTAGGCATGTGGGACAATGCATGGGGGAGTTTTCTACGTATTCTGAACCCCAGATCCTACATCTGAAGTCCTTGGGTCAGTGTATGCCTAGTCATTCTGCTTAATGTTTTGTAGTTTCATCTTTATAATCTCTATGGAAGACAATCAAGGTTTTTATCTTTCTTTTATAAGTCTCACTGTAAACAGGAACAATGGGTCTTTTCCAGAGAAGGAAACAGAACACTGATTTATACGTGTGTGTGTGTGTGTGTGTGTGTGTGTGTGTGTGTGTGTGTGTGGTCAATTCTATGCTATGTAAAAAAGGTAAACGAGATGGAAAGGAGCAATACAGAGGCTACTAATAGAATCAGTTTTGATCTACACCTGGGAATGGCAAAGGCTCTAAAGACTGAGAATGTTTATATCCACAGTACTTTGTAAGAACCTCATAAAGTGGCTCCTCCCCAGGAGAAATCAATTTTACCGAAATTAAATTCTCCATAGTCTGCACCTTGAATTTATAAAACACAGCCATGTAGACCTTCACAAATAAAATCACAACAAATTCTCCAAAGCAGAAATTATAAGCTTAGAATCATTAATATTACACTGTATGTTAATTAACTAGGACTTAAATAAAAACTAAAAAAAGAAAAAAATAAAATGAAATGCATTAACATTTGAAATACAAGAGAGCTTTGTCAATTCACCTAATACAAAATAGTACAAAACAAAAGCTTCTGAACATCATATGATTTTAAGGTAAATTAAAATGGAATTTATGAATTTCTTAATACAAAAGGGGGATAAGAATCTTATATATCTTATATATAAAAACCTATGGAATCAAGTCAAATATTCCTCAAAGAAAAATTAATAGTTTTTAATTCATTTATTGGAAAACAAAGATTGAAAATCAGTGAGCTAAGATTTCAACTTAAGAAACTAAAAGAGCATAACAAAGTAAATTTAAAAAATGTGGAGGGAAATATTAATACAAACGTATGTTGAAAGAAACCAGTATAGATGAATGCAGACATTACCAAAATAGAAAATAAAATGTAGAAGATGCTTAGACAAAATAGAATTTTTTCCTTAGAAATAATGAATGAAATAATCAAAACTTTGTCAATGTGATCAAGCCAAATAGCAATAAATAAATGACAAAAAAGATTAAGAACAAAAAAAGAGGATTTATCTGAAGGTAAAGAAGACATTAAAAATACAGGAGGGCAGGATTTACTTTGGAATGAGAGCACATGGAACTCCACAGTCACATTTCTCAGCAACATAAGCAAAGCCAGGGGAAACTATTAAAAAAAGAAAGTTTAATGTCTCTGTGAATAATCCTACAGGCATCCAACAAATGAAGGATTGTTTATTCAAGAAAATCTACTAAAACTTTATGAGGATGGTGAAAGTCTCTGGCATTTGAACCATGGCCCTCTCCCTCATCACCCATACCCCAGCTCAGTGTGACAAAAGCTCAGTCCTGGCTGGGGGTAGCCAAGAAGATGGGGCATGCTCTCCCCTCAGCTCTCAATAAAAGCTTACCTGTTTCATTAAAAATGGCAAACAAGGGGCGCCTGGGTGGCTCAGTCGGTTAAGCGTCTGCCTTCAGCTCAGGTCATGATCCCAGGGTCCTGGGATCGAGCCCCGCATCGGGCTCCCTGCTCCGCAGGAAGCCTGCTTCTCCCTCTGCCTCTGCCCCTCTCCCAATTCATGCTTGCACTCTCTCTCTCCCAAATAAATAAATAAAATCTTAAAAAAAAAAGGGCAAACAATGACTGTTTTTCATCCCCTCTGACTCCAAGTTGAAGAGGTCAAGTTCCTGGTGAGTGTGGCCTCAGAGGTCAGGGGCTCCCTTTCTGCACCTAGGCCCTAACCTCAGGACAGAGGCTACCTTGGGAGTAAAGAAATGACACCAGATGGTAACTCAAACCCACAGGAACAAACACAAGGAATGAGAAAAGGTAAATAAAAAGGTACATAACAAACTCTATAAATATATAATTACTCTCCTTTCTTTTCTCAATGTCTCAAATAGACATAAAATTGTATAAAGTAAGAATTATAACAATGTTGATGGGTTTGTAATGTACATAGATGTAATATGCATAACAATAATAGAACAAAAAGGATAAAAGTGAATAGAGTTGGGGGCGTCTAGGTGGCTCAGTCATTAAGCGTCTGCCTTGGGCTCAGGTCATGATCCCAGGGTCCTGGGATTGAACCCCGCATCAGGCTCCCTGCTCCGCGGGAAGCCTGCTTCTCCCTCTCCCACTCCCCCTGCTTGTGTTCCCTCTCTCACTGTGTCTCTCTCTGTCAAATAAATAAATAAAATCTTTAAAAAAAAAGTGAATAGAATTGTATAGGAGTAACATTTCCGTATCTCACTGGAATTAAGTCAGTATAAATCTGAAGTAGATTTGGTAAGTTAAAACGTCTGTGATGAACCCTGGAGCAACCATTAAGAAAATGACTTGAAAAAAATCATTCAAGGAATTAAAATATTCCACTAGAACATATTCACCTGAGAAAGGACACAGGAAAGGAAAAACAGAGGAACAAAAAAATGACATAAGACACATAGAAAACAAAAACTAAAATGGCAGATACAAATCCAATTATATCAATAATAGCAATAAATATGAAGGAATTAAGCAATATGCTCGTAATGCAGAGATTGCCAGCCTGGATAAATAAACATGATCCAACCATATGCTGTCTACAGCAGAAACACTTTAGATTCCAAGATATAAATAGATTTAAAGCAAAAGGATGGAAAAGACTATATCCTACAAGCAACAACCATAAGTAAGCTGGAGTGTCTATATTAATATCAGACAAAACAGAGTTTAAAATAAAAAGAATGTTACTAGAGATAAGGAGGAGCATTTTATAATGATAAAAGTTTCCATCCATCAGGAAGTTATAATGATCATAAACATAGATGTACCTAATAAAATATGTGAAGCAAAAGCTGATTGAATTGAGTGAAGAAATAGAGAATTTGACAATAATAGAGATTTCAATACTTGACTTCAAAAATGAAGAGAAAGCAAGGCAGAAGTAGAAAGCCTGGTAACACTATACACAGAGTAGATCTAACAGACACCTCTAGAGCGTTCCATCCAGCCATATTAGAGTACATTTCTATCTCAAGCACACATGGACATTCTCTATGATGGACCAACTGCTACACCATAAAACAAGGGTCAGTATATCTAAAAGGATTGTGATCATACAAAGTATGTTCTCTGATCACAATGGATTGAAATTGGAAAAGAATAACAGGAAAAAAACCTGGGAAATTCACAAATATGTGGAAATGAACACACTACCAATAACAAACGGGTCAACAAAGAAATGGCAAGCTGAATTAGAGAACATATTTGGGAAATGAATGAAAACAAAGACAAAACACACCAAAACTTATGGGCTACAGCTAAATAAAACTGTGCTGAGAGGGAACTGTATAGTGGCACACATCTATATCAGAAAAGAAGAAAGATCTAAAATCAATAACCTAACCTTCCTTCTTAAGAAAGTAGACAAAGAAGAGAAAATAAAACCCACGTAAGGAGGACAAAGAAGAACAATGATGATCCCAACAGAAATAAATGAAATAGAGAATAGAAAAACAATAGAGAACATTAGCTTAGCCAGAAGTTGGTTTTTCAAAAAGAACAATAAAAGACACAAATCTTTAGCTAGGCTGACCTAGAAGAAAGTGAGAACAATCAAATTACTAAAATAAAAAATGAAAGAGGGTACATTACTACCAAACTTACTGAAATATCAAGAATGACAGGGGAGGGCTGTGAACAGCCATATGCCAATGATTTGACGACTCACATGTAATGGACAAGTTCCTAGAAAGAAAGCCACTACCTAAACTGGCCACTAAGAAATAGAGAGTCTGGATCTAGAAAGAGATTGCAGTAGTAATAAAAACTTTCCCCCAACGAAAAATCTTGGACCGGATGACTTCACTGGTAAAAGCTACCAAACATTTAAAGAAGGATTAATACCAATTCTTCACAAACTCTACCAAAAAGTAGAAGAGGAGGGAACACTTTGTGACTCATTCTATAAGACCAGTATCTCCCTATAACAAAACCAAACAAAAACACTAAAAGAAAACTAGGGGTGCCTGGGTGGTTCAGTCGTTAAGCGTCTGCCTTCGGCTCAGGTCATGATCCCAGGGTCCTGGGATCGAGCCCCACATTGGGCTCCCTGCTCCGCGGGAAGCCTGCTTCTCCCTCTCCCACTCCCCCTGCTTGTGTTCCCTCTCTCGCTGTGTCTCTCTCTCTGTCAAATAAATAAATAAAATCTTAAAAAAAAAAGAGGGGCACCTGGGTGGCTCAGTCGTTGGGCGTCTGCCTTCGGCTCGGGTCATGATCCCGGGGTCCTGGGATCGAGCCCCACATCAGGCTCCCGGCTCGGCAGGAAGCCTGCCTCTCCCTCTCCCACTCCCCTTGCTTGTGTTCCCTCTCTCGTTGTGTCTCTCTCTGTCAAATAAATAAAATCTTTAAAAAAAATGAAAAAAAAAAGAAAACTATAGGACAGTATATCTTCTGAGTAGAAACACAAAAATCCTCAACAAAATACTAGCAACCGAGATTATGTGCCACGACCAAGTGGTCTATAATATAGTCTATGCTGCGGAAACAATAGACTGTTGACCAAGAGTTTTAGATCTAGTAAAACTATTGTGCACAAATGAGCAAGCAATTGACATTTTGATATTAAGAAAAAAAAAACAACTTCGAGAATTCTTCAAGGGCAGACAAAAAAATACCAAAGGAAATCTCTTCAGCCTGAAATTAAAAAAACACTAGATCATAACTTGAATCAACAGGAAGAAATAAATAGTACTTGGTGTCATTCACAACGGCATTCAGATCGCAAGTCAGTCATTATTGATGATGCCAGTTGCCCAGTGACTTACCCTCTCTCACCTTCTCTATCCCTTCATGGACAAAGAACAGTTAATCACACCTGCACACATGGACCATAACACAGGTAAAACTCCTGGCAAAATGCTGGGCACATGGTAGATCGCCAGTAACAAGTGGTGGTGGCTTGCATTTGTTTCTCTGTCCCTCATGGCTTGTGTCAGGGAGGGAATTTTTCTCCAAGTTCTTGCCTTTTCTCTCCTTCCTGAAGGGCAGGAAACCTTTCCGGCCCTTGGGCATGTGATGTTTAATTTATTTCTGACAGAGCACAAGGAGATCTTCTGAGGACTGTGCTCTAGGCATTGCCACTGGGGTCCTTCTTTGTCCTTTGCAGGAGACAGGCACTCTCTGCAGCAGTGCCCAGCACTGCCCCCCAGCCGGGGTCAGCCAGAGGCCAAGAAGCTGCAGCTGCTGTAGGTAGTCTCCTGCAGCTCCCCACTCAGTCACAGTGGCCTCAGGACCTTGGGGAGAGTGGCGGGGCTGGCAGTTGCTAGTGCAACAGGGTTGGCTCCTTGTCTGTTTCTCTCCCTGTCCTTCAACCCTGCCTGCTCCGTGCACGTCCTCCTGCACCGCCCCAGCTCCATGTATCAGCGTTGGTTGTCCTGAATCACAAGACACCTGCTCACAGGGTGGGCTTTTTGGGCCCCTGGAAACTATGCCTCTGTGATTCTGAAGAAGGATGGGTCTATTTGGACATTGCCTTTTAAAACTCTTCTCTATCCCTACCCTGCCCCTTCTTTCATGGTAAAATTTTCATAAATATTTAATATCAGAGGGGTTCACACATGGCCGTGAGTTATCTGATCTCATTCTGCCTGGAGCTGAGGTTGTGCAAGAGTTCCAGGTGCTGTGGCCTCTCACTGACAAGAGAGTATGAGCTGGACCAACAGAAGATGGAAGGACTCCTGCTGCTTAACCGTCAGCCGCCCCAGGACCCGTTAGAAAACATGTTTGTATGTGGCCTCTGTCTGGAGATAAGGAAATGGGTTTGGTATTTCCTTTCTGTGCCAACGTCCTTCATATTAACCTAAGCAAAGTAAGAGAACGCCCCCCTCTGGAAAATCTTGTTATATAACACATTGTTTATTCTGTTGTTTTCATGCTCCTAGCAGACTGTGAGCTATTCAAGGTCAGGAGCTTCCCTTCCCCTGTGTCTGCAGATGCATCTTCAGATCTGCCTAAAAGCAAAACCTCTGTTTTTTTGCTGGACTACTAGAAGGTTCTAATGAAAGCACTGGTTTGCTTTGCTAAAAGTGAAGCTGAAAACCTTCCCATTTTAGTGACTGTTGCAGGTGATAGGAGGGCTTTCCTGCTTTACTGGAGCTTACCTAGTGAACCTGACTGAGAACTCTCAGAGCCATTATTCTGAACCTCACTTCCCACGTTCAGGCCTCAGGAGGGAGCCAGGGCTGGAGTAAGCTGGGCTGGCAGAGAAAAGGCTTGAGTAGCTGCTTTGCCATCCAGTGCCCAAGGCAACCATCAATATTTTATCACTGAGCTCAGACACAGCCTTAGATTTTTCCTGAGGGGGTGCTCCAGGCAGGCAGTACCTGCTGATGGGAAATGGCAGTTGAGATGAAGTCCGTTTGCCAGCTTAGGTGGACGGAGCCCCAGATGCCCTCTAAATCTCCCTTTTTGACTAACTTCTTACTACCCACTCACATTTCTCTCTTTCTTTTTTTCAAAGATTTTATTTATTTATTTTGACAGAGAGGGAGAAAGCGAGAGAGGTAACACAAGCAGGGGGAGTGAGAGAGGAAGAAGCAGGCTTCCCGCGGAGCAGGGAGCCCGATGCGGGACTCCATGCCAGGACCCTGGGATCATGACCTGAGCCAAAGGCAGACGCTTAATGACTGAGCCACCCAGGCGTCCCCCCACTCACATTTCTGAGATTAACTCCTTTGCCTAAATAAATAGGGACCTCTCCAAATCTGAGCACAGTCAGCAGACGCTTTTCCGTAACATGCATTTAGCTTAAAGTGTTACTATTGATTTAATTAACACTTGTTCAGTGACTATGCTTTGCACTGGTTGAGTTCAATATAAGCCTGGTCTCGGAATAGAGATACAGTTTATTGCCTTTCCTCCAGGAATTACCTGCCCTCAAAAAAGGCCACACTTGCCCATCTCTAGGAGAGACTGCTTCTTTGCCCGCAAAATCCCTTCTCTCTCCCCAACTATCTATACCCCACATATTCTACAGGACCTAGAACATTCAGACTTCAGCCTCCTTTCTTGATTTCTCTCACTACCCCAGCTCTTGTGGCTCTCAGTTCTTCTTCTGAAGGGATCCTGGAGGACTGTGCTTAGTTGACCTCTTTGGCGGGGGGAGACTGTAGCTTTGAATCCTTCTATCTCTAGTAGTGCGGGGATAGTACTTGGCATGTAGTGGGCTTCCAGTAAATGTCCATGAAGTGACTGGACAGGTATGTACAGAGATTTACAGCTTATCAAGTTTTCTTTCACACACATTATTTTCCTATTCAGTCCTGAAAATGTCCCCCTAAGATAATAATTTTTTTTAAGATTTTGTTTATTTGTCAGAGAGAGAGAGAGAGAGCGCGCGCACGAGCACAAGCAGAGGGAGAAGCAGGCTTCCCGCTGTGCCCAGCAAGGAGCCCGACCTGGGACTCAATCCCAGGACCCTGGGACCACGACCTGAGCCAAAGGCAGACGCTTAACTGACTGAGCCACCCAGGCATCCTACCTGTACGGCAATTATTTTTCCAGAAGAGAACTCTGAAGCTCAGACAGATTAGGCACCTGTTTTGGAGATGCACAGCCAAATAACAGGCAGAACTGGGACTCCAACCTTCCAACGCTGAACTACCATTCCTCTTCCCACCTTCCCAATGTCAGTGCTTTTTGGTTATGAGCCATGAAGCTATTACATGTCACTCACTGCTATAGTCTGGGCTCACATTGTCTGTACATCTAGATTATAAACTCCTGAAGGATAAGGTAAATATCTGACTTTTATTCTCTCTGCACCTCTTCTCTCATTATTGGAATAGGTTGGCAATTCTAAAAGCATGTATTCAGTATTGTCTGATCACTGGATGTCACAAATCACTGTAAGATTAATTTTTTTAGACTTGGTTTGCCAAAAAACTGGTTTGTCTAATGAGGTCATTAAAAAGAAGCATGAAATATATTCAAAAGAGTATGGAATTTTATGCTGTGATGGCAGTATCTGAGCTGCCTGAGCACATATAAAAAACCATTAAAGAAGCTAGTGTGCTTATTAAATCTTACAAAAAATTTTCCTTTAGTCATTGTAATTGAAAAGACTTCAATATAACACTTGCCTGCCAAGAATCACAGATGATCTAGTGGGACAGAGTCTAATAATAAATTCTGGCACTTAGGAGATAGGTCTTGATTCTGTGAAGGTCTCTTGCTCCCTTTTCTGAATAAGAATTTTCCCGGCAAAGGAATAATGGTCAGATAAACCTAATATGTCCCCTTGAACTCATCCCCACTATGCTAATATATAAATATATATTCTAAAGTAAAAGTAATGCTACCTTCTAGTTTACACAATTCCCCTGATATCTAATGCTACCAGTTAGCTAACTTTTGGTCTTGATATGGCCTAATTTTGCTCTGTAAATATATGACCTGAAATTATATTCCTATTCAGCAATAGCTGAGAGCAAAACCATCCAATGCGGTGGGGGGGGGGGCACCTGGGTGGCTCAGTCAGTTAAGCGTCTGCCTTCGGCTCAGGTCATGATTCCGGGGTCCTGGGATTGAGTCCTGAGTCAGGCTCCCTATTCAGCGGGGAGCGTGCTTCTCCCCTTTACCCCTGCCTCCTGCTTGTGCTCTCTCTCTCTCTCTCTCTCTCTCACACACTCTCTCTCTAATAAATAAATAAAATCTTTAAAATAAAAAAACCCACCCAATGATTACTACTTGTAATAAATCTTTTGATTCTATTTTCTTGCTGGAGAAAATCAAAGAAACTCAAATCTATAACAAATCAATGAATCAATGAAGATTAATGCAGTTTAGGGGAGGCTTTCACTGTTGCCTATGATGTAGAAGTCATCAGGGACAGAGGTACAAGGGTGAGGGACACTTGTTATATCTTCAAGTAGCTTAGAATTGGGTACGGAGTTAAGACAAATATGTTTCTAAGGTAAATTCTGCAAGAGATATTTAACCACAGGGCATTGGAAAGATGAGGGAGAGATTACAGCTGGTTTAAACAATTAGGATAGGCTTCATGAAGGTAGAATTCAGACAGAGTCTTGAATGTGAAATTGGATTTTGAATGGCAAGGGAACACCATGAGTGAAGTTATGATTTCAGGAGCAGTGAAAAATACAGCTTACCCAATCTCAGTATGTGCACAGAAGTAGTGGGAAATAATTGGAAATGTAGATGGGGTCATTGGGTGTGTGGGGTCATGATCAATGAGGAATTTGAATCTCTTTGTGTAGACTGTGAGAGCTTCTATTGGAAGATTTTTAACCAAGGTACTGCGAGGTGCTGGAAGTCTGTGTGAGATCGTAAAAGCTGGTTTAAGGGGCACCTGGGTGGCTCAGTCAGTTGAGCACCTGCCTTCGGCTCAGGTCATGATCCATCATCCTGGGGTCCTGAGATCAAACCCCGTATTGGGCTCTCTGCTCAGCGGGGAGCCTAATTCTCCCCTCCTTCCTGCTCCTACCTCTGTCTCTCTCTCTCAAATAAATAAATAAAATCTTAAAAAAAAACAAAAACAAAAACCCAAGAAAAGCTGGTTTAAGAGGGACAGTTAGAGGCTTACGGGTGACTAAATTTGGGATATGACCGTATAGATTTCAAATACTGAAAGACAGTGTTCATGTTTGGCCAACAGTCAACTTTTGATCCTATGTGGGTATTCTCTGTTGGCTCCTCGAATTTACCCTCTACCCTTTCCCACCTGCTTAACCCCACAGAAATGGACATATATGGCCTGGGGTTAGTGGGTTTGCTTGCTCTTTGATTTCTGGCATGGCCAGTTGGAAGGTGTTGGTGGGGCAAGGAGCTAGTGGTCATGGCATTTTTCCCTGGGCCCCTCCATGCCATGGCATGACGCACAGGTTGGCAGTGGCCGGGCTCCTTTAACTACAGATGCGTGGGCTTCTGGTGACCCCTCCTCCCCACCCCCCTGCTTCAGTTCGAGGGGAGTAGCCTTGGTGGGGGGGTTGCCTCCCCTGTTGGTTCCCTTACTTCTTTAGATTCTCCTCAATTCTCTGTTCTGAGGGTGCCCCACATTTCCTGAGGGCACCTTTAAC
Organism: Callorhinus ursinus; assembly: GCF_003265705.2. Classification (NCBI taxonomy): domain Eukaryota; kingdom Metazoa; phylum Chordata; class Mammalia; order Carnivora; family Otariidae; genus Callorhinus; species Callorhinus ursinus. The sequence continues at coordinate 41,381,432 of NW_027397072.1, forward strand.
TGTTGTTTAACTGTCTGTTGGTTTTAATAGTGACCAAGCTGGGGCAGTTTTCCAGCTTTCCTCAAAATGAGAAGCCAGCATTGCCTATAGGACTTCAGAAGTGGTCTAATCATTGCAGAAGACAGTGGGGCCTCACTCCCATTAGCCTGTAAGCCAGGTTTCTATTAAGATACAGTTAATTTTTTCTTAGAGGGGAATCGTTTGCAACTAGATTAACACAATTTTGTTTCTACAGTTAGCCAACTCTGACCTGTGAAAATAGCTTTGTTGGCAAAAATCTCCGTTGTCATATAGTTGGTTATAATCCGTTTTCTCTGCTTTACCACAAAGCCAAGTCTGTCCTCGAAAACTCAAACTGGACTTGGAGATGGGTGACACATTTGTAATGCAGGGTCGGTTCCACTAGGAAACTCACCCCAATTGCCAAGACAGCCAGGGCTCCTCGAGATGTGTGCATTGGAGATTTAGAGAAGACTTTGTCTTCACTGTCACCTTTGAATTTTCAAACGTTTCAAAAGCTTTTGTCCCCCCTTTTCTGTTTTATTTAACTTACATCTTATTACCTCCGTGAGGCAGAATAGTGTATTTTCACTTGAGATGTAAATTTTGCCTTTCCTGACCTCGCCTCCCCCTCTGTCTTGTCCCTGATGCTCCAATTGAAAGCTCCTTTTCCTGCGGAGCTGAAATTTCCCCACTTCTCCTAAGCCTTCCTTCCTATGTCTAAGGACCGGGAACATGTCTTACAATCCTTTTGATGCCCCCCATCACTTGGAATGTAAGAAGCTCTCAGTTATTCTGGACTAGTGAAAGGATATCAGAGTGGTTTCCTGGATAATAACAATTTGAAGATGGGAACTCACATATGCCTTGCTCAGTTAATTGAAGAGTTACAAATAAAGTCTTTTAATTTAAGGATTGGAAATATTTCTATTTATCTTTCTGCGTGACATTTCTTCGTTGGCTCTCACTCATCCTTCAGAGCTCACCTCCAGAGTATGCCTGGCCTCTGTGGGGATCTTGTGCTCCGACCCTAACTGAGCTAGGATTGGATGTCACTCCTCAGCATATTAGAACATCTTGGTCACAAGACTTCACGCGACCGAGCTGACCTCGAGTATCTCCTGTTCTTTTCCCCTTTAGATGATAAACTTCTTGAGGGCATGTACCATCTCCTTTAAACCTTGTATACTTGATGCCAAGCACAGAGCCTGGCACATGATAGGTATATAACAAGAGCCTATTGAAAGCAAGAATGAAAACAAATGAAGATAAAAACCATTGTATGGGCTTCTCTATTTAGGATCTGAGTTTCAGCGTATCCAAGAATAGCTGGGAATGCTTGCAAAAAAAGGAAGAATATACCCTTGTATCCTACCCTTCTGTGTCCCTTCTCCCCAGGAGATTCGGATTCATCAAGACTTGGGTGAAGTTCCAGAATGTATATGTTTGAGAATACACACTAGTGGTTATGACAGAGGCAAAAGATAAGAATCACTGATCTTTCTCCTGGGAGCAGGAGAGATGTGGGGGAAATCTACCTCCGGAATTCCTGGAAAACAGCAGGATCCTTGAAGGTTCAGAAGCCTTGCCTCACCCTGTTTTGTTATGAGTCAGTGTTTGGGAGTCAAGAGAAAACTTTACTCTTCCCAGTTTGTAATCAATCGTTTCGTGAGGACTTGATGAATTGGCTGGCTGACTTTGTGTTACAAATGCATTGAAAGAAACTATGGTAAGAATTAAAGGATGTTTTGGTGAACATGTCAGAAGTTTTCAGGTGCAGATTTCCCATTTTTCTGGGAGAAGTTAATTTTTTTCCCCCTTAAATGGTTGCTTTTATTTATTTTTATTTTTTTTAAAGATTTTATTTATTTATTTGAGAGAGAGAATGAGAGAGAGCACGAGAGGGAAGAGGGTCAGAGAGAGAAGCAGACTCCCCGCTGAGCAGGGAGCCTGATGCGGGACTCGATCCCGGGACTCCAGGATCATGACCTGAGCCGAAGGCAGTCGCTTAACCAACTGAGCCACCCAGGCGCCCTTAAATGGTTGCTTTTAGTGAATTATTGCCTTTGTGAAGAATTTGCTTGTTCAAGTGCCCCCCCCCACATTATTAATTTTCTCATTTTCTGATGGATTCTTTCCGACAGCAAAGATGCTAAAATATCTCACATCTTTTTTTCAAGAAGTTACAGTCTTCACTTAACCCTCCAGCTAATATTCTATTTTTCTGCTTTCATTTATAGCCAAACTCTATGATAGAAACTTGAAGAACACTATCTCTGGGCTGACGTTCAGCACTGGAGTCATAAAAGAAGTGGGCTCTGGAAAGGACTCAGAGAAGGGATGCAAGAACGATTTCTGTAGGGAAGCCGAGCAGCAGTCTCAAAATACTTATTGGACACACTCAGGGGCTAGAAGTGAGAGCGGCAGACAGATCTGGCCATCATTTGAAGAGCAGAGAGTGAAGGGAGGCAAGCGAGGGAGACAGTAAGTCCCTGCTTTTTTCTGCCAGTCTGCCTGTGAAGAGAAAGGAAGATGAAGAGACATGCTCAGAGGAACTAGGAGATCAATCTGAAAATTATAGGGCATTGTCTAACCTGGGTGAGGATTGGGCCACTGGACTATGTGGATGGAGCAAAAGGTTACTCAGTTAAAGCTGGCTGCGCGTGGCTGTGTGAACTGCATTGCTGTCCTCAGACTTATCGGCTGATTGTCCACTTTTACGGTCTAGGAGTTGGAAGAGGGATCATGTATATTCCAGAGAGATCTTCTTCTTATGGTACCAGAACAACATACAGCAACACTAAGTAGCTGATGTTGTCAAGTTCAAATGGGCCACCATGTGAGGTACTGAGTCATCATGGTTGACAAAGGGACAGTGAACATTGGTAACCCCTGAGGTCAATTCTGTCCAGTGCATTCTCCTCCCAATGGGACTACAATACAGGGAATCCCACCATGAGAGCCGATTTCAAGAACGTGATGTTAGCCTATTGAACTGCATTAGCTTCGATTTGGAAGAGTTCCTTTAGTTAAGTTAAATCTGTAACCCAGTTCAGAAGACTCTTTCACTATCACCATAAAGCCTTAGTTTGAATGTGCCTATGAGATGCCTACTGATTTCCCACCTCTTTTTCTTCATGAGGAGAACTAATTGCCATCTGAGTTAACCAGAGCCGCTTGCTACTACTTAACAAAGGGGAGGTCCCTCAGAGAATGGGAATCAAGGCAAGAGGTATGAGAATATGGAAGGGCTTCTAGAATGTTGCCCAGGGAGTATCCACTTGAGTGAAGTGTTGAGACCAAGGGTGGGGAGTGGGGGGGTACAAGGATGTAGCTTTAGTGGTTCGAGAATTATTGAAAGAACACAAAAAACACCGATAGGGTATTTCTTTCATCTTTTTGCCCAGCTTTTTGCTGTGAGGGACAGAGCCCCCATGGCTCTGCATGGCAAACTGCCTGGCACAAAGTAGATACTCAATAAATATATATTTTTTAAGATTTTATTTATTTATTTGTGAGAGAGAGAGCACATGAGAGGGGGGAGGGTCAGAGGGAGAAGCCGACTCCCCGCTGAGCAGGGAACCCGATGTGGGACTCGATCCTGGGACTCCAGGATCATGACCTGAGCCGAAGGCAGTCGCTTAATCAACTGAGCCACCCAGGCGCCCCTCAATAAATATTTGATGACTAATAAATATCTGTTCACAGCATGCCAACTATTTAAGAATATGTTCCTTAGCATAAAAATGTCTCTGACTCGATTGTTGGTTTCACCTCAAGCTCATCATTCCTGTTACCTCACTCTCAGGTACTTTTCCGCGAAATGGATATAGCAATCACGCTTATCTCATTGAGCATATGTAAATATATATACATCCACATACCTACACTCATAAGTATCTCTTTCTCTATCTCTCTAAAGAACCATAAAATCATACTTGAGGCGTACTTCCATGGCAGACTGTTCTAAATATTTCCCATAAATTAACTCATTTAATTTTTATGACAAATCTGTGTGTAAAGTAGCTTCACACATGAAGAAAGAGGCACAGAGAGGTTAAGTAACTCACTCAGCTAATGAGGAGGAGGTTGGGATTTGAAGTCAGGCACAGTGGCTGTTGAGTCTGTACTCAATCACGGTGCTCCTTTCCATGGTAATGCATGTAAAATTGTGTGACATTGGGACTGGCACAATTTCCCTTTGCACTACCATTACTATTACTTTAGTCTCATGTTAAACTCTTGTTATGGTTCAGAGTATTCCCCGAAAGGGGAAGAAACAAGATCGCCGAAGCTGAGAGGCTGGGAGAGGATGATTCTCACCCCTGAGGACACAGACAGTCCTGTGTTTTGGCAATAACCTCTGTCTGCTTCTCCAGCATTTGTTTGAGTTTTATTAAACGTGATTATACGACCCACCCCCTAGGGAGAAACTAATTTCCTGGGGTTCTCAGTACACCATCTAGCATAGCACACGCACTTGACAGTTTACTTCCAAAGTGATTATCACACTTGTGTTAATCTATCAGCCAGCAAATGACCCCCAAAGATTCACGGAGACTGAACAATGTGGTGGTAGATCAATATCATATTTCACTTTGTCGGCAATGGATGTCTGGGATAGCCGAGTGGGATGAGAGTTAAATGAACTACAGGATTATTGAGCAGGTTCCCTCTGGAGTCATCCCGGGATTCATCAGATATTAACTAGAAGCCGAATTTTTGTCGACCATAGACCCAGAAGGAGATAAAAAGTCTTTTATTTGATAGCTGATAAAGTATAACTTATGGCACATGTTGTAATTAATGAGTTTTCCTCGTGATAAAGAAAAGAGCGCTTCTATATTGTAGTAATGATTGCTTATAGGTAACCCCCTCTAACTCTCTAATGCGTTGTATCTTCATAAATGTTCCCTTTCACCTTGTATATTCTCACTTTTACCCTTCCCAGCATTTTTGGAAGAAAAATTAGTTTTCCTGGATAATTTCTCTCCTCTTTTTGGCTTTTGGCACTAGATTGTGAAGGTTGGTTATGTAACAAATATTTATGTCCTGTTTTCTCTGGGTTTGGGGGAGACAGAGTTGAATAAAGCACATGACCTATCATCACAGAGCTGGAAATCGAACAGGGAGAGCCAAACAAAAAGAAGTAACTGAATATCTGGGAGCCAGTTCTACTTTGTAAGGTGACTGATGCTTTGAAAAGGGGAGAAGAGAGTGTGAGAGGTGAAATGATCCACATTTAAGTCACAAGGGCGAGGTACAGAGGAGGCACGGGGTGGAAAAGAACTGGGGCTCTGTGCTGTGCCCATGCGTCTGTGTGTTGTGTGTACTGTGTGTGTTCTCTGTGTGTGTGTATACACTGTATGTGAGCTATGGGCTTTGTGTGTGTGTGCATGCATCTGTGTGTGTGTGTGTGTGCGCGCACACATGCATGTGTGCATGCGTGCATGGGATGGATCTTAGGAGTTCTATTCCATCAAAATATCTGGGAACTGACTCGTGGGCAGAAGGGCGATTAGTCAGGATAGGATACACCACGCTGCAGTGACAACTCCCACATCTTCATTGTTTATTGTAACAGATGACGTTCTTGCTCACACTGTTTGTCCCCTTCAGGTCTGCTGTGGCTTCTACTGCTACATTTCCTTACTTTTGGATTCCCTCTTACAGAGCGGCCACCATCTTGAATGCTAGGAGTTGTTGTAGCAGAAGGAAAAGAGAGTGAGCTTCTTGAACTGGCCATGGAAGGCTCCCAACTACTTGACCAGAACCAGTCATGTATCCTTGAAGAACCAGAGATGGGCTGGAAGTATAATGTCACTATGTGTCCCTGAAGGTAGGGAGCTGGAAATATTTGGTGAACAGCAGAAGTGACAAACTCAAACGACCACAGAAACTGTGCCAGGGAAGTCAGCCGCTAGTGAAAGGCATTTCAGACTCTTTTCCCAGCACTAGGGAACAGCAGTGAGCTGTGGTGCAATGCACGGAGGAATAAAAACCAGGACAACTTGATTCTAACCCCAAACCAGCAGCCTGACCGAGGACATGTCTCTACGTCAATTTCCTTATCAAAACCAGTTTTCTAGGACTGTTCTGGGAATTACAGGATATTGATGTTTTGTGGGTAATAAAGGGGGAGGAAATGTGTGAGGAGCCCTTAAGAGTTTTCCTATCCCCCCCCTTCCCTGCCCTCGTGCCTCCTGCCCTACCCATTTGGTTGTGGGTTGTGTTTTCTCTGACGTTAACTGGATGAACACAGCTGGAATACTTGTGTCAAGAAGTGGGCAGGCCCGAGTCTTCAGGGAAAAGAAGGTATGAAGCTGAGAGAGAGGCTAGTTGTCAGTGGCTCTCATCCAGGGGGCCTGCTGCCCCCTGCCACATGGGTTTGAACACATGAGGGGGACATTTGGATGTTCACAGTGACCGGGTGCACCGGTGGCATTTGGCAAGTGTTTCCTGGGGATGCTAATTGTCCTGCCATGCCCAGGATGGTCCTGACCAATAAAAGATGGTGCCGTTCCAGATACAAATATTTGAGAAACACTGGGAGGGGAGAAGCAGATTTAGCACCAAGTGCAGAAGTTCTGTGATTTGAGCCGGCTCTGAGCTCCAGAGAGGCTTGCGGTCAGGTTGCCAGATAGAGAATGGGTTTTAGACTTCTTTTTCTCCGAGGTGGCAATGCACACAGTGATTGCTCAATTAAATATGTGGTGAGCGAATGCCCCAATTACTGTGTTCCTGGCTCTTGCCTAGCTCGCATGACAGTGTTCCTTAAGATAGCTGGAGACTTAAAAGGAAGGTTTAGGCAAATTCACAGATGGTATTCTAACAAGTTAAAAAGGACAGATAGGGACAGCTGGGGCATGTGCCTAAACTCTTTAAGTCAGTATCAGGGTACCTCGTGGTGCCTCTTGCTTACATGCTCCTTGATGCCTGGACCCCTACCAGAGACAAGATTCTTCCGGAGGTACAGAGCCTGGTCCCAAGGCTGAGTTATTCTTTGGCTCCTATACTATCCCTGCTTGTCTAATATTGGCCATCTTTCCAAATTCTGCTCTTCCTCGATGTCAGGCTCAATTATATTTCAGCAAGGGACCATCGACAGGGCCCTGAATAAAGCACAATCTCCTTTAAAATCCCACCTCATCGATCACTGGAAACATTCCCCTAGACTGCCTGCTTTTTGTTTTTGTTTTTGTTTTTTCCTGAGAGATCCTAAGAAGATAAGATCCGCGTCTAGGATAATTTATTCTGCAAGTGGAATGGAGGGTGACGATGAGAGATAAAAACCTAAAAATTTTAGATAGTCAGTTGTGTTATAACGCTTGCTTTGAAAACACAAATTTGTTCCCACACGCTTGAAATATTGGAGAATGGCTTGAGCACAGTGTGAATTTAGTGTTTGTTATGCACAGTTCTGTCCACAGAAAACACGAGGTGGGTGCGGAAACTGCGGTCCACTGGTCTGAGCCCTGGGGAATACACGGGGCGGGGGGGGGGTCTACACAAACACACCTCCGGGGCTCCCATGTTCACCACCTATGTTACGAACCACATCCGTCCACACCCAGACTTTCAGTGCTTGGTTTGATTTCTGGTAGCCTTCTTCTACCACTGCACAATGACTCACAGCTACAACCCTCCAACATCCACATACTCAGGCAACACATGAGGTGTGTACAGCTGTGTCGTCATTTTTGTTTCCTAGCTTCTGTTTTATGACTAAAACTTCAGCGTTAGTGCACACAAAATCCCTTTGCAGATCTAGGTAGAACGCTGTGCTGTGTTGCTTGTTGTGATGTTAGTATAATCGTTATAAAAGGGCCAAGAAGAAAATGGACAAGTGACATGTACAATGTATGGGTACAACAGCGTGTTTGTATAGAGAGAGCTCGTCTTAGACAGTGGCTCCCCGAACCCACCCGTGGAAGGAGGGAGGTGGTCCCATACAAGCCCTGTCCCCATTTCTTTGTTCCTCTTAGACCAGGAATACTTCTGTGAGTTGTTCATGGAAGCATGGGGCTCCCAGTGGGTTTTGTCTGGGGGTCTGAGATGTTTGAGGTGAAGACGGATAAGGGTAGTTAAAGAGCACATGACTAGGATCGTGGGACTAAAGTGAAGGGCCTCCTTTTCCTCTTCCCACCACAGAGCCCCGCCTCCTGGCCAAGGAGTGGATGAGGGGTTTTGGGTAAGATTTTTCACAGACTAGAATTTCTGATAACGAGGTTCATTAAAGCTGGGGAGAGTCACTTCCCTTTTATCTTCCCACATTTTATAGCTTCATTTTGTATTGGTTGTTTAGAGATAGTATCCTTCATTTCCCCCCATTTGGTAAGGAAATTGTTTTCCTGTGGCTTATTTAAATTGGATGTGGAGCTACCAGGCCACGGGGAGTACACACATGGATATGAGTGATAAATTAGATGCCTGAGATGTTGAGGGTGACAGAATATATCTAGGAACTTTCAACACTGCTCCCTGGCAAGTGCTTTTTATAGAAAACTGCTAAGAACCTGCAAGATGCAAATGGAGTCTCCCCCCAAATAAGCATCAAAAGCTTTCCCTCTTTTGGCCCATGTAATAAAGTGCTAACAGTTTCTTCTGGATCATGGGTTGTACTTTCTACAATAGGTACTTCCTGAGCATTTGGTTGCAAAGAGAGAGTGAAGACACTGCTGACCTTCAGCTCTTGCTGGTCCTTCTGAGTCTCTTTTCCACTTTCTCCAGAAGAGAAATGGCTCCCCCCTTCCCAAGTAGCCTGGCTTTCTGTCCTCAACCCTCTCTACCCACAACTCTATTCCTAAACTCACGTTTTGTTTGATATGTAGAGAGCAGCTTTGGGAGTTTGGAAAACCATTTGCTCCCTCGACACAGCTAGGATTTTAAGATTATTGTTTTACCCTTGATTTGAAAAACCCAATTTGAAACTCAGCACTGAGCAATGACCCCTTCATTTTAGGTTGGATCCACCCTCTACTGATTCAGTGTGGTGGGGAATGCTGGGCAATGACATTCACAGGGAATGGAGGACATTTCAGTTTAATATCTCAATATATTATTACTGAAACAGAGTTTATGAGATAACCATATGCTAATTGGTCACTTGTCAGATTTCTGAGAGAATCTCTAGGCTTCTCTGAGTGCTGAGGCATCTTGCCCTCCAAAAAAGGCAGAATGCAGTTTCTAAAGCTGGAGTAATGTGTGACGTGTTTGTTAGTGTTACTTAAACATGTACACACATATACTCTAAGTGCAAACTTCTTGTGTCTATAGCTCTTGATACTATAAGCACTAGTAAATGGAAAGAAGGTATCAATTTCATACCAGTGATTCAACTGATACTCTAATAACATTCCAAAGAATGCCACTAATTTAACATGGCTGATAATGTTTTCCTGAAGCTAATGTCCCACTTATAAGGTGAATACGACACTGATGGCTATGGTTTGGGTTGATATTTTGCACTTGGGAAGACTTTTCTACTCTGCTGTGTGAAGGTTTAATTCTCCCATTTACTGTGTTTGATCTACTGCGAAACCTTGGTTTATAGAATACGTTGGGTCTCCACTTGGCTCAAGTGCCTCCCTTTCACATCCAAACTGTTCTGTTCATTTTTCGTTAGCCACAGGAATTAAAAATTATACTCAGGCACATTTTTATTTTCATGGTATTTGGACAAAAGTATCAGTGCAGTAGGCAGATTTCTAAGATGGCCCTCAAATCCCCCTTATTTTGGTGTTCACATCTTTATGTGATCATCTCCCCTTGATCATGGGTTGGACCTGGTGACTTGCTTCTAACCAACAGAATACAGCGAAGATCATGGGGTGTCACTTCCTGTGTGACTTGATGTTGCTAGCACACTCTCTCTTTTGCCTTTTTGGTTTGTCCACCTTGAGAAAGCAAGCTGCCATCATGAAGGCAAGGAAATGAGCAAGGAAATGAGGGGTGGCCAGCCAGCTAGGAACTGACGTCCTCAGTCCAACAGCGCATGAATAACTGAATCTTGCCAGCAACCATGTGATTTTGAAAGTGGACCCCTTCCCCACTTGAGCCTTGAAATGACCATGGGCCAGCTGACACCTTGACTGCAGCCTGAAGCAGAGGATCCAGTTGAGATGTGTCCAGATTCCTGACTCACAGAAACTGTGACATGAGAAATTGGTGTTGTTTTAACTTGTAAATTTTTGAGTAATGTGTTATGCAGCAATAGATAATGGATACAATTAGTTTAGTAAATAACTTAAGAAATCAAATTCTCATTTTATGGAAGTGTCGGTCAGTGATACCTATACAGTGCAGTGTTGCCTGTATAACTGACAAGAGAATTCAGTGTTGACGTAATGAATAGTCAGATGGGAAAAAAAAGTATTTTTACGTATTTATTTATTTACATTCGAGCATACCTAAATTCTATCAGAAACGTTTATCAACACAGTAGATGTAGTCATACTATTGATCATCATATTCATGATCACTTAAAGCCAATTTATTTGGGGCCACTATTTGCAAGTGCAGAAACTGAAGTGTGACTATTGGACCCCTGGAGCCCCAAGACTATGTTGAAGTACGAATGCACTAGACTAGTAGAGCAGGACTAGAGTGGTAATAGAGAGTCCCACCATCTGATGCTACTTCACTGCAGAAGGTGTCGATATTCCAGGGTAAGACCGGTGGAATCTGTTTATTCCCAATTTACTGTTTTTTTTTTTCTTTAATAAAAAATAGTTTAAATTCCTGGCCTGGAACAGTTTCCTACATTGTATTAGGACAAAGTCTGTGAACAATTATTGATCACTGGCTAAGTAATCTCAGTAACTGAAATTTTTTAATGTATAAATTAAAAAATTTTTATTATTAAAGTATAGATGACATATGTTGTATTAGTTTCAGGTGTACAACATAGTGATTGGACCATTATATACTTTATGCAATGCTTGCCATGCTAAGTGTAGTCACATCATCTGTCACCAGACCGTTATTACAATATTATTGACTATATTTCTTATACTGCATTTTTCATCCCTATAGATTTATTTATTTTATAACTGGAGGTTTGTACCTCTTAATCTCCTTTGTCTATTTTGTTCATTCCTGTACCCCCTCCCCCTGGCAACCATTAGTTCGTTCTCTGTATTTATGAGTCAGTTTCTGTTTTGTTTGTTTGTTCATTTCTGTTGTTTTTTAGATTCATGTACTGAGCTTTTTACAAAATTACCGTTAGGCCCTCTGTGAGGTACAGTTATACTTTTCTGGACTTTGTTATTTTCTCCCAGTAAGTGGGGATCACCAGGGACTCCAACCTTTGCTGTTCCTGTTGTAGTGTTTGGTAATCCAGCATCAGGGGCTGGAAAGTTGATCTTTGTATTTCCTTTCCTGTTTATGTTTCAGGTCCATGTGGACCAAAAGGACTGTATAAGGATCCATGCAGAACCTCCATGATATAACAAAGATCAGCTATAAGATTATATCAGCTAAAGATATAACAAAGATTACCACATACTGCTGTTAGGAAGAGGTGTAATGATGGTCCCCTGGAAATATCATGGTGTCTACATTTCTATTCAAAGGGACAATCTGCTTTCAGTTCAGAAATCTCTGGGGCAGTTTCCATCACCCAAGATTGACAGAGAGCCTACAGGGTACAGAAGGAATTAAGGCATACAGCATTCATATGCAGAAAGATAGAACCAATACCATGACCCCAGAAAGGACAGACATCTTTAGAATATAAAATGTCTGAAACATCACAGGAACCTAATTCATATTTGTCAAAAATAATAAATAACAATTAAAGGAGGTACCAGAAACAAAATATTTTTAACAGTGTACCTTATAAAGGATCTGAAAAGCAAAATTTAACAATTGTGTAAGAAGAAATAGAGAATTTCCAAAACCAAAATGTCAACTTAGACTAACATAGGGTAATAACTGTGTGGGGCTTGCAGCGAAGGATCAGAAGAATCTAGACTTTAGGAGAAGACAAATCTTAGCCTGATAACTATGTATCTTGGTTTGCCTGGTATATAACTGTCTTAGTATATACCTGTTGTTCTGAGATAATCATTTACGGTGCCCTCTTTCACTCTTAAAGTGTCCTGCTTTCAATGGTAAACTGTAATGTCACTCTCCTTTTAGCGTATGTCTGAGAACTATCATAGAGTCTGTAGGGGATGCCCACTCCTTAGAACAGAAATACAACCCAAGTCATGTAGATAATTTTAAATTTTCTAGTAGTCATATTAAAAAAGAAATAGATGATGTTAATTTTAATAATATATTTAACCCAATATATCAAAAATATTCTTTTCAACAGGTAGTCAACATAAAATTATTAATGAGATTTTTTTTCCAAAATTTTATTTAAATTCTAGTTAGTTAACATATTAATGAGACATTTTACATTCTTTTTCACACACTAAGATTTTGAAATTTTGCATTTTTTACTTGCAGTGCATCTCAATTTACTAGCCACATTTCAAGTGCTCAGTAGGCACATGTGGCTAATAGCTCCTGCATTAGAATAGAAGCACAGCTGTGGAATATAGTTTGTTGAATATAATTGTATCATGTCAACTGAACAGCGAACGGTGTGGTTCAGTCATTCTTGAGTCATCTGTTATCGTTATAAAACCAGGTTAAAGAATCCCTCAGCATTAGGATTGTTTCTTCATCTTTGGCTCTGCTTTCTTCTACTTTAATTTAATTTTCAATCAGGCTCTTCCTTCCCAAAGGCGATATGGCCATTAGGAGTTCTAGACCTGTTCTCCACCAAGATGAAAATGGTTTACTCTTTCTCAGTAGTTCCAGCAAGTGTCTAGGCATTGAGTCTGATTTGACCAACCTGGGTCACATGCCCATCCCTGATGCAGTCACCATTCCAGGGGATGGAAAATTCTGACTGGTCACACACCTGCCCCTGGAGCTCTAGGGGAGGGGTTAAGTTCCATCCAAACATGATGACCAGTGAATGGGGAAAGCCCTTCCCAGTAGAATCCAAGTGCTATTACCAGAAGGGAAATGCATTTTGAGATGACAAAACATTAGAAGGACAGGGGCTCTTTGGAGACCTCAGGGGGAACAGGTAGAGCCTAGATAATCCAGGGCCATAGGTTGACTTGAGTAGTTCTGTAAGAGCAGCCGCCTTCCCTCAACTGCAAGAAGTTTTTAGAGGCCACCATTGAAATCCCTTCTCTAAATCTCTCTGGCAATGGACTTTGGTTACTCATACAAATTGTGACATGTGACGAAAAGATCCAGTGTCAACTTCCAGTGGGAAGATTGTAATGAATGCATTCATTTTGACCCCAAACTAGGGATTCAGAATCTCTGCGGCTGGAAGGGAAAACATCCATTATATCCAGGTTTCTTTGGGATCTCTCTCACATTTAATGTAAATAATCATGTTCCAGATAGGACCAGGACATGTGACTATGGATGTTCAACAATCCACACCTTAAGGAATGGAGACTAGTAGCATCCCCAGAGCCTAAAGGGCAAATGGACGCCAGGCTCGCCAGAAGAATTTGATGGACTTTGAGGTATGACATGGAGCCTCTGACCATATTTGGGGGTGCTGAAGGGGCTATTCAGTGCAGGTGGGGAATTCCAGAGCCTCATGTACTGCAGGAATTGGCTAGAACTGTAACAGGATAGGATGAGCCTGGGCTAAGAAAGGAGTCCTCAGAGGGATCAGCTGGTTCCTATATGCTGTATCTAACAAAGCATTATATTTGGTGCTACCTGAGGCTTCAGAGAGGAAGCCTAGCTCTGTCAGTGGCAATCCTGAAAAGGTAGGTTCCCATAGTCTTCAGCCAGCAGGAAATCCCTATGTCATCTACTGGGGTTGAGGACTGGACAAAACTCTCCCATTCACTGAGGTCCATAGAGTTCAGTGCTTTGCATGCTTCCTTCTAGAGAATGCACCACTGATGATGATAAGATAGTCATTGAAGAAGTTTTGTGCCATGTGTACTCTTAATCACCACATCAATGCAAAACTCCCTCCTAAGTCAGTGTGGTGGGGCTGAGAAGCAGAAAGCCTGGGACGGAATCCTGGCCCTGCCTCCGGTTAATTGTGTGATTCTGAGCCAACCCCTAAACCGTTCTGCACCTCAGTTGCTTTATCTGAGAAATGGACACAGTGATAATGCTGGTCTTACTTTACAATTCTTGTATGAGTTCATTTATTTATTCATACACTATAGTATCTGCCGTGTGTGTGGCACTGACTTAGGCAGTTCCTGACCTAATAGAGGGGATCAAATAAGATATTAGATAACAAATATCCCCTAAACTTTAAGATGTAATAGACATGTAGATGGTGATCATGATGATCACATTATATTAATAATTCAACTTTTTATTTTCTCAGACAGCTATGTATCTCCCAACCTCTCCCCAACAGCATGCTGAATATACAACATCAGCAGTTTTCCCCCTTTGTAGCTGAGATTACATTTTCTCTGTCAGTCTAGGCAAGCCTGCTGCAGTGTTTGTATTTATAATTGCCCCCCGCCCCCCACAGGCTCCTGGGGGTCCCCAGGGCCAGACGTGCCAAGGTCATGAAGAGGCAGCCTCCCTGGCTCTTGTCACTGCACAATCATCAGCCTCCAGAGCCACACAGGCAAATGTGTCATTGATGTGTAATTAATGAAGAGGGGGTCTAGCCCCGCATTAACACAAACAAATCAAGGCCTTGTCGGCCATGGGGGTGTCAATGGGACTTTTGTTCTTTTAGCAATATTTATTGTTACAAAATGCTGCACAGTCGAGTGGGAAGGGAGTGCGTTTGTGGCACTGGTGATGTGGCTGTTTGCAGCCAGCCAAGGGACAGGCATCAGCTGGATCCTCCGATTAATTCAAGGCTCCACAGGTTGAAGCAGAAGAGGGAGCTGGAGGGAACATTCTTCTGTTTAAAATGTGTGTGCAGATTCCCTGATTGTGAGCTGCCCTTGGTTTCTGCAAGGCTAAGGGCTTTTAAGAACTTTTGTTCACTCCAATGATTGGAATTTATTGAGCATTCTCTGTGTGCAGGGGATAGAAGGGGACATGGCTCGTGAGTTCAGGTACTCTACATTCAGTTGATGGGGACTGGGGTTCCTGCGGCTCAGGCAATCAGAAATGGAAGGAGTCTTAGGGCTCATGTTGTTCATCCCTCTGGGTGGGAATCCTTTCCTGGTGATGACTTCTGAATGTTTACTCATTTTTGTCCTGCCATGGTTGGACCAATAGAGCAATGAGTCCCAGCATTTAATCCCAGTTCCTCACTTTTGGAGAGAATACAGAGATGGGGGCAAAGAAAAATGAAAGAGGAAAAACTGACATCCTTCCTCCTCTCTGAAGGCTCACAGAGAGGGAAAAGCATGAAAAAAACTGGCAAATCCAAAGTAGTCTTATAGTGTATCTATGGACCAAGATGAGCTTTAATTCATGGTCATCAGACGACAAATGTTGGGTTGTCGAGTTCTGGGGCATCCCCCAGCACTGATTCATACCTAAAATTTTAGGCACAGCTTTACCTGTCTCTGAACAAAACTCCCTGTCTCTCCAGCCCCTTGCTTCTTCTCTCTCATCACACATATTCTTCAACCTTACCTCTGCTCCCTCCTCCATCCCTCCAGTCATAGCTTTTCTGTCTTTCCTGGGCTATGGTCTATCACTTCAGTCACTGCCTTGCCATGAATGTGTCCAATTATCTCACTCCATGGGCCCTTTTGCTGCAACTTCCCCATACATTTCTTACTTTTGATCAATTTGACCATCTGCTTCTCTGTTCCAGTTCCCAGATGGCTGGATGCTGTAGATAGGGGAAAAGCACATGAGGGTACAGGTGTGGTTTCCAACTTTAGTTAGATTCTCAGTGCTGCTCTGTGATCTTCCTACAAGGTCCCAGTTGGTATCCTCATCTGTTCATCACAGCAGCTCTTATACAACTCCATCCACCCCTCAGATTTATTCTGCAAAGATGGCCTTGCTCTCTCTTATCAAGGAAGAAGGTAAGGCCATTAGCTATGAACTCTCCCATCTCTCTCCCCTGGCTGCTATAGATTTATTCATGTGATTCATGTCACAAAGGTGTCTTCGTTTGGGTTTCTCCAAATCAATGATTCCAGTGGGTGTAGTTTACTGGAGGGGTGATCCCAGGAAACATCAGTAGGAGAGTGTCAAGACAGAAAGGGAAGACAGCCAATAAAAGCTGTGTTATCAAGCACGTTTCCTCTGTAAGTTACAAGTTCAATCCTACCAGGAACTCTGGGAGTTAGCATAGAAGATGTGCTTTGAGTTATCCTGTGAGGGGCTGAAGGATATTTACACACCATCTCCCAACAGTTTTTACCAAAGGAGCTCTAGGGGTCATTAATTTTTCAGAACTCCTAGCCTCATGCAGTTACATTCTCCTGGAAGGGTAAGCCCTTGAACCAGCTGGTAAAACCTTTGAAACTTTGGGTGATCTACCTAACTCTGACATACTCTGTTTTCTCTTCTCAATATATTATTTACCTAGAAATATTAGACCGTTTCCATGAGGTAATGGTTATTTAGTCCTCCAGTAAGGATTTTTAGCATAATGAAAATCTCACCCTCAATCAAGCACCTGGCTCCCACATTTGAAAGCATGGCTTTCAATGTGTGTGTGTGTAGTGTGTGTGTGTGTGTGTGTGTACATGTGTGTGCACACACATTTGGAGGTGCTATAGGTTTACAAAAGACTACCTATGGCTTGATCTTGTTCTGTTGTATCTTCTTTGAGGTAATTAGCCACATTTTTTTTGCTGAATATTTAATATTGGAGGGATGCACATGATGATGATGATGATGATATGCTTATGATAAAATATCCTTGATAAATAAAAAATAAATTGGGAAAGATTTAAAAATATTATCTCTCCACATCTTATCTGTCAGCGTCCCCCCTACTTGGCTGCCCATATCACTGACCGTACTGCTGCTGGCTGCTGGCCCCACATGCTGGCTCTGAAGTTGATGTCCATCAGCATCCCTACTGATGCCCAGAACTGAGGTCACTCATGTCTGGCTAAGTCCTTTCTGCTGAACCTGTTGGCATTAAAGCTGCTCCAGTTGTGAGTTCTCCATGTCTCTCAAGACTTTAGCATAACCATGCTTTGCTTTTGTTTCTATCCTATGTTTCCAGCTTTCTGCCCTGAGAATTAGTCATGAACTCTTGCGGCTTACACTTCCTCCTAAGCCTTGGGCTCCTTGCTCAGTGGGGAGGGAGTCTGCTTCTCCTTCTCCCTCTGTTAGTTCCCCCTATTTGTGCTCTCTCTCTCTCAAATAAATAAATAAAATCTTAAAAAAATGTAGTTTGTCATCCCCACATCCACTGGTGTAGAGTTCCATCATTTCCTGCCTGGCCCCAAATGGAGACATAAATAAGTGAAGCATATCATACAAAGCACTTTGCACAGTCCTGGTATACTGTACATGTTTACCATGGGCTGCCTACCAAACTGAGCCTCATAATCTATCTTCCTTCCATTCTCCAACCTGTTCTAAGGCCTGCTCTAGAATAATCTTTCCAAAAGCCTAAATAAATCACATAAAAACTTGCCATGCACCCCAGTGCCTATAGTATAAAGGTGCAACTCCTGAGCACATGCCCAAGACTTCCCACGCATTGGTTTTTGCCTTTTTGTCCAGGCTCATCTCTCATCGCAGCCTCCTTTTTGCCTGTTGTCTGAACACGTGGCCTCACTCAGGTATCTGAGTACATGTGTGCACCATGACTGCACTGTGCCCTCCTTCCCTTTGCTCCTCCTTCTGCTCTGCATGTGCTTTCCCCTGCTATATGCCCAGCGACTCCAGACTGCTTTACAAGCTGGGCTCAGTCGCTTCTTCTCTGGAGCTCCTGTGTTCTCCCATAGAGGGGGTCACCATGTTTCCCTCAGGCCTTCCTATGTAAAAGGTGGATGAGGTTAGCAGCAACCACACAGGTGGCTCTAGGGAATTAATAATAGAAAATATGTAATCATTCCTGGTGCAGAATCAATCTTTGATGCATATTAACCTTCTAAATGAGTACTTTAGAAATCTCTACCAAGAATATCATAACCCATGGATGTCATTAATGTGCACAATTCCCAGTGCCTACCAGCTATGAACTGGTAGTCATAGTATGTCTCCAGTACTTAGTATCATGTTAAATAAACAAAGGAAGGAAACCTATCATTGCTACAAACACTTAACCTAGAGATCTGTAGGTCAAAAAACATACTTAATTATTTCACTTAATCCTTAAGTCCTTAAATTAGGACAGTGAAACTACTCCATATGATACCACAATGGTGGATACATGGTATCAGACATTTGTCAAAACTCATAGACTAAAACATCAAGAGTGAACTCTAATGTAAACTATGGATATTAGTTAGTAATAACATATCAATAATGAGGCATCAGTTGTAACAAATGTGGTACATGAATGCAAGACGTTAATCACAGGAGAAATGGAGGGTGGAGGAAGGTAGGGGTATGTGGGAACTCTAGTTGCAGTTCAGTTGTTCTCTAAACCAACACTGCTCTGAAAAATCAACTCTATTAATTAAAAAAAAATTGCTTCATGAAGCAGTGAGGGCTAGTGGATGGTATTACTTGAAAATCAGAGAAAGTGGTATGAATGGTCCAAGGTCACACAATGAAATCAGTCCGAGATGGGATTCAAGTTTTTTTATGCTGCACTTTCCATAGTTAGCACAGGATGAATTTTAATCTCCATTCCTTTTTTTTTTTTTTTTTTTTTGGTGAGTGATCAGGCAACCTCATCATTGATATTCTCCTTTCAGCACTTTTGGAAAGTAAGTCTTAGGTGGAGTGGAGTTTATTAGGGACTGTATGAGAATACCCTTCACAAGACTAATTTAGAGTCTTTATGACTCAGTAGAGGCTGTCAATCCTAAGTTATCTGACATTTAATTCCTGCTGATGTAAATTTTATATGACAAATAGTTTCATTTAATTGTGTCACCTCTGGCTTATATACACCATAAAAGGTTTCAGTTTTAACAGCCAGTAACAAAAGAGTCCTGGATGAGAGGAATAATGTCGAGAAAACTTGCAAGGGCACGGCTGGCTGGGGAAGGCAGGTGGCTGTCAGGGGGGGCAGATCTCTGGAGGGAGGCTGGGCTTGGGGCAGAAGTATACCTGCAGCTGTGTTTGCGCTGAGCATCTGGACTGGGACAGGTGCTCCTTCCTCCTCAGAGTTTGACTGATAACCCTTCCTCCCAGCAGTGAGTTCCATACACCTGCCCCTCCTCTGGCTCATCCTTTCCACCCATGGATTTCCCAGAAAGAGTACTTGCTTTGTAAAAGTTCTGGCATGCACTGATAACAATTCCAAAATAGTTTCATGAAATTTCCCTAACATTGTATCTTTCTCTATAGATAATCACTCTGCTTAGGGATGATGGCATGGCTGAATCTTGTTAAGTATTGGGAAGTGCTGACTTGTATCTACGTATCCTCAAACTATTTATTGAGCATCTACTGTATACCATGTTCTGTGGTGGATACTGTGGAAAACGAGTGGTTTCTGTCCTGAAGAAGCTTTCAGTTTACTGGGAAAATCCAATATGCCGACATAATGAGACCATAGTAAAAGGCATATACGGGTGCGGTATTTTATGGTTTATTAAGAACTTTCATGTGTCCGTTGCAACGACACTCTCTAGGGGGAGCAGAGAGTATACTTCTCCCATTTTATTGGTGATGACTCTGAGATCCATGGTGTGACAGCTAGACTTCCCCTTCCCAGATCTGGTGCTCTGTTCTCATCACACTCTGTGCACAGGCTTCCATACACACACTACAAAGTCTCCCAATAGAAGATGAGTTCTTCCAAGGTGTTAATAATCAAAACAGATGCTACTCCAGTGTATGCTATTGTTGACAATGCCTTGGTCCTGATGGGGGGCATTCTGTACATTTCTAATTATAAGGAAATCAAAGCAGAGACTGGCTAATATGGTTTCATTCTACATAAAAGAATATCTGTTAATATCGCTCTAACCAAATGCGTATTTTATTAGGGTACACTATATATGAGATATTTCTCACTTTGAGTCTAATATTCCTTCACAGTACCAACCCTGCTTATTTTTTTAAAAGATTTTATTTATTTGACAGAGAGAGAGAGTGCATGCACGCTAGCAAGAGCATACACAAGCAGGGTGAGGGGCCAAGGGAGAGGGAGAAGCAGACTCCCTGCTGAGCAGGGAGCCTGGGATCATGACCTGAGCCAAAGGCAGATGCTTAACCTTATGAGCCACCCAGGCGCCCCCAACCTTGCTTACTTCAAAATTCTATCCTCTTTGTGAAAGATGTGATACCTGGCAAATCTTTAAGAATGACAATCACTACTTATTCCAGGTAGCTCTCATTTACTCCACACCATCCATTCTTCACACTTCTCTGTAATTTCCTACCCTGCCCTCTGCCGGGAGAGGGTGACCTGCATGAACTGTATCAGTGGGTTCTCAGTGCCCTCAGGAGGACCTGTCCTGTCGGATTTGGCCAAGGGAGAGCCTCACAGGCAATGAGAGGGAGGGGAAAAGCCTGTGGCCCCACCTCTGTGAGACCTTCTTGGACTGACTCCACTGCTCCTCTCTGGGATGGCCTTCTCTCCTTCCCGCATCTTCTTCTCCATGTCCCATTAAGTCTAGGGGAGGTAACAACTATTTACAAAGAAGATACTCTTTATTTTTTTAAACGTTTTATTTATTTATTTGAGAGAAACAGAGAGCGCACATACACAAGCAGGGAGAAGGGCAGAGGGAGAGGGAGAAGCAGATTCCCTGCCTAGAGGGGAGCCCGGGGGGAGGGTCTCCACACGAGACTCGACCCCAGGACCCCCAGCGGAAGTCAGACCTGAGTGGAAGTGACCTGAGCAGATCATGACCAGACCTGACGTCATGCTTAACTGACTGAACCACCCAGGAGCGCGCCTTCCCCCCCCCCCCGCCCCCGCCCCCGCCCCCGAGCCAGTGAGGCACCCCTCCCATCGACAAAGGAAGCACTTATTTGTAAACAATCCCTCTACAACCCTTCTTAAAGTATCCTCATTTGAGTGTGCTTTCTGTTTCCAATTGGGACGCTATTATCTGTGGAGATCCTTAAAGAGTCCATGCACCTCGAAAGATCTGTGCTCTACACACCTGCCTCTCTCTGGCTTATCCTTTCTAATAATAGACATTTTGTAAAGTAAAAATAAGCACAGTGAACTTAGAAAGAAAACCCAGGCCATATGAGGGCTAGAAAAACTACATGGGATTTGAATGATAGGGTAGGCGTGGAGGTGGGCAGAGCTGGAGATGAGAGAAAGGGCAAGCTCCTAGCGAGAAGTCTCTGCTTCTTGTCTTTGAGTGACTTACAGTGTCCTTGGGGGGCATTTTGAGATACACAGACAAACTTTCCCTGGGAAGGTCTATTGCTAAAATACATATATATGTATATTAGGGAAATAGAATATAGTGAAGTGGGAAGAGACTGGGGATAAATTTGTGATCCACTACTTACTAGATTCAATATCTGTTAACTTCTCTGGGGTTTGGTAGACTTAGCTATAAAGTGACCTATGCCCGGGCACCTGGGTGGCTCAGTCGGTTAAGGGTCTGCCTTCGGCTCAGGTCATGATCCCAGGGTCCTGGGATCAAGCCCCGCATCGGGCTCCCTGCTCGGTGGGAGGCTTGCTTCTCCCTCTCCCACTCCTCCTGCTGGTGTTCCCTCTCTCGCTGTGTCTCTGTCAAATAAATAAATAAAATCTTTAAAAAAAAAAGTGCCCATGCCCTTAATATAGGATAAGCATCTCCATTATTATTTGTGGTTTAATTAGATTTTAGATATGTAGAAATATATTTTCCCTAGTGAAAAAAAATTTGGGGGGGGAACTTCATTTTTGTACCATATATAGAGGAAGAGGAAGTATGGATTAATATTTACCCTGAAAATTAAGTTCTTCCCCAAATATCCATCAATCAAGGCCAGACTATCCAGGGTTGGGACAACCTCAGCTGTTGTTAGCCTACCATGAGAGAACCTTTTGGAATAAGGATTCTGGGACTGAGGACACCACATCAGTTGTGTCATTAAATGGATCTCTTAGCAAAAAGTTTATTAAGTAACTGAGTGCCTGCAGCATTGTTGCAAGACTCTGTATTAGGTACTTTAGAATAAAAAATAATAGGCAATGGTCTTGCATTCAAGGAGACCCCAGCCCAGTGAGGGAGAAAGGATAAGCGGTGGTCTAGCAAGATCATAGTTCATGTCTTCTTAGCCTCTGTCTTCCCAGTGCTAACATAGATCCCAGTCTATTACTGGTATCATAAAAGCTGGCTGAATTTGAATACATTGCTAACTAGCCATGCCAGGCATGAGAGGCAAGGACACTAAGCGCATTGTCAATTCAAAGGCAAGAGAGCTCTTTGTGGCCTTAAAAGTTTCATAAAGGTGGAGGAAATTGTTCTGGGCCTTGATAGATGTATAGATTTCAGGTTTAGAGGGGTGGGGATAACACTTCAGGGGACTAATTATTTGCTTAGTGTAGATTTATTGAAATCAAATTACCAGGTAAAGTGGTATGCATTTTAATAGGAAGTGATTTACAGACACAAACTGCCATAGTCTTAATTTTATTAGGACTTGAATTACATACACCATGGAGAAGACTGTATAATTTTTTTGTTTTGTTTCACCACAACCAGCAATATGTGAAAGGACTGTTTCACCATAACAGCACTAGCATAGTGTGTTACCTTTGAAAAATATCAGGGGAACAGGAGAACATTGGAGGAAAGGCAAGGATGGGGAGAGGATGTATGGCACCAAGAAAGAGGTTACAAGGAGGGGTTGGTGCTCATATCAGCTTGCGTAGCTGTCAGGAGCCAGAGAGCTTATTGGCTGAAAGTAGGCCTGGCTCCCCCACTTATTAGTCATTTGATGTGGGGCAAAGCACTCTACCCTTTTGTGCCTCAGTTGCCTCACCTGCAAATTAGGACTGCTGTGGGGTTTAAGTGGGATGCTACATTTAGCATGAATAGAATGGTGTCTGCACATAGTAAGTGCCTGTGTTAGCCACTGTTTTTGGGGACAGTGTTGTATGGTGGTGACAGGAGGTGGTATTTTTTTCTGGTTGCTATAACTGCATGTTGTTGGTGGAAAAGGCGGTCATGTGTTGTTATATAAGGATGAGAGTGATGGAGCTGAGGAACAGGCTGGAGGTCAGTGTTTTCAGTGGGATAAAAGGGGACTGGTCTCTAATCCCTTCAAAAAGTTGGAAAATGCCCCAGGGCTTGCTGGAAGAATGCCCAGCATCCTCCTAAATCTCCTACATCTTGGGGTATTGGAATTCCTTTATATGCAAAGTGACTCTTGGAAAGGAAGCACAGTAGGGATCAGGGCAAACAGTTAATATTTTTTAAAATTAGTTTCAGAGGTAGAATTTAGTGATTCACCAGTTATATATAACACCCAGTGCTCGTTACATCACGTGCCCTCCTTCATGCCCATCACCCAGTTACCCCATCCTCCTACCCCCCTCTCCTCCAGCAACCCTCAGTTTGTTTCCTATGATTAAGAGTCTCTTATGGTTTGGCTCCCTCTCAATTTTCATCTTATTTTTCCTTCCCTTCCCCTATATTCTTCTACTTTGTCTCTTAAATTCCACATATGAGTGCAATCATATGGTATTTGTCTTTCTCTGACTGACTTATTTCACTTAGCATAATACCCTCTAGTTCCATCCATGTCGTTGCAAATGGCAAGATTTCATTCTTTTTGATGGCTGAGTACTATTCCATTGTGTGTGTGTGTGTGTGTGTGTGTGTGTGTGTGTGTGTGTGTATACACCACATCTTCTTTACCCATTCATCTATTATAAAAGCCATATACGAGAAACCCACAGTGAATATCATCCTCAACAGGGAAGAACTGAGAGCTTTTCCCCTAAGGTCAGGCAGGAACATGACACGGATGCCCACTCTCACCACTGTTATTAAACACAGTACCGGATGTCCTAGCCTTAGCTATCAGACAACAAACAGTTAACATTTGCTGCAGAGTTTCTGATTCCCTGGGAGGAGAGGAAAAATCTAGACTGACTTTTTGAACTCAGCCCAAACATGACTCTTTCTGGTAGGCAGCTGGGGGTACAGCCTGACTTCTGCCTTTCACGAAACCCAGGAGTCCCTAAGTGCCCATCACGGTTTTGGCTTAATCTTGGTTTTGTGCTCCTTTATGTGGGAGTTCATATGGGTGTCATCTGTTTTGATGGGCTTCGCTCCATAAGGTGAGCTTATGAGCTTTGCAAAAATAGCCTTGTTTTTAGTACCCTTTGGTTCCTCGGTTTATCATTCTTGTTTATCTGTTTGGTCTGTGACCTTTTTTTCTTTTTGGTGTGGCCCAATGAAAACAAGTGAACATTTCCTGACAAGTTTTAGCCCAGAGTTTATAGCTTCTGCTATGTTTCAGATTATTCTATGCTTTGTCTGAAGCTGCAGCAGTGTGAAAGGGCTGTTTGTCATGATGATTCGGGCACTGGCTGAAAAGCTTCTACCCTCTGTTTGCCCAAAGAACCCGACTCCAGACTGAAGGTACGCATGTCTGTTGGAATGGGAAAACAGCTTCCCAACATTGAGTTTGGCATAAAGGACCCTTTGTCCTTAGGTGAGACTAAGTTGCAGAATACATCAAACCATTACCTGGCCGTCGGCACCTCTGTCACGGATGAGTTTATAACATTTCCTCCCTTGTAGGTGTTTTAACAGGACAGGCCACTTCTGACAAAGGGAAAGGAACCAGGAAAGATCCTGGACCTGCCTACGAGGGGAGTGTGTGTTGTATGGCCACAGCTGGGGGCTCTGGGAACTAAAGAAAGTGCCTCAACACACTACCTGTTTGGTTCTGTCTGTGGTGGTGGTGGTGGTGTTTGGAAAGAAGAAGCTTGTAAAGGCGAAGGGGGCTTGGGAAAATCATCACAGATCTTTGTGGACAATCTTGATTCTACAGTGTTGGGTTATTCACCAATATCCACCAATCAGTGCAAGGGGCTGTGGAGAGAAACCCAGTGTGGAAGGGGCAGAGCTGAGAGTCCTAATGAATATTCCTTTCATTACCAGCCCATCTGAGGGGAGGGGGTTCCAGTACACACACACACCCCCCAAATAACTTAAGAGATGTTGGATAGTACAATGATTTTTCCTTTCACAGAACAAAAATGAGTCCCTTGTATCTTTCCATAACTTGGTGAGCTGCCTCAAGTGATGGTTTCTCAAATTGTTGTTATGTGGTCTCAGTGGATCTAGGAGTGGGGCCAAAATTTATCTTCAAGTGTTAGAGGCATAACCCATTGCATATCCATAGAAGAGGAAAAAAAAAGATATAGTTGCTTTTTTAAATATCCATGCTAACTGGACTAACCTTCTCACAGGCTCGAGAGCGTGCTTTATACACCTCTGATTCCAAACCTCTTTTTCCCAGGTTTTCTTTTCCTGTCTAATCTCACAAATCCAGCTCACATTCTGCCTTCTCCCCTTTTTCGTCTTTTAAGCATACAAATTGATGTTTCTTCAGCTCTAATTGTCTTTTTCTGACTATGTTCCAGTTTGTTCATTTCCTTCTTGAAGTATAATGCTCAAATTTAACACAATACATCAGATGTGGTCAAATCGATGTTAGCTAAAAATAAAAACAACAATTATTTCCCAATTGTCAATATCGTGTTTCTGTTGATGCCACTGAAGATGGCAGCCACAATTCACCATGAGCTCTTTATCCCCTAAAACTTCTGCATCTTTTCTGTTTAGCTGCTCCTGGGCCATATTCTTACCCCAGCCTGTTTGTGCAGTAGACTATTTAGAGCCAACTATAGGAATTTACATTTATCTTTGTAAAAATGACATCTTAAAAGATTCAGCTCATCACCCTAGCCTGTTAAGAGACATTTGAAACTGGATTGCAAGAGATTAATTTTCTCAACAAAAAGAAATCAAAGGCATCCAAATCGGCAAAGAGGAAGTCAAACTCTCACTCTTTGCAGATGATATGATACTGTATGTGGAAAACCCAAAAGACTCCACCTCAAAACCGCTAGAACTCATACAGGAATTCAGTCAAGTAGCAGGATATAAAATCAATGCACAGAAATCAGTGGCATTCCTATACACCAACAACAAGACAGAAGAGAGACAAATCAAGGAGTCGATCCCATTTACAATTGCACCCGAAACCATAAGATACCTAGGAATAAATTTAACCAAAGAGGCAAAGGATCTGTACTCAGAAAACTATAAAATACTCAGGAAAGAAATTGAAGAAGACACAAAGAAATGGAAAAACGTTCCATGCTCATGGATTGGAAGAACAAACATTGTGAAGATGTCAATGCTACCTAGAGCAATCTACACATTCAATGCAATCCCTATCAAAATACCATCCACCTTTTTCAAAGAAATGGAACACATAATCCTAAAATTTGTATGGAACCAGAAGAGACCCCGAATAGCCAGAGGAATATTGAAAAAGAAAAGCAAAGCTGGCGGCATCACAATTCTGGACTTCCAGCTCTATTACAAAGCTGTCATCATCAAGACAGTATGGTACTGGCACAAAAACAGACACATAGATCAATGGAACAGAATCGAGAGCCCAGAAATGGACGCTCAACTCTATGGTCAACTCATCTTTGACAAAGCAGGAAAGAATGTCCAATGGCAAAAAGACAGTCTCTTCAACAAATGGTGTTGGGAAAACTGGACAGCCACATGCAGAAGAATGAAACTGGACCATTTCCTTACACCACACACAAAAATAGACTCCAAATGGTTGAAAGACCTAAACGTGAGACAGGAGTCCATCAAAATCCTAAAGGAGAACCCAGGCAGCAACCTCTTCGATCCCAGCCGCAGCAACTTCTTCCTAGAAACATCGCCAAAGGCAAGGGAAGCCAGGGCAAAAATGAACTATTGGGATTTAATCAAGACAAAAAGCTTTTGCACAGCAAAAGAAACAGTCCACAAAACCAAAAGACAACCGACAGAATGGGAGAAAATATTTGCAAATGACATATCAGATAAAGGGCTAGTATCCAAAATCTATAAAGAACTTATCAAACTCAACACCCAAAGAACAAATAATCCAATCAAGAAATGGGCAGAAGACATGAACAGACATTTTTCCAAAGAAGACATCCAAATGGCCAACAGACACATGAAAAAGTGCTCAACGTTGCTCGGCATCAGGGAAATCCAAATCAAAACCTCAATGAGATACCACCTCACACCTGTCAGAATGGCTAAAATTAACAAGTCAGGGAACGACAGATGTTGGCGGGGATGTGGAGAAAGGGGAACCCTCCTACACTGTTGGTGGGAATGCAAGCTGGTGCAGCCAGTCTGGAAAACAGTATGGAGGTCCCTCAAACAGTTGAAAATAGAGCTACCGTATGATCCAGCGATTGCACTACTGGGTATTTACCACAAAGATACAAATGTAGGGATCCGAAGGGGTACGTGCACCCCAATGTTTATAGCAGCAATGTCCACAATAGCCAAACTGTGGAAAGAGCCAAGATGTCCATCAACAGATGAATGGATAAAGAAGACGTGGTATATACACACAATGGAATATTATGCAGCCATCAAAAGGAATGAGATCTTGCCATTTGCAACGACGTGGATGGAACTGGAGGGTGTTATGCTGAGTGAAATAAGTCAATCCGAGAAAGACATGTATCATATGACCTCACTGATATGAGGAATTCTTAATCTCAGGAAACAAACTGAGGGTTGCTGGAGTGGTGGGGGTGGGAGGGATTGGGTGGCTGGGTGACAGACATTGGGGAGGGTATGTGCTATGGTGAGCGCTGTGAATTGTACAAGACTGATGAATCACAGATCTGTACTTCTGAAACAAATAATGCAACATATGTTAAGAAAAAAAAAGAAGAAGATAGCAGGAGGGGAAGAATGAAGGGGAGTAAGTCGGAGGGGGAGACGAACCATGAGAGACGATGGACTCTGAAAAACAAAGTGAGGCTTCTAGAGGGGAGGGGGGTGGGGGGATGGGTTAGCCTAGTGATGGGCATTAAAGAGGGCACATTCTGCGTGGAGCACTGGGTGTTATGCACAAACAATGAATCATGGAACACTACCTCAAAAACAAATGATGTAATGTATGGTGATTAACATAACAATAAAAAATTATAAAAAAAAAGAAATTAATTTTCTTTTCAGCCTAATGTCATTCATGCAGTTGATGTGCACAGCTAGGAATTGATAAAAACGTTGAAAAAGACATAACTGAAGACATACTCAAGTCCAGGACAGGTGTGCTGATGTCAAGAGCTCCCGTCCCAAGCCTAATTGAGGCCCACAGGAACCCGAGGATCACTCAGCTCCAGTCTGCTCCCAACATTAAGGTTCTAGGGCCTCCTCTTGAGGAGGCCTCCTCTTGAGCCTTCTGCTGTTCAGCCCGACCATCTTTTCTGTCCTCTCTGAGGCTTCGCTCCTGAAAAGGACAGGAATGTCCCCTTTCTGAGCTGTACCTTTCCTTGGGGATGGCCATATGACTTGAGCCCACATTAATTAATGTCTCCTATTCTTGGACCACTCTTTGGCTCTGGTTTATAGTTCTCATTACTAAAATAATTATTACCCTAGCAATAGTTAATATTGCTTGAACCTTTAATATGTACTTGGCACTATGCTGAGTGTATTACATACGTGATCTAATTTATCTTCACAGTATGTCCATGTGCTATTATTTTTGCCCCGTTCTTTTTTTTTTTTTTTTTAAAGATTTTATTTATTTGACAGAGAGAGCACAAGCAGAGGGAGAGAGAGGGAGAAGCGGGCTCCCTGCTGCGCAAGAAGCCCGATGTGGGACTCAATCCCAGGACCCTGGGGTCATGACCTGGGCCAAAGGCAGCCACTTAACCAACTGAGCCACCCAGGCGTCCCTGCCCCGTTCTATAGAGGAGAAATCTCCCATCCAAGTACTAACCAGGCCCGACCCCGCTTAGCTTCCGAGATCTGAGGCTTAGAGACTTTAAGTCACTTGTTCAAGCTCACCTTGGTGTGTCATGGCTTGAATGTAGGTCTATCTGAGTCTTTACAAGTCTCCCCCTTTTGGGTTGTAAAGTCTTTGAGGGTGGAGACTGGTTTTAAGTTTCTCTGTTTTGCCACCCAACAGAGATACTTCAGTGATACCATAGTGAACATACAGTGATGCTTAATATGTATATATTGAATTAAATAATAAATTAATGAGTGAAATGGGTGTTTTACAATATTCTTTTTCTTCCTGATAGTATGCCAACATCTGGAGATTTCTTTCAAGGTAAGAGAGATGACAGTATAGACTTGTCTGGAATACCGCCTGTCTTAATTTGCTGGAGCGGCCATAAAGTACCACAGACTGGGGGGCTTACACATTAGAAGTTTATTTTCTCATGATTCTGGAGGCCAGAAGTTCAAGATCCAAGTGTCGGCAGGGTTGGTTTTTTCTGAGGCCTCTGTCCTTGGCTCGTAGAAGACTGTCTTCTCCCTGTGTCTTCACATGGTCTTCCTTCTGTGTATGTCCATGTCCTAATCTCTTCCTCTTCTAGGGAGACCAGTCATGTTGGATTAGGCCCACTAGATGACCTCGTTTAACCTTTATCATCACTTCTTTAAAAACCCTATTTCCAAATATAGTCACGTTCTGAGGTTCTGGGGGTTAGGATTTCAATATCTGCATTTTGGGAGGACACTACTGAGCCCATTACACTAGCAAACAGAATTCAGTGAACATCCTGAAGGTTCCGGGATGTGTATTCTTCTTGGAATCTTTCACCAAGTTAGTGCTAATAGATTTGCTCTAAGCTAGAGGAAAAATCAATCTTCTCTTTGGACATATTTTTCT
This sequence comes from Callorhinus ursinus, assembly GCF_003265705.2. Taxonomy (NCBI): domain Eukaryota; kingdom Metazoa; phylum Chordata; class Mammalia; order Carnivora; family Otariidae; genus Callorhinus; species Callorhinus ursinus. The sequence goes on from NW_027397072.1 coordinate 41,411,345, forward strand.
CAGCAGTTTGATCTTTTCTTCTTAATCAAGTCAAAAGTATTTTAGATATTTGGGGGTCTTTGTTCCTTTTCTAAAAGTAAAATCAATGAAGTTAACAGGGTGAAATAGGGTAAGTCTACTGAATGAGAAGAATCTAATTAAGAGGTGAATTTTTTGCTGCATACTGTCTCCTTAATTTGGCTCTCTTTGCATATTTTACTTAAAAGCATTTAAAGTTAACATTTGACAAAGTTGACATGTAAGATGTTGAAAAGTGATTTTGGGATAGGCATGCCTAGATTTTTATTGTTACTCTATTATCAGCTGCCAGGTTGAACCTTGTTTCTTCTTACTCTGTCATTTGCTGATGCCACTCACATATTCAGGAGCTGTCAATGTTTTGTGATTTCAAGGGTGCCTAGGGAATGATGATTGCTATCTTACTCTGAAACTCCAACCTGTGAGCTTAACTTTGATTCCAGTTAAAGCACAAATTCCCTGGGAGGGTTATGCTAAGAATTAATCTTAGGCTGCTCCTAGAGCTCTAGAATCTAGTCAGTTGTGTTTCTCATGGTTTCTTCATGGCTCACTTTGTGAACAATCAGTTCACAGTCACTGAATTTTCTCTTTTAAGACAGCCACAGAACACTTTGATTTATCCCATGGGATTTAGTGCCTCGGGGTCATCCTGTTGACCAGGATGGGACTTGCTCCTGGAAGGAGTTAGAGTTGCTTCAGAGTGAGTTTGGGAGGCTCCCCTGCATCTTTCTGATTTGTATCTGGCACTGCCTAAGCCCTCCCCAGAAAATACCTAAAAAATGGCAATTCAGACTCTTCCTGAGTCTCCAGCTTCCCACTACTTCATAAAGAAAGTCTTCCTACTTGGGTCAGACGCAGCCACCACAATATTCTTAAATTGAGCCCAAAGATGCTTCCCGTTGGCTTCACTTCTGGCACTATATAGAATACACCATTCTAACAGCTTTTTTCTTATTACATTTTCTGTTTTGCTGTTTTTCTTTAGCTGGGAAGCAGCATATGTCTCAGTCAGCTGAGATTCAGACCATGACCTCCCTTACAAACAAAAATAAATACTGCCTTTCTTAGACTTTTTCCTCCTTCACATCTGCCCTTGACATTCTTTTAATGTATATTTCAGATGGAGGACTACACGGCCTGTGTGTTTGAGAAAGTGGCAGCTGATGCAGATCACTGACACCTGGAAACCTGCTCGGTGCACCAGGGAGAGCCTGTTCTGCTAAGCCTGAAGGTTTTCTGCTCACCTTTTGGAACTGGAGAATGCCATGGTTGGAGGGGAGGCTGTGAGGAACACACCTGGTGAGATGTCCAGGAAGGGCCTTGTGATTATCCAATGTCAGCCTGCCTGTCTACCATCCAAAAGCACTGTAGATGGGAGGAAACCAGAGATCTTCAGCATGAAGGAGCACAAACTTTCATTTTTGTGTAGAAGGAGGTGAATGGTTAACTGCAAACCAGAGGCAGAGGTGACCTGGGAAACCTCAGTGCTTATTTGCATCTCAAACAGGCCTTGGAAATATATGTACTTATAGCATTTTGTGTATTCTAAACTTATTGTAATTAGAGTAAATGGCACGCACTTCAGATACATCCAGGATGGCAGGGGAAGACAAATATGACATCCAAGGATATTCCTTGGCAAGCAGTTGTCGGCGGATGCCACCCATTGAACACGCTGTAGGAAATGCAGTGCCCTACCCAAGATTTCTGTGAATTCCTGGGAGTTCCTTTGTCAGGGGCACTTTTGAATCAGAGCACCTGTGCCCCTGAGCCCTCACCCTTCTTCAGTCTCATTTCTCTGTTCCGTTTCTTCCGTTTTATGCTTATCCAGCTCTAGAGCTCAGCACTTTCCCCTTGCCTTCCCCCCAAATCATGCACACAAAGCATTTAAAAATGTCGCAGATTTTATGGAAGCGCTGCAGAGCAGAGAAGATAATTTATAGTGATATAAGTAAATTTGAGTGGGTTATGAGATGTCCTTGTTCTTAAAAGCTCCTCAGTTGCCCTGTCACTGGGAATTTCTGACTGGTCACTTTCCCATGGAGTGAACTATCTGCCATACTTCTTTGCCTTTCCCTCTTCCTTTCCCATTCCCTCCCTCCTCCCCTCTTGAAGTTCCCCTAATTCCTGTTCATTTCTATCAGTTTGATCCACCATCTTCTAAACTACGGCCTTACTTACTATACTCAAAGGGGCTTTCCTACACAGTTTAGGTTCTCTATAGAATAAACCTAAACACAGATTAATTCCCTTATGGGAACTCTCCCAATCTCACTTATGTCCTGAACTGTATTTATTGTAACGTTGCGGGCTGCTGGTGCTGGAGTGGCTGATGTACTGATCTCCCTCTAGAGCAGGAGCTCCGTTAGAGCTGAGACCTTCCGTGTGCAGCCCTGCACGGGTGCCCAGAGCAAAAGGGATGTTTAGGGTGTGTTAAAGCTGACTTGGCCATGACAGAATTGTTGAATCATTATATTGTACACCTGAAACTAATATAACACTATATGTTAATTATACTTCAATTTTAAAAAAAGGACAAAAGACTGACTTGGTCATTGTTCTCTTTCTGGATTTGCATGGTGGTTATGCATGTGTGTTCACTTTGTAATAATTATTTGAGCTGCCCACTTACAAGTTGTTCATCCTTTTGTTTGTATTACATTTCAATAAACATGCTTTTTAGGAAGTGGCTTGCACAAGATGACACAGTTGTCAAGGGACAGGCTTGGGTCTGTGGACTCCAAGTGAGGGGTGTCCTGCTCAAACAGAGCTGCTTCTCCAAAGACTGTAGTGGGTTGGCTGCCTTCTCTAAGGATGCGGGGCTCTGTGTGAAAGAAACAAAGTTTGTGTTGCCTCCCTACATCTCTCCTCTGTGTGTACCCATGAGTTGCCTGAGCCTCTCCTTTGAAGCCCCGGAGGCTGGCATGTTCTTTGCTAACAAAGACTCTGTTCACATCCAATTCTCCTTCAGTGAGCAGCATTCATCTGGTTTCTTGTCTCAGGATCATTTCTGGAGGTAGGGGTTTATTCCACCCTCCAAGGTATGACAGGATAGGCTTGGAGTCTCTGGTTAGGAGGGTCAAGGGTTGTGGACAGAATGTCATTTCCAGAGGCTGCTCTCTCTTCCACCTCAGACAGGGGTTTTCAACCTTGGCTGCACTTGAATCACCCAGGCAGTTTTAGAGACTGCAGAGCCTTGGGCCTCCATTTCTCCATCCCCTGAGAGTGTCTCCCATAACTGGTCTGAGCACATAGATTTAAAATCTCCCCAAGTGATTCTATGTATAGCCAATGTCAGCAGCCACTGATTCTTACTTAATCAATGGCAGGACCTGCTAAACAATGATGGTTTCAGCTGGAAACAGGGACCAAGATGCTGAGATGTAGCATCTGATTTGTAGCTCTACCTGGGATGAATCCTCCTGCTGATAATCAGAAATTCTTGCTGTATCACTTCATAATTATTTTGTACCTCCTGAATCTCCCCCCATGGCCCAAATTAGGCCGAGTAGCTTATAGCAGAGAAGGCTTCTTGAGATGTACACACTGACCCTCTTTTTCTTTTGCTACTTTGGTTTAAGTGACTTCTAGTCAGATTTTGGTTAGCCACAGGTGAGTGGGCAGGAAACAGCCTCACTGGGCTGGGTGAGAAGGGAGCGGTGTGAGATGCATGAGTCAAGGATGCCAAAAGAAGGCAACTGGGCTGCACAGGAAGGTCGCAGTGAAGGCTTAAAGTACAAAGACCAAAAGGCAAGGAAGGTCAGCTCTGGAAAATCTAACCAAGGCCCAGTGAAAGTAAATCAAGAGGAAAGCTGAACACTCAAGAAGTCATGAGTAAGTGGTACCTGTCCATATATGATGGGCGCCACTTTTAAGGTGGGAGGACAGCTCCCCAGAGATGGTGGCACTTCATGTCCAGAGTGTAAATAGAATCAGAGCAGGGCCACCATATTAGAGAGGAAGAGGCACAGTGCCTCCAGAAGCTATGCATCCAGGATGATTTAGGAGGACACAGGGCAGGTGAGCACACCTCATGAGTGCATATCCTGGGGTTGGCTGGTCCTACAAGCCAGGAGCCAGGACCTCTAAGACCCCAGGAGCTGCGGCTAACCTTAGGGCTCTGGCTTGATTCTCAGACTCATCCGATCCTGTGGCTGTTGCCGCTCACCACATTGTATTTGAGACTGTTGTGACAAGGCCAGGGCTGGCCTGCTGCTGAGGGCCACCAATTGGAGGAGCTGGAAAAGGCACCAGAAAGGCCTAGATTTCATTAGCTCTTGGGCCTCAACTTAGTTGGCTCCTTTTCCCTCCTTTTACCTTGCTTCCTTGCTGTTACATAGTTTACCTGTCATCTGGAAGCTAGACTGCCTTTTTGGTGGCTATGTCTGTCTCAGGTGTCAGAAGTATGATTTCTGTGCTCATCACACACATGGCAGGTGTTGAACTTCATCAGGTGCTCATCATGCCCTCCAGGGTCATTGCAGACTTGTCAGGAAAAGATTGACGTGCTTGTCTGTGGATTTTTCTGGTAGGTTTCTAGGCTTATCTACTGACCTGTCCCTTACAGCCTTCACTCAATGGTGTCACCCACCAACCCCCAACTTGGCTTGTGGCAGTCTCTGTGGATTTCTCTTTTCTCTTCCTCACCCCACTCCCAAATCCTCACTCATGCTCTGGAAGAACTATGCTTTTTCTTCTGAGACCAACCTATAAACACCTCTTCTAAGAAGCCATTCCATATTCTCCCAATGGCAATTGCCTTTCTCTCCTTCTCAGTACAGAATGTTAGTCTTCATCACCCTACTTGTTACAAGCTGCTCTGAAGTCAGCATTTAGTGGGCATTTAGGTTGTTATTCCTGTAACTATTAGTACTACAATGTTACTAATGTTGGTTAACTAAACTATTTACTACCTATTTGTCTCATTTATTCCTCTCAAAAATTCAATCAGGTGGGTACTTTTTTAAGTCTTATTTTACAGATGAATAAACCGAGTTTTAAAGATTAAGTGGGTACAGGGCGCCTGGGTGGCTCAGTTGGTTAAGCGTCCGACTCTCAATTTTGGCTCAGGTCATGATCTCAGGGTCCTGAGATGGAGCACTGTGTCAGGCTCTGTGCTCAGCGGGGAGTCTACTTGAGATTCTCTCCCTCTCCTTCTGCCCCTCCCTGTGCTTGTGCTCTCTCTTTCAAAATAAATTAATTAAAGATTAATAAATTAATCTTTAAAGGGAAGATTAAGTGGGTACAGATATGGGATATCAACACTGACAGTGTTTACTATCTACCTCACTGGCCAGGGAGGTCATGGGATACAGGAATATGTTTTATGAGATACATGAGTATGTTTTTGTACCTACCAGAGTACCTACTGGTGCTGTTTCTGCATGGCACTATGACCTTGTTTCTGAATATGCATAAAGTTTATTGGATTGTTTCATTTGACTTATGTAAGTGAAACATGCAGACTTAGGAAAATGCAGTGATCAATAGCTCCAGTGAAAACATTTGCTTTTTTAAATATAAAAGGTAAAGTTTTGATCATTGGAACCAAGGCTACCTCTAGGGTGCTTGGAGCTGAGCAAATATTTTTCGTGGGGTTCCTGTCTGGATACTTTGAGTCACCCCAAATCAGCATGTGAACTCTATTCTTACAGACCAGTCTTGTGCAATTCCATTAAAGGAAAACTACCTTGGAGAGAAGGAACACTGATCCAGAAGGGAACTAGAGTTCAGATGGGACTCAATCAGACTCAGTGTACCACATCTAGCTGCCCTGATCTGGCCCTTATGGTCCCAGTCACCAGAAGGGGACTTGGGAAATATAGAGGAAGATGCTCCAAAGCATGGGAGTACCTGGAGGGGGCAGAGCTGAATCCTGCTAGCCCAGGTCTAAAGTGTGATACTGGCTGGAAATATATAATGGGTAAATAATGGTTCAGATAATTGCAATAGAAGCCTTGATAGACATATCCCAAACTCTATACTGGGTAGGTATTTAATATATTTCAAGATAACTTGACATTGTAACCCTAAGTTTATCATCGATTTCTTGCTTTCTCACTCATAAACTCTGTGACTGGCCCAGCAGCTAAGTTCTCTGCATCTCATGAATGTAATGGACAGTGATGGCAAGTTCATGTGCAGAGGTACTGTTATCATCATAATAGCCTGCATTTATGAATCACTGTGTGCCGGGTACTATTCTAAGTGCATTACATGGATTAGCTCATTTACACCTCACCACAACCCATTGAGGTGGTTTCTTTTATTCTCTTTTAATAGATGAAAAAAATGAGGTATGGAGAGTTAACTGTGAGTCCAATGCCGGGGCCTAAGCACACAACCATCATGCCATATCACCTGGCTCAGCTCTTCTCAATGCTGGGTAGAATTGCTTAAGGAACCAGTGACTGGGCACCCCCTTCCCAATCCCAAATTCCAATTTAAGTGGCCTGAAGTGGGGCACAGGCATCGATCCATTGAACAGCTGCCTGGGCAATTCACATGGCAGCCAGCACTGAGAACTAATAGAGAGCAGGTGTGCAGTGAACTTGGGTTGCGTCTTAGTCGGGGGGCTCACACCTGACAACACCAAAGGAGTAAATGTGCCCGAGTGCATTTTAAAACCAAGTACCCCACACATATACAAAATTGGATTTGATATTTATTAAGCTAGTGCCTACCCAGGGTCTTCTTTGTTCCTACCACTGACTAGAGAAACAAATCTGTACAGAGCATCTCTTAAGCAGAAGTAGGGGAGGGGAGAGTGGGTAGGTGATGAGATGGGGGAAGGTGGTCTGCTGCAGAGGGGAGGGGCAGCTTATCACTGACCACAGTCAGCAGGGTGTGGGCGTGGTGAGAAGAAAAACCAGAATGACTTGTGGTGGCTTTATTATTATTTAACAATTTTCTCTCATCCTGTCCCATTCACATGCTACCACTTAGTAGGTCACTGCTGTTGCTTTTAAGTATATCACCAAAGTGATGTTAAATGTATATAAAAATAAAATTATTTACTATCAGTATATATAAGCAATATATACTATATAATGTTATATTTTTATGTAGATCATTCATATATGTATACTAAATAAGGAAATATATGAATAAAGTTATATAAATAAAAATATTCATATTTTTCTAAGGATTATTATCCCTATTTTACAAATGAAGAACTTGAAACAGGTTAAGTCACTTGCCCAATGCTAGGAAGCTAGTAGTAAGTAGAAGACATATGCTGTACATTTACTGTATGATTTAGCTAAATTATTTCTCTTAATTCTTTCAATAATCCTATGAAGAGGTACTATTAGTCTTTTCTTTTTCTTTCTTCTTTCTTTCTTTCTTTCTTTCTTTCTTTCTTTCTTTCTTTCTTTCTGTCTGTCTGTCTGTCTTTCTTTCTTTCTTTTCTCTTTCTTTCTTTCTTCCTTCCTTCCTTCCTTCTTTTTCTTTCTCTTTCTTTCTTTCTCTTTCTTTCTTTCTTTCTTTCTTTCTTTCTTTCTTTCTTTCTTT